>NC_056542.1:24630456-25230456 GCF_910596095.1 Thunnus maccoyii
TAGCCTGAGGCTGAAGACAATGACATCAATTTGCACCTTGGACAACCTGCCTGTCAGTAACAACAAATAACAAAGCTAATTTATTTTGATCTTTATAGACTAATAAGCTATAAAGGACTACCGTGTACATCACTGAAAGCCTTAACCTGACAATGAGCCCGACAGCAAACCAACATGAATTTTAACTTTCACTGTCCTGAACCATTCATGTGTAACTGGAGTTACAGATTAAGCATTCGGTAACGCTTAAGCTCAGAGTGAATTTAGCTTAGATGTTAGTACTAAACCTACAGTATGTATACATGAAGCAAAATATTTGTAATATTATTCTGCCTCCTCTGGCACAGCAGCCAACCAGTTAAGAACCCTGGTCTAACTGGCTTCCTGAAGTCCTTTCATCTCTGAAGCAGAACTACTTCATCATCTAGACAAATACAATTAGGTGAGTTTCTCCATGACAAGCGTGATTGCCAGTGACAGGTATAATCAATCCAGATCAGAGTGTTTCAGGCAGTATAAATCAATCCAAACGTGAGCAATATAGACGGCACTAATGGATCTCGACATAGCCGGCTCAGACAGGAGTAAACAGTCAGGAGAGGTGTTAATCAGGCTGTTGGATAAGAGTGTTTAACATTCTGCATCAGCTAGTCGGGGCTGGACAGGCAGCCATGCAGAACACTGATTATTTAGTGAGTGCGTATGTGTGTGTGTGCACACACCATAAATTGTTTGCTGCCACACAAGTGTTTAGGTTCGGTGAAAACAGATTGTACTGTGTTTCTTGGTGGGTGCATTAGACTGTGTGTATGCGTAAAGGATCAGGTGAAATAAATTGTTTACTGGAAACATTGTTATGCTTCACTGATAACAGACAAGTGCGATCTTAATAGTGGAGTTCATATTCCCACTCTATTAACCCTTCCTCCTCTCTGTGGCTGACCTGCCAGTCAATTACAGGGACCCTCTAATAGGTCAACACCACTCAGACTAATTTACATAAATACATCTATAAGTTATATTGAGCGAGTGAGAGAGAAAAGGAAGGAGGCAGAATACAACTAAACTGAGATAAAATAGAGCAGAGATGCAATGAAATAATACAGACTGTAATAACTGGGTTTGATTAGCTGATTGACAGACTATTTAACAGGCCGCCTGATTTATTAAGTGAATGACTGATTGAATGAACAAGTGATTAATTGATTGGCTGAATAAAAATAGCGATTGGTTTCTTACCATAATGAGCTGAAACACTGTTGCTAGGATCCTACTATGTTTGATCAACCTGAAAAAGAAAAAAAGAGAAAAAATACATATTGAAGCAAGGGTAGAACATGAGGGTGAGAAATTAATTAAATTTGGAGGCAATTTACTGCACAGTTCACACATGCGCACGTGCACACACACCGGGCTGTTTCATCTTCATTAAGGTTGTAGTTCCACTACGATGACTCCTGTCTGGTACCAGTGGGATTGGGGGAGAGAGGAGAGACTACAAGAGGAGATGCAATGAGAGCAGATGAAGTGAGAGGAGATGAAAGAAGAGAGGGGAGGACAAGAGGAAGAGGAGATGAGAGTTAAGGGGAAGATGAGGTGAGAGAAGATTACATTTAGTGATGAGGAGAAAAGAAGAGGGAGATTGGAAGAGCGGGGAGAAGGTTTGGTCAGAGAATAGAGGGAGGACAGCGGAGTAATAAATAAATTAAAAAAAGGAATAAATGGATGGAAGGAGGAAGTAGAGAGTGGAAAGAAAAGAGTGATGTGGACATACGCACAGAGAAAATCTAGGAGAGAGATGGATGTCTATATTAGAAATGTCATTCTGTCTACTTACTGATTAAGGTTCTTTGATTCACAACCAATTACTGTGCGGTAGGAGTCTATGTCTACACATACACACACATCTTGTGTATGTGTGTATATGTCTGTTTGTGCGCATTAGAAAGCAAGAAAGCACTCAGGCTGTAATGGGAACAAAGTCACCTGAAGTCAAGACAGGTGTTAATATGCGGAAGGTAACAAAGCCTGTCCACTGATTTAAAAATCTGTCTTCAGTCTAACTATGATGTATAGCTCGTCTAGCAGGCATCAGACCACTTTAAATGAGCTGATTCAACAGTGTCTATCAGTTTCTGTAGTTTTCAGAAGCACCTTCATGCTGCAAACATTGTGTTCCACCTCATCACAAAGGTGACCTTTAGCGACTAAACTGGGACTAAACTTTAGTTAATGTGGTGTTCTTGGACCCGACCGTCGATGGTGCATTGAGTGGGAAGTTCATTAACTAAAAGTTAGATAGATATGCATGTAAAGATGCATCTAGTCAGCATAAAAAGTCATCTAATGGTGTTAACATTTCCTCATATCTTTTTACATTCCTTTTTTACTGCTTAAATGTTTTTCTTTTACTGGTCAGTTGTCTACTTTATATTCTGTGTTCTTATCGTTTCTTTGTTGCATTGGATTACTTTTACTACAACCTACTTTTCACACAGAGATCAATAACAATTTCATTTTATCTTAATGTGTGTTGAGAAAATATTCCCCAAGCCATTACACCAAACTCTGAGCTCAGCATCGGCATCTGCAAATTAAACTGTGATTAATTGGACCAAGTGGTTTTTCCAGTCTTCAGTTAATTTTGGGGATGAGGTACCTATATTTTTATCTTCTTGTCTGCATGTCTGTTACCTCTAACAAATATCGCTAGTCTCATCTGACCCCTGGTCAATTAGATATTTTGACAAAGAGCACTATTGCGTAGTGGATGTCTTCGGTTTAGTTCAATACTGTTGGAGTCAGTCGTATCTATGATGCAGCACCACTCAAGTAACAGCACTGACATTTATTGGAACTGCGTTTCTTTGCAGTTGAACAGTGACCCCATCTCCATCCTCAATACTGAGAACACTCACTGTCTATAAAAGCAGGTTGCTTATAGAAACATGGAGTCGTGGACACTGACTACCGTACTGTATATCTCTGCAGTAGCTGTTCCTTTGTTGCCACGATGATTGAATCCTATGTCAGGTCTTTTATGAAGAGGTAAATATGTGTGTGTGTGTGTGTGTGTGTGTGTGTGTGTGTGTGTGTGTGTGTGTGTGTGTGTGTGTGTGTGTGTGTGTGTGTGTGTCTGCAGATGTGATAGATGGCCTCCCATTAGGTAGGTGACAGGCTGAGAGATGAGAGGACAGGACAGGCCAACACAACATGATAAACTGAACCACCTTTAAACTACCAGCCATACATCAATAGACACTGTGGACCGGGTACTGAGGAAACTGGGGCACAATAGAATGCTGATAATAGACCAAACACAGCTGAGACAACTCTTACTGTATTAGTCATACATCATCCGTATCAGCTTCATAACAGAGAAGATAAAACTATCATGTTATGGATTACTACTAAACTAGATTAACCTCTACTCTATTAGTCATATATTTCTGTTGACATAACACTTCATCTAAGCTGATTTTGAAAGGGCATCGTGGACGTTGATGATGATAAGATGATAAGCACCACAGAGAAAGTCATGTATTTTAGTAGTTGGAAGTTTTAGCCAAATTGCTATATCACAAGGTATTGGAAAGTTCTTCCCAAGAGGATGGTTCAGTTATTCATAAATGACACACCTTAATGAGTTTTTGTGACATCTAAAGAAAAATTTAAAATATTTTCTTCATGCATTTATTCACACCAGAGAACAGCCCAGTAAAACAGGTTGTTACAACCAATTACAATCTTTAAGCATGTGAAAAACACCGTGGTGTTAACACCTCATGATTCCACTTCTCTCTGACATAGAAAGACTTAAGTGTTTCAATTTGATGATGTAATAATTCTGAAAGGCTGCGTCTATGTCAGGCTATTAACTCATGATTAAAGAAAAAAAACGATTCAGAAATTGCATGAGTTGTTTAAGATAAAATTGTTCAACAATCACTATATAGCCAACCGAGTTACGCTAAGAGAAAAACTACTCATACTTGGTTAATAAGCATGACATGTGTGAGAGGGTTAACACATTGCCTTGCTGAGAGGCAACATATACACACACAGTTGGCAGATAGATTTACATATAAGGGCATTAAAACATACATGAACACACACACGCACACGCACACACATATAACCACACAGCATGAGGTTCTTTGGCTAAAGGTCATAGTAAATGTAGTTGTTTGAAGGTGTGTCTGGGCTGTGATAATGCAGAGAGAGACAGCAGGCTGCCTTCCCAACATTAATGTCCCCAATTTACCATCTAATTACCGCTCGGCTGGCTTCATAGCCACACTTATCTAACCAAGACCCAGGCAATTTAATTTCTGATTGTATAACTGCAGTGATGGAGGGAGAGTTGTGGAGAGAGGGCACAGAGAAAGAGAGAAATGTGGACTAATGTTAATAAATTAGAGATGGTGAGAGAAAAAGAACGAGGGAGACAGAAAAAAAAATGTAAAATATTGTTAATAATGTCAGAAGAAAAAGGAGTGAGAGGAAAAACAGAGATGTAGAGAGAAGACTGCTGACACCAATTTGAGAAGTTCACGTCACTCTACTTGTGTCAAGGAAAGAGGGGGATGAGGAGAGATGGAGGAAGAGAAGGATGGAGACGAGAGGGGGTAATATTACTGATAAGAAAAGTAGGGGCGTATTCAGAACTCTGAACTCCGGGAGGGTGGGAGGGATGGATGGAGATGGAAGGAGAGTGGAATATTAGTGATAAGAGGTGTACTGTGGCTGAAGTAGATACAATAAGTGGATGAAAGCAGGGAAGGAAATGTGGGAAGGACAAAACAGAAGGTTAACAATCATGGTCGTTGTAAATTACTACCAAGGATTGAGAGATGAGGGATGCAGCACAGAACTATGGATGAGCTGCAGTATTTGGTGATGGACAGTTCCATGTTTATGGTCATTCTTTGATCCACACAATATTGATAATGACTGTACTGGTAAGACTAAATGACCAAAAGGTAGCTTGCCTTTATGTATCACTAAGGTAGCAACTTGTTTTTGATACTTAAGTCTCCTGATTCTGTCATTTGGCTGATCTGCAACTGAAACAATTGCTCGTGAGGGAGATTACGCACTGTTTTCTTCTGTTATTCACCGTTTCTTCTTTAGAGCCAGGAGTTGGTGAATGTCTGTTCATACACCCTCACCCACTGACCCTGCATCCCTTCATCAATATTTTCCCTCCTTCCCAGTGTTACCTTTCTCCCTATCTATCTTTCTCAATTATCCTCCACATCTCTCTTACTTTCTCCTCCTGTCCCTCCATCCACTCCTTGCCTTCCCCATTCTCTCTCTCTCTCCTCATTTTCTTTTTTATCCACCTCTTTCTGTCTCTGTCAACAATTGAAAAGAGAAGACAGATGACCAGAGAGTCAAGACTTACTGACAGCTGCTGTCAGAACACATCTATCAAACACACATGTATACGCACAAACACAGGGACACGCACACACACACACACACACACACACGCACACGCACACGCACACACACACACACACACACACACACACACACACACACACACACACACACACACACACACACACACACACAAACACACACACACACACACACACACACACAGGTGAGTCATCTCATGGTAAGACTAGGGATCAGCAGATTCTCTGTGCAACAGAAACACATAATTACCTTTATTTTGGTGTCAGATCACAGCTAGCTCAAGAGTTGTTTTTAATTTCCTGAATTGCAAATTATTTCAACATTATGCAGTAGTGAATTTTACTTTAACGCCAGCAATAATTTTGTCTAAGTCATATATTTAAAGAGTGTGCGTTACACTTTTTAACAAAGCTCTACACGGGTAGCTGGTGTGCCAAGATATCAGCACAATATGTCTTTACACATCTTAGCTGATACAGCACCTTATGCCTGCCACTAAACTGATTACTAAAGTAGAAAACACTGGGTTTAAGAGAGGTGCACAAGGTCTTGTTGAATGTAGATCACCAGCAGCAGGGAAGCTGGTGATGGTATTAGCTGTGAATGTGCATCAGCTACATTAATAAATAAATGATCATTTGTGTATCCTTTGTGTATATTTGTATGTAGTGTGTTAATAAATGCTAGTAGTGCGTGTGTGTGTGTTTGTGTGCACGTTTATGCAGGTGTGTGCGCATGCATTTATAAATGTGTGCATGTATATTTGGGAGAGGTTGTGAATAAAAAAACAGCCAGTGCTGAACTGGATATAACTGGCCTTGGCATTAAAACATTACACACAGCGCCTAAAATGCGCCTGTGTGCATTTGTGTGTGTGCCTGCTAGGACTGCAAAACACTCCGATACTACCAAAGCTTTTTAATATCGTACTCTTACATGTTACACCTGAATAATGGAAGTAAAAATATCGCCGGCATGGTCTACACAAGACTCTAATTTCTCTAAGAGGGAATAATGTATGTACAGAGGTGGATCCACATTTGAAAGACCAGACTGAACATCTACAGACTTCAGTTTGTGCTCCTGTAAGTATGTAATATTTAACAGTTCTCTGTAGTCTTCAGTGTACTACATTATGTTGATAGTACTTGGTATGGTAAAATAAAGTACAGATGATGATGAGGCCCCCATTGCCACCAAACTGTTAAATTGTCACTGTGTGTGATTGATTGTATGTGCAGGCACAATACCTGCAGATCTGTGTGCTGTGTTCAGTCATCGATACCAGCAGTTTGAGTGCGTAGAGTGGGATAGGCTCTGCTGCTCGAAGAAGAGACTCATACCTAGACACAAACATGCATGAGTACACCATTTGGCTTTCATAGTGTCAATAATTAATGTACTGTTCTGATCATTAGTAACAGACTGTAAACTGGAACAGATCTGGAGAGAGGGGTGGCCAAGAGGGGGAGGGGAGAACAAGAGTTATAATAGGAGAAGAAGAGAGAAGGATATGAGGAAAGAGGAGAAAAATTGAGAGGAAAAGAAGAGGAAGAGTGTGAGGAAGAAAAAATTAGGGTGGAAATAAAAGTCAACAAGAGGTAACACATGAGGCAACCATAAGGGGAAGAACATTTCAAAAAGGGAGATAAAAATATGACTGGTATAGGAAGAGGCAGTATACAGCAGAGAATATGGAGGAAGGTGAAAAAACGAACCACAGTGTCAATATATATTTTATATTTTTGTTACTCTGTCATGATGCGAACTGCTACAAACTGCATTTGTCTGTCCCTGCTCTCAACATATTGTATGGTCATTGGATGCCAACACTCATAAAGACAGGTACTTGTCAATTGTACCTGATAAGTATTAAGAAGTGATGTGAACCTACAGAAGCAGCACACAAGACACAACTACTCTACATACCCCATCTTAAAGAGTTAAAGGAAGGAATTGACATTAAGAAATCGTTAACTCATCAATAATATCTCAATACAATGTATGTAAAATTACCATAGTGTAACAAGACTATCACCCGTGTAAGAAACACCAGGATTATGAATGAACTTCATCATCATAGAATTTATGATGGTTGTAATATCCCAAATTCCATCTCCAGAAATCCTCTAAACCTCATCTCTGACTTTATCACCCGCTGACACTGAGATGCAAAGGTTTAAATTGTTTTCAACCTGACAGCCACTGTATTACAGCTGTTTGGGCTTGAATACTGGGTCTATGTACAGCTATTTAGTATTAGTATTTAACTAAAGGAGTGGGGTGAACAACAACAGAATGCTGTTCCAGAGCAAATGGAAATCAATATTTCACAATTGTAAAATCAGACCTTGGAACAAGTCAATGGCTTAACAAGAAGAATCACTTTAATTTTACTCTCACACATCAGTTTACCAAGCAAAGTGGAGCATAAACCTAATTTATGACATCAAACAAAGGGGAATTTTAGGAATTGTTGTTTTAATATTCAGAAACATAATTGATAACAATACTTTTGGCAAAAAAACAGAGCAGCATTCATTTCGACCGTGGTCTCATTTACACTAATTATAATAAAGTATCACATTTAATTTAGCATTTTATAGATGTTAAAAACTGTACTCATCTAATCTATGACTCTTTTTTTCTTTCTACAGAAACAAAAAAGAGAGACTCTGTTGGTCTTTAACAGACAGAAAGAACCAGACCAACCTTGGAAACAGGGATTTGGTGATAAGGGCTAAAATTTGACTGGAAGAGCTCCCGTCATGTCTTCCTTCCTCTCCTCTCTTTTTCTCTTTCTCTGTCTTCTCCGCATCTTCCTCACCACCATCACCCTCCTGGACCAGCAGGACAAGACTGAGTTCTGACAGTACCCTCAAAACAAACACAGACCACTCAACTGGATCACACACACACACACACACACACACACACACACATACACATACACATACACATACACATACACATACACATACACACACACACACACACACACACACACACACACACACACACACACACACACACACACACACACACACACACACACACAGTCTTAATATGGTATAAAAGTAGACAGTAGTAGTCTTTGTGCTGACACATATTGGCTTAGGTTTTGCTTGCATAACAGCATTTTTGTTTCCAAGGGAACAACATTACACAGCAAGTTTGCTTCATTTACTGAGTGACAACTGAATTACATCCTGACCATTTTTTCTTTGGAAATGACTTGGACATTGTTGATTAAGAGGCAATATTGATGCCAAAATGTAAAATCCAACCTTAGGATGTCACACAATTTAAGACTAAGAAGGATGTTCAGTGGCATGTTTTGATCATTTCAGTGTATGAACATTATCGCCTTTTATTGTTATAGCTTCCTTCTAGGGCTATTAAAAGGGACTAGAATAACCAAATAAAGTGAACTTCATAAATATCTAAATACTAAACACCTAGCATGACAAGGGTACTAGAATATTGCACAACATAGCATTATACTATATATGTTACATATGTAGATACTGGAATTCCTACCTATTCCTACCTATCTCCCTTTGTCTTTGCCATCTCTTTTCTCTACATGTCTCTCTCTTTATCTGTCATCTTAATATGCATTTACTATATCTATCTACTGTGGACGTATGTATCTATATTTGCTCTAAACCTTTCATCCCTCCTCTTTCACTGTTTTCCATTTTCAACTCACATTCTCCTTTCCTTAGCTATCATTTGCTCTCATTTCTTCCTCATTCCCTGCTCCCTCACTCTGACCCTCCTTCACTTCTATTTCCACTTCTCATCCTCTGTCTCACTCTCAAAAATGACCCACCGTGTCTCTTACCATTTCTGCTGAAAGCCAGTGTTGTCAGAGGAGGCAGGATGGCATCAACAACCTTTGAAAGACATGAAAGGACAAACAGCTTTACACACATCACACACACACATCACAAACTCAAACTCTGTAAGAAGCTGATTACCTACTGTAGTAAAACAAAATCAATCACAGTCTGGTGTTATGTAAATTCAGTTTATATAATACAAGTAGATTTTCTCATAGTTAAATATGTATTTTATAAATTATCAATGGTTCTATTTGGTCCCTGGTTCCCTCATGAAACATTTTGTTCCTATTTGAGGTGGTGCAAGCTGGAGAAATTAGATTTCTGTCAGCCACAGTCAGTAAGGGAATAAAATATATCAATAAAAGTAATCTCAGCCTTTCCTCTATACTTAATATACTGCTAATCTGAAAACAGGATATATTTTTAGATTAAACTGAACAGAAGACACTGTGCTATATTAATTCAGTGGACATCAACCACACAGACCGCTGTCACAAAGGATCAAATTACTATGGAAATACACTGTTGAGTGATTTCTTTGATCACGCACGCACACACACACACACACACACACAAACACACACACACACACACACACACACACAAAAGTACTTCTGCAACTGTCAAAGCCCTTATTTAGGCATGAATCTGTATTGCATGAATTTACATGATTACTAATATTACCATAGAAACATCACTAATGCGGAGTGAGTGTGTGTTTGGTCATTACATTGAAAGCCAGAGACAGGAAACAATAAAGGACGATGTCCACCACTAAATGATCTGTATATTAATATCACAACCATCAAAAGACTGGATAAAGCATGTGTGTGTGTGTGTGTGCGTGTGTGTGCGTGCGTGCGTGCGCGGGGGGGCTTGATGCAGTTTCTCTGAACTGTGAACTTTGGGTTAAATGTCTTTTTACTTTCTGAGTCCCAGTTTCTCTGTTTCTACCCTCTCTCCTTCGCTTTGCATTGCAGCTATTTCATCTGTATTCTCATAGGACTAGCAAAGATGCAATGTTGTGTACACACTTTTGGATTTTACCTTTTTTAACATTTGCAAATCACAGGCAACAGCTGGTTGTCTGAAATTCCACTTCTGTCAACGGTAAACAAACTGACAAACTTAATGTGTACATTGTTGATTAGGCAATAAACCGGCTGTGGTGAAGCTACTGTATATCATTCATTTAACAACAAATGAGCTTTTGTTAGCTGCATACTAACAAAAGCTCACTACAGACAGTAGTTTGTAATGATTCTCAACATATCTTGGCCTTACTGGAAGACTGACTGGTTATCACTGCTGCAAAACCAGTTGAAAAAAGGATGGCAGAATCAAATAAATAATAAAATAAAAAATAAAAACACTTGGCCTTTATATCTGAATTTGAAAATACCTAATCCAAAAAGTAATGAACAAAACTTATCATATCAAAACTCAATAACACATCAAATAAAATTGTGATGTTTAGTGAATTCTTGCCTATCATTACATGGTTTGAACAGTTAATGCTTACTTAGCTCAAGTGTTCAATTGAAGTCACATTTAATCAGCCTTTGCACTCAAAAATAATTTTTAAATGTTAATAGTTTTATATTATTAGAATGAAGAAAAAGATTTTTGTGGAATTATCAGAAATGCTCCTTTTTTGTCTCAGTCAGAGGCTTGTGTGATTGACATTAGCTGGCAGGCTACTAGTGTTACACGGTACGAGAACAGAGACAAAGTAAACACACTGTCAAGTCATGGGCAGACAGAGTGTCGCTAACAGGGATTTGGAGAGCAACGACCAAACCAGCATCTAACGGGACCAAAGTGACATTTTCAGGTATGTTTACATGCTGTTTAATGTGCTGCAGCTAAGCAGATAATCAGCTAGCCTTCTAACTGACTTTAGCAGTGTACTCTTCCCCGATCAATATTCGGTGGCTCGTTCAATAAGCTAAGGCAGTGGTTCTCAAATTTCTAAGGGTTTATCTGTAATAAAACATGTAAAAGCAAAAAATCTTATCAGATGGGAGACCCACTGTGGTCTAATTTGTGTCAGTTTAGGGGTCCCTGATGTGAAAAAGTTTGAGAACCACTGAGCTAAGGTGCAGGACAAGACGTGTGTTCATTTTTATAAGTTAGATAAGAAGGAGACTTTAGCAGGAAAGCTAATGTGGGTTGTTGTTCAGAGTCTGTAGTTCTTGTGTAACAGGATGCTATCAGTCTGCTCAGCCTACGATAGAACACCACGTTATCACTGTATCAAAATAAGGACTCCAGCTAGAAGATGATGGAATGGTAATTCATCAAAATAATGTAAAACTCGGGGGCACCATCATGAAATCAAATAATTTAAAATATAAATTTCTCCCTTTTGGTTGCTGATTTTTTCTCAAGGGAGAAAGGAACAAGTGATTTACAGAGCAGATATGTATGCTGTAGTAGACAAAAAAAGGCAATTTAATTTCAGTTGGACTTTAAGAACTTTAAGAACAAATGCAACAACATTTTCCCACTATGTGAAAGAAGCTGGTATGAAAAAAGAGTTGTGGAGTCCTTGCTGCAAACTTTACTCTTCAGAGACGTGAACTAATTCAAACACAAGAGTATGTCCTTGTCCAGCAGGCAATAAAAGTTAATCTCAGTTGGCTGGTGGTAATTAAAGTGTCTTCCTGTGTTATTGACTATCAGTAGCAGCGTGCCTTCCCTTTGCTTCTTTCCTCTATTCTTCATCTCTTTTCTTTTCTTTTCCTCCATCCTGTCTGCTTCCTGCTGCTCTCCACTTCCATACGTCAATAGTCATTAAACACAATCTCATTGTCCCATCACATGCACGTACACACAGCCACACACAGGCAAACACACACAGATCTGATGAGACTCTATTGGTTCAATAGTTGATTAGTGTCTTGCCTAATAGCCACAAGTTGACCCTCTGTCCTCTGACCACTAATAAACAGGTTTAGTAGACTGGAAGACACAGACTGAATATAAAACCAGGAGCCACTTTGTGAAATGGACACATAAACGAGATATTCTTGGACACATTTTTTATATGCACTTGACAACTTTAATAACCCTCACTTGTGCTGTGCAAGCTTTCTACCATGGCGATGCAACTTAAGTATTACTTACGTTTTTTCTAAATGAGAAAATAGTAAAAAATGTATGTTGGAAATCTGACAGTTGCAGAAGCATAACAGAATACCAGAATGATGACAGGTTCTCTCGGGAGTCCTGTCAGAGGTAATGCACAATACTGACATTTGCTGAATATCACACGACACCTGTCCTATTTTCTTTACTAAACTCTCAGCAGACAGTCAGTCAAGACAGGTAGCTAGTCACATGCACACACACATAATTCTTGACCTAAGCCCGCTCTCTACACCTCAAACACGCAAACATTATCGATTAGACAGACAGTGAGTCAGACAGGCATATTTCAGTCAGTTGTATATTTGCTTGCATGCATACTTACAGCACTATGATGTGGAGTGATGAGAGTATGGTGCTGACTCAGGACTTCCACAATGGACAGAGTTGTCCTAATCATCTCCTCACATACTGCTGCACCTAATGGGGAATCACATATCATTCAGCTCTACTGAATTATCTCCTCCATAAACGTAGAGCAGGGCTTACAAGTAGACGGGCGAACCAGTAACTGAACAGTTTCATATTTGATCCCGGCACTGACAGCTGGATGTCAGCTGGATGTCAAGGCACTGTACCTGATGCAGTGAACTGTGGCTGACCCTGAACTCCTTGCCTTAAGCACACACATTTGAAATTCGAGCCAACATCTGTCTCTTCAAGGCTGTGTGTGTGTGTGTATCTGTCTCTCTCCTCATCTACCGCATTAATATACTGTATATATTTGTTATGATCCAAAGGTGACATTTGAGTTGAAGTGCATCCTTCACAACTAAACTTGCTAGAATATGGGTTTGACAGTTTTTCAGATACAGCATACTCTATTTGACACTTTGTTGTTATTTAACCAGGTGAACACACTGACTATAAAAATTCAGTTCTAAGGGAAAATAGCAGATTAATGATGAACATTCAGAAAAATATCATGCAAAGAAGAAAAACCCAATCCTAATCGAATGAAAAATGATGACCAAAGTTTGGTCCCAAAATGACATATAATAGATAATCATTTAACATGTGTAAACATTGTAGTAACTGAGAAAATAACTCACCCACACCGCTGGCCAGATTTGTTTCGTTGGACTCTACAGAGGTGATGTAATTCTGAGAGAAAGAAAGAGGGAACATATCAATTAAAAACTACAGCAACCCTTGTCAAGATTATTATTTCTGTAATTAGTATTTCTGTTACACTTTTCTGTCTACCTCCCTGCCTAAATATTTAAGGACTACAACGAAAATGAGTACTGCTTTTTATGTTACCCTAATGGACTAATAGCCTAAAGTTGTTGGGATATCACTGTATATTTTAACTTGTCTAATAAATTCAAATTCAAAATGTACTATTGCATCATAGTCTAAACTGTGTTATTTATTTGCCTTCAGTTTGTAAAAAAAAATGCTCTCTTGAGGAGACAGAAAAAAATATAAACATGATACTCTAATACCAACTACTCACCAGCAGCAATCCAATTTGAGCCAGAAACTCCTCTGTTACAATTTGAGATCTAAAGACCTGTGAGATGACAGAATGTGAGTCACACAGACAGACAAGTAAGGAAAAAAAAACAACAAATAACATTATTGTCTCACAGTCTTCTTACTGTAGCCAGGTGTATCAATCTGACACGTATTTAAAGAATTTACTTTTTGAGGCAAAATGGGCAATACTGTGCTGAACGACAGGGATCGGTATTAGTAATTTATGAGACCAAGGATGTGGATAACCTTACGGACAATAATGCTAAAACATTCAAATGTAACAATGACGAAAGCTCCCTTTTGGCCCCAGTTACCTGTGATGAAAGAAGTGCCAACACTACAGACATAGTAGGCAAAGTGTGTTTAAGCTGTCTGCTCTGAGCTGTAGATGGGTGTCTCCTCCCAATCACACCTCTCAATGCACATAAGACATCCCCTGGGGGAGGAAGAGGAGCGGAGACAAGAGGACAGTGATTCAGCATAGTTCTAGACCATAAAATATCTGCATTTAACGACAAAAAAAGAAGAATGTTGAGCTACTAAGTTGATTTGCAAATTCATATAAATATGGAGAGAAGAAGGGAAAGTTGTTTGTTTATATGTGTCTGGGTATGTGTCTGTGGTTGTGTTTCTGTACCCAGTATGAGTGGTGCAGTGCTACTCAGGTACACAATCAGCAAGTCCACACACTGAGACAGATATCTTGATTGACTGGGGTTCTCTCTAAGGGGAGTAGCTTTGCGCAGGTCTCTCTCCAGGTACATCACAAGTCTAGACAGAAACAGACACACACACATATTGCATGTCACATAATAGAAAAAAATGTACTTTTCCACTCTATATGTAGAAATACTGATGCATAAATGTATATACTCCCCCACCCACTGTGATATAAACAACTATAAAAGATGATGATGCAGACATAAGCATGTTTCTAGTCAATGAGCTATACAATTTAGACAGGAGGCATAAAGCAGAAAGAGGCACGAAGGTTGGCCAAGAAAATAGACAGACGGACAGGCCTTGAGATTGAGAACATTTTTATTCTTGTCAGACTGCATGTCTTGAACAGTAATCAATAATATTCTATTCACAAATTCAGAGCAGAGCGGAAAGGTTTTCACTGCTAACTGATATTCATTACTGATACACAAACACACCCACATATATGTGTCCATGCACACATGGGCATAAGCAATTATGAATGCAGACACATGCAGAGAGATGCAGAAAGGTCATATTAGTTAACAAATATTGATTTTAAGCTTTAGAGTGGCAATGGTGCAGGGGGAGTGGGGGATTATGAATTCAGTATTTTTCCTCATAATGTTGCATAAAAGATTAGCAGCCAAGGTTTACAGTGATTCAAAATCCAGCACAGCTACTATTATAATATTTGGGGTCCAGTGCAGTTCAGGGAAGCCTTCATTATAATTGCTGGATTTTCTTTTGTTACTTGAATTATATCATTATTATTATTATTATCATTATTATCATTATTATTACCATTATCACTATTATTACCATGGCCATTGTTATGTTGTATTAAAATTCACTTTGAGTATAACCTTGTGCTTGGCCATCAAGACACACCTGCAAATTACTAGTTAGGTTTATTTATCTATATACCATTTAATTACTGTTTCAAATTATTATAAATAACAACTTTGCCAAGATCTAACTAATCAACAATTCACATAAATGAAGCTTTGACCTGCTGGTGGCACTAGATGAAAGGGAACCATGAATGTATAAACAAAACTTCATGGTAATCCATCCAATAGTTGTTGAGATATTTCGGTTCCGGAAAATGTGGTGCACCAACGGACCGTCCAACTGACCAACAAATTAACATTGCCAACCTAAAAGCCATGCTGCTAGCTAGCTAAATGAGCAGTTTGTTTGTAAAACTGTCGTACTTGATATGCCTGTTTCACAAATCATTACTGAAGTCAACATTTTAATGCTATCAGACATTATTAAGTAAGGATTTAGCTGTTGTTGTTGTTGTATCTTGTGTTTTAAAGCACCTGTCAATCCAGGTATGAGTGAACAGAACTTGTATGAATTCTGTTGTTGGGGTGACTCTTCAGTTTATATTTGCTTCAAGCAAACATCCATCTTCAACAACAACCAAAGTCAGCATTATCTGATGACCTCACTACCCTCAATTATACTGCAGCATTTTTTTACACTATATGTATATCTGTCTAGGTAGCTGTTTACCTGTTTGTCTCTCTAACTGGCAATATGCCAGCTCCTGTCTCCCTGCTCATTTGTCTCCCTGCTAGACTTCAGCTAGTGTGCTCTCCTGTTAGTCTTGCTGCCATTTTTCCAGATTGCTAAATAAAGAGATAAACTTGCCACCTCTCTGTCAGTCACTGTGGGAGACTCACAAAGCACTCAAACACAACTGACCTACAAGTGGCATGCTCTATGTGTGTGTGTGTGTGTTTGTGTGTGTGTCCATGTATGCGTGTGCGCGCATATGTATGACTGCGTCTGTTGAAAGCCATCACACTCTACTCCCAATGGCAATCTTGACACTTCCTTAGTGAGACTTGTGCAAGTTTATCTCATACAGACAAAAACACACACGTGAACACGCACACACACACAAACACACGCACACACACACACGCACTCACACACAGATATTTTCACGCCACTGAGGAGCTAATTAAACACAACGTGCTTGGGTGAGAGCAGGACCGAGGAAAAGACGTGTGTGTGTGTGTGTGTGTGTGTGGTTGAATCATGCAGAGTGCTCGGTGGGAGAGAGACAAGCAGGTCAACTCTGACAGCTCTAACACAGTGAACAGAGGGAGAGCAAGTAGGAGGAGAGAAATAGAGAGAAAGTGAAGCATGTGTGTTTGTGTGTGTGTGTGTGTGTGTGTGTGTGTGTGTGTGTGTGTGTGTGTGTGTGTGTGTGTGTGTGTGTGTGCGTGTGTGTTTAAGAGAGAGACAAATAGGCAGAGGAAAAGAGAAGAGAAGGTGAGAAATAAAAACATCTTAATTCTGTTTTGGAGTCATGTGTAAAAGGAGGTTGTTTTCAGACTTCCATGAATTCAGTTATTCTCATAACTAAATATAACAAAGCAAAGTCGTTACAATATGAGATATGACGCTCTGGCATGAGGTATCATGCTGCTTCATTTCCATTTACTGCTGGAGACTAATTCTGTGTCGCAGTACCTTATGACACAAAAATACTATGATTTGTACACAGTATGTACTATTATTTATAGTATAGTTTTTAGGCAGTTAGTGGACAAGAAAGTCATTTACTGTAACATAAAATGACAAAAGACATGCACAGACAGATGGCTATGGCCAATTTAAAATTTAGAAACAAAATGTTTTCCCGTTCTCATTCCCCATTTTTGTTTTCCAAGATATTTCTGAAACTGTCTCACCGCATATTTGTCTTAGTTATTTCCAGCTGAGTGCTAAGCTCCCTTATTTCCTTTGTGTGTTGCATTATGGGATAATAGAGTCCATCAACGCCACACTCAAAAGGCAAGTGAATTTATTATGAATAATGACATCTTTGAATATACTCACTTTTTGTTTTAAGTATGAACAAACTACAATTCTAATTATTGAGTAGTATGGAATAGGGACACAGCTTATGATTAAACTTAAATCAATTAATACATTAAATAATTTGTATTTCTTGGCAAAATATAAAACCACATTGATGCTGAAGCAGGAGAGTTCCTAAGACACTGCCAAGGAGATGTTTTGTGGTTATTTGAGTCAAATGTAATTGGCAAAATTTTTGGTGAATAAAAACAATCATGAAAAATCTGAATCATTGATTGTATCAACAAACCTAACTCCAAATAACCTTAACCTTACTCTTTAATGGAAAAGTCAATTTGGCAATTCACATGTGTAAAACATCAGAGAGATAATGGAGAAAGTCTGAGACTGAGAGAGAGAAAGAGAGGAGAGAGCAAGAGAGAGGCAGTTCAATAAAAAAGAAAAACTTAACGAGAGAAAAGAGAAAGGGAGAGAGAGAGAGAGAGAAGAGACAGCAAGAAGAGACAGTTATAAGGATCCATCTGTCAGTAATCTAGGGCATCTTTTTCAAACTGAAATACCAACTGGTCATAAATTACCAGGGGAACTGGCTGTGTATAAATATATCATGCATATGCATCTCATCATATGGGCTATGCACATTCACAGCTGCATTGCAAGTTAGTGTGGGGTGAAACACAGGACAACCAGCTAATGAACCATTTGAAGTTCCAATAAAGTTACAACATACAGCAGTACAAACTGAATGTCCAGGGTACATACATTTATATTATCATTCCCACGGCTGCAATACTAGTTAACGCAGAGGTTACGCAGAGTACAACTGCCTTGCCAACAACCTCAGGCAGCATTTTTATGAAGGAAGCCTCCAATCTCAAAGCAGTTTGCTTTAAATAACAGATAACTGTGTTGAATATCTTGGAGTACTTGTATCAGAATGGGAAACGTCTGCTAAATAAATCACTCCACAAAAGCATGCTTGACCAATTTTGCTGGCTTAATGATCCAATAAATCTTTAATTCAGTTTATTGTATAACATGTCTACACTAAGCCAGTTAAATGTGAAACTTGAGTTTTTGCTCTCTGGTTGTGGCTTTCTGTCTTCATTAAGCTGCTGTTTTTCCACACCTTAACCTAAAGCTCTTCTCAAATGCCCTCCAGAGTGAATAAGTCTGCCAGTCTTGCATTTCAGGGTGGACAGGGGAGATCAGACTTTTGAAAAACAATAATGTAAGCCCGCTCGAACATTAACAGCTGCTGTGTGGCAGTACAGTTAAAAGGTCAACTTTCTATTGCCTCTGACTCTCTCTGTGATTATTCATTTTAAATGTCTGATCATACAGTCCAAGTGTAATTAACCTCTGCTTATGTTCAGCGATGCAACAGTGCAGAAAATACTGATTACCCTGTTCACAGGTAATATTTATGACATGCGATCAAATCACAATTTTATGCTTGTTCAATTATTTGATAACCAAAACAGACTCCAGTTCTTAAATCTTTATGCTGGCTGACAGTTATTTATAGTGTAGATTTGAAAGTGCTGTTGCTAGTTGATATAGTAGTTTATCTAATTAAAATTTATATAAAAATATATTTCTGATCTCCTTGAAGAATATAAACCCAGTCAGTCAGAACCAAACAGAGTGTGGTGGCTTTTAGCTACAATCCAACGTAAAAACTGTTAAAACTGTGCCTTTGATTGATTGGTTTCTCTACTGCAATTTGATTTCCTTTGTTGCATTTAGGGCAACTTTGAAAGCACTGTAATCTGTACTTCTTGTCTATTACTTAGCGTGTATCTATGTCTCTGTTCTTGACTTTTTAATTCAAAATTAGCATTTTAATGTTTTTTTTTATGAAATGTGCTATACAAATAAACTTGCCTTGGCTCACTCAGATGCTGGCTATGGTGCAAACTTATCTAGTTTGCCAACTGAAAGAGGAGGACAATGAAGAGTTGAAGTATTTTCTCTGCTGTTCTGCCTTTTAAGTGTGGACAAAGATTTTAAAATGAAAACAACCTGAAAACTCTAGTGTGGACACAAGAGGCTTTCACAAGCAAACAAGTCTTGGACGTACTGTGGTCGTGGTCTTGTACTGCACACTACCTTCACCTTCTGTAATGTTATGTTTCCATTTTTCTCTTGAATTGAATGTGTGCTATCTCCTCTCCCCAGCAATCAATAAAACACAGATAACCATCTAGAACAACTCTTGGACCAGCAGGCAGCACCACCGGCTGTTTGGTATTGGCTTGGCACTGCAGACATTGTATAATTACTATATATAATACAATTACTATATAACCATGTAGAGTGGTAGTGGTGGTCGATGTCTTTTCAGTGAACAATATTACATTCCAAACAAATTTAGAGCACAGTTTTGGATTTGCCCCTCCACACTGTATAGTGAAGAGGGAATGTAGTTTGAACTATGGTGTAGCTGGGTATGAGCACACTCTGAAAGCTACAGCTAAATAATTAAATGGAAATCCCACCCTGAAATGGAATTCACAAATGCTTCTTGTTTGTTCTCCGACAGTTCTGCCTATGTGTGAACATGGGCAGCTACATTCCAGAGAAACTAATTAGCCAGTGGTCTGACAGACTGAGTGGAGTTATGAGTAAGCTTGATTGGTCCAAATCTCAGTACAGTCAGTCAGTAGGAGGGTGCACTATGTTGTGTGGTGAGAAAACTTTTAAACAGACACATCACCCTCAAGCAGGATCCATGAGGTATTACTGTGTTACAGCACAGTTAATAACTCTTTAATGAATAAAAGGAAATTATAGTTGAAACTTGCAGCATATTCCATAGTTAACCACTGATCTCTAGTCTGTTTTATCACATCTGATTTATTATCTGTTCCAGAGCTGCTTCTTTGCTGCTTGGGGTCACACAGAGTGTTACTTTCTACTGAAGAGCACACAGTTAAAGCCAAAACTTATTGTTTGTCTTCTCACAGTGTTTTAAACTCAGTTCAGCTAACTCTAAGAGCTGTATATGAATCTCTGTATATCTCACACAAATGAGATGGGTCAACTTTCATACAACCATTCTTGGTCACAGTAAGTGACTAAATGTGAGCTACTTTTTAGCTGTTGCTCAGTCAGTCAGATAAAACAAATTTATTTATATATAATAATCTGGTTGGGAGCAATTTCAAGAAGACTCCACTTTCCATTTATATGCTCTTGTGGTGATCTACACAGACACATAATTCGGCATTAACATTAACAGTGGAGCGACCACACTTGTCTGTGTGTGAGTGCATGTGTATGGGTGAGTGTATATTTACCTGTGTTGACAGCAGAATAGCAGCGTGTGTGTGTTGTCCTGTATCAGTAGCAATAGTAGCAGTAATGCTTTGGCTCTGGTTACTGTGGATGGAGTCTCTAGACAGCGCAGCACCTTCAACACCAAATCCTAGAAAACACAAACACATAGATGAATAAAGTAAAAGTCTTTAAGATATAGGTTGTGCATGTTGCTGCTGTTGTACAGTCCAAGATTTGCTTTGCAATTCAAATACAAGTTAGCTATATGGAACAGGCTTTTCTATTAATATGGCAAAGTAACACATGATAATTCAAAATTAAATTAAAAAGGTTGAAGTAAACCTGTACACACTGCTATATACTGAGTTTATGTTACAGTGAAAAAAATATATAGATTAGATTTTTTGCAATGTTTAGCACACAAATCAAAAAATATCACTGCAACATGTCAAAATAATGTGTGCAAAGAAATAAGAAAATATTCAATTTAACATTTTCCTTAAGGTGTTCAAAAAATAATTTACTCAAAATGCGTCAACTACCAGGCTAAAACTTAATCAGCTCAGACGCCACATTATCACACAATATGCATATGCACACACGCACGCACGCACACACACACACACGCACACAAACTTTTATGCCTAAAGCTACTGTAGACATCCACTCACTCAGCACAAACTCAGCAGCAGTAACTGGTTGGAAAAAATTTGACTGGCCAACATTCATTACCATTATCATTATCACCAACACCATACACTACTGACTATGTGTGTGAGTGTGTGTGTGTGTGTGTTTGTGTGTATGTGTGTGTGTGTGTGTGTGAGCTAATGTGAGAGAATGTGCATGCATTCGTGTTTATGGGGCAAAGCACCAAGTTAATTAATTTCAAAGCCCAGTAGTGTGTGCCTTGCTGATAAGTCCCTCCCTACTACCCATAATGCTTTGCTAAAGTAGAAGGCTGCAGCACGTTCATTCAGCCAATTAGCCCAGATACTGACACACTCTACAAATTAGTGTATGTGCATGAGCGTATACACGCACTCACACAGTCTTTCTCTCACATGCATGCACACAAACACACACACACACTAACAGACAGAGTTCTGTCTAAACAAACTCTTGGACTGTCTGTCTTTGTGCCAGGGGAGAGAGAGAGGGGGAGATGCAAAGGGGGGGGGGGGGATGAATGCATATCAGTGTATAATTAGAGCAGAGTTGAAGTACTAAGTTTGTATTCTGGTGTTAAATTGGAAATGCTCAATGCAAATAAATTCAGTTCAGAGTCAATTACCAATGCTAGACTCCAAGTTAAAAACCTTCAAATCAATTTTATCCCCTCTGCCATACCAAGATTAGCACTTCACATACACACTAGATGGGCTGTCTTATAAAAAATTAAATAAGTAATTTCTGACAAATTAGTTCGTGCACAGTTCAGCATCAGTTCATGAACTGTACAGAAGAGAGAGAGACAGACAGAGAGACAAAGAGAGAGAAAGCACAAAGTGAAGATTTTTAGAATTTGAAGCCAGTTTTGTTTGTTCCTCGTGTTGCGTTGTTATTTAGTGTTTTCATCCCTTAGTCCTTGTGTAAAAACCTCATTATAAGTGACATTCACACATACAATTCTCTAAAAAAATCAAACCCCCTATCCAGTAGTGATGTTGCCACCTAAATCTCTGGATTTTTCCTGTAGAAATATCAATAAAATACAAGATTAAAACAATATAGTTGTTTGTACGTATCTGGGTTTCTTGGGCCAGTTGATATGTAATCTGTATATATGTATGAGAGTATACACGTACCCTGTTCTGTGTGATGCGGTGCGTTTGTATGCGTGAATTGACTAAGGCAGTGGCCATAGCAGTGAGCAGGTGCTGCTGGACCCTGGCCCCTGCTCCACCCACACCCTCTAAGATGGCCGCAGGGCCACATGTGTCAATCACTGCCAAGAAGACTGCTGGGACCACCTGGGTTAACCTAGAAAGAGACTGGGGACGATAGAGACAGACAGATAAACACATACATGACCACACTGTGATAAAAAGAAATGCAAAGTTAACATGGTAAAGATATATCATCAGTGACTGTATGTTCCTATTCCCTCATACTGTCATCTTGCACTTGAAGTCCCTGTTAGGCTGTTAGTGCATTAAAAAAGGAGCAAGTATACAATGGGATAAACATGGAGTGACAAATGATCTACAAATGCATTCGTAATACCACCCACTGCAACTACTTAAGTTAACCGCCATGTTTTGGCTGCCTAAGGCTGTGTCCAAAATCACTCTCTTATTCACTCATTCACTACTCCCTATATAACAGACACTAAATAGTTTACTCAATCGTAACAAGCAATCATCATTTTACATCATCACCATCAGTTGTAGAGTCGCACAGTGGTCATTTCTGCACTTGTAAAATGTGGAGCATTGCATTGTGGGATTATTAGCAGAATGTAGCATACATGCCATGGATGCTACTAGTTTTTTGTTCCATTGTGGCATTTTTGAGGGCACCTAATAGTGGATACATTTACACATTCAGCATTCAGACACTCAAATAAAATGGCATAGGGTAAATGCAGTGCACTATATAGTAAATACAGAGTGAATTCAGACACAGTCTACGTGTGTGTTTGATGTCTGTGTTTGTAGGACCGACAGAGATGGTAGTGTGTGCATATGCGTCTGTATACGTGTGTGGCTTGATGCATGTAAACTTACAGAGATGGCAGCGACTCTGACAGCCTCCACAGTGGAGTGAGTGAACTGGTACCACAGGGCGGAGCCTATCTCTGTGGTAACCAGGGGGTGGGAGGGGCCAGAGACAGTGGCAGAGATGTTCTCGATGGCTTTTGCAGCCATATGATGAACTATTGAATCATCCTGTAAGACAAACAAACACCTTTGAATCATTTATATTTGCTGTGGTGCAATGACTAACCAGGCGATTTAAGTTGTGATTGACAACTAGATCTGGAAAAGATTTCTTGCAGACATTTCTCAATAGCAGAGAAAGAGCATCTCTCAAATAAATGAACCATTTGTAGTGTCTCACCACATTACACTATACATATGGCTATGGTAGTGATATAGTCCATTCAGATAAGATTGTACCGACTACAGCTATAACAATATAATACAACAAGGACACCGTCCATGTACTCACAGACATTTTGTTACAAAAATAATCAAACTATTTGAAAATTGATTCTCTATTTTCCTGGTCCAACAAATATTTATAGAGTCCATTAAAGAACCATCCTGCAAGAGGATATGGGACCATGAGTTAGTAAAAAAAATCCTATCAAATCCAGTTTGAATCCAAAGTACTAAACATAAACACTATGACACCTGCCTCCTTTGCACAGTCTTTAAATGTACAAGGACAGAGAATACCAAGCAGAAACACAGAGAAACATGCATCGAGAAACATTCAGAGAGATGGTACTGTTGTACATAAGTATGTGCTGTAAAGCCTTTAGGGTGTACCCACAGGGACAGAACAAATACGAAAAACGAGAAGATCCAAGTGATGGGCGTCTATATTTGTATTTGTACTAATATATGTTAAGATTTCAGACTGGTGTGTGAATGTGCACATGTATCCTAATAACGGAGCACATCATAACGCTCTATGTCGAAATATTATTTGTTCCTTGTATAAGATGTAATGCCATTGTGAGCAACACATTTTCAGTTTCATTGTTAAGTGACAAACTCAAAACTCTATTACTGAAAAAATGTCATACGGCAAAAGGCAGAAATGAACAAAGAACTACAAAGAACTAACGCAATCACAAACTGACAATTAGATTAGCTCCCAACATCACCTCCACACAAAAAGAGAAGAAAGGTTGTGAGCGTGTGTGTACATGTTTGAGTATGAGTTAGCGTGCAAGTGTTTGTGTGTGAATGCTTATGAGTATACTGTATGTGCCCACACACCTTTGCCTGAGTAGAGAAGAGTTGTTTGTGTTCAGACAATGGGGCCAGGCTAATAAAATCTCTGCGGCTGAGGAAATGAGTTTTTCCAAGAAAGTCATTGTGGAGAAAGACAGGAAGTAGAACAGAAGTGACTGTCTCTGTCAGGTTATTAATGTGTTTCACTGTGTTACATCACTTAAACACTACTCTCCCTAGATATGAGATACAATAGAGCCTATTCATAAAGTTAACTATATTTAGTTGTAAAGGTTCGTAATAACAGCTATAAAAATAATTTCACCATGGCATTTTATCATGGTAATTCTAAGAAGTGGTGCAAGTGACAGATAATGTCATTATTACACTAAATTGTTGCTTATTTCACACAAAACTGCACTGACTATCCACACATTTGCGTATATATGCAGTGTACAACATTTAAGACGTGAGAGACTTAAATCAAGCCAAAATCTACCAATTGAAGTGACGCTCAAAATCAGTGTTTTTAAAATAAAGCTCACTCTCTATAAGTTTGAAAGGTGGCTGTTAGTTTGTTTTGGTAGCTGTTAGTTTCAGTTTGTTCCTTCTCAAACAACTGCAGCTGTAGTCAGCTTGAATTCATGCCATTTATAGTGGAACCCAATGGTGCCGTCCATCTGTGTGCTCAGTATGTTTCAAACAATCATTGTTTTTGGCATAATATGGCTTAATACACTTTGTGTTTCTTGTTATTCTGCTCCTCAGAAGCTCCAACACTTTTTGCAATATACTGGATATATAGATGGGCATCAGATGTGGATTATGTAGATTATGCTTCAGGAATGGTTTGAAAAGTTTCAATAGATGCTTTTTATAGACTTTTACCTCCATGAAAACTTGTCACCATTGCAATCTTTTATAACAGACATGAATTCAAGCTGACTACAGCCACTGTTTTCTTTCAGGCGTTAAAGTTTTCACAAAAACATTCCCCCCTAGCAAGAATATTGCTACTGTCCTGCAGAAATCTTATGTCTAAAACAAAATGAACCTTTTACTGTTGAAAAAAATCTTGATTCTGCTGTGGATGCCTATGTACTTCTGACATTTAACAATATATCCATGGTCAGGCTGTGATCCAAGGTTATTTAACATTTTGTGGAAATTAGAGCTATCCTACCCAACCACATGGGAACTCTAATCATAACTGATAGCTTAAATAACCAACCTATTAATCCAATATAGGCCATCACATTGAGTATTCAACACCAAGGGACTACGTAGCACGACAACATAATGAATCCTCTGGCACCCCTCTGGGAACCAGCAGAATGGTCTGTTCCAGCATTCCCCAGGCCGTGCGGGCCAGTTCACTAATGAGCCCACGGGGGAGCACCCACTGTCTATGTGTTTAATAGACTGTAGCCCTGCCAAGAACTACACAGAGAAAGAGAGAGAGGGGGAGACAGAGAGAAAGAGAAAGAGAAAGAGAGATAGATTGAGTGAGAGAGATATCCTTACATGTGGTGAGAAACAAGTAGCTCATGCGAGAAACTCCATCATTATGATGCAGAGAGAGAAAAGCAGGAGACAGAGGAGCGACTAAGTTATTCTCATTATAATTTCTCCCAGTATGAGAAACAAGTTCATCTAAGAAACACACTCATTATATTATACTCAGTGTCCTACTTAAACCTCACATCTCCAGAAAGTCAACTTTGAAAGAATTAAAGGCAAATTTTAGCAAAGGCTTTCCCAATTACTTTAATTTGATTTGAAATTATACATGTTCATTTTGTATTGCAATACTGGAATTACTTTACTTTAGGAAAATAAGGCCTTCTGACACATATTGCAACATTTCTGATTCCTTTCTGTACATATACTGTAGGGTAGCACAATCCATGAAGTGATGAGGTGCCATTGTTCTTGTTGTAATGCAATCTTGGTTTATGCAAAAATATAAAAAAAAATTTAAATTGGAGCTTATTCAAAGACAATAGTGATACATGTTGTAATGCTTCTACTTGTTAGCGCTTTTTAAGTCACTGTGTCATGAGTGACAAAGTTTTCTTGTTGGGAGACAAATGTTGTGAGTGTTATGCAAGAATTGATCCTGAGATGTGGATGAAGTGTTTTGGTTGCTTTAGCGCATTTTGGAGGAGAGATGAACTGTTGGCTGAGCTACATGTTGTTTAAGAGAACAGCGTGAGAAGTTCTGAAAAAGTAAACCCAGTACAGAGAAATGTGTGTAACTAACTGTAAAAATACTGTAACAGCTTCTCCTAATCTGCATGTCCTCCTCTATGACTGGTGTAGATAAAAAAAAAAACAGTGAGGGACTAACAGGTAGATTCAGAGCATTAAGTTGTGTCTTCTGGAGGTATCATGGGAAGATCTAATTAAATGACATGTCCAGTCTCATTCATCCTCGCTTCAAACATCCAGCCCTGATTTTTGAGTATACTTATCCTAATTAAAGACCATTAAAGACAGATAAAATACTTCCGGCAAAACATGCATTTTTTTATTTCAGGTTTCCTGAATTTGAATTTGGCAATTGCAAAACAAAAAAAAAAATAATAATAATTTAAACAGAATTTCCATCTTTTTCGTCAGGTTTAAACAGGACTAACTGGCTTACTGGTGACTGGGTTAAATAAAAAAATCTCCCTTTTCTACAGCTCACGGCTGACGGATAAGATTTACGCACTTTGAACCTCTGGCTAAAAAAGTTGGGAAAACCTCTGTTTTCAGATGAAAAGCGTTAAAAGGCTAGGCAGATATGGAACAATAAAATCCTGCCTTCAAGTGTCGATCAGTAGATTAGTTTTATATCCCAACATGTTTGCACCTGGCCTCTGAGTCTCAAGTAGAAAGAGATACACATCACAGCAAAACTACATCACATGACTTGATGCAGGATTTGTGTGTATGCCTGTGTGTGCACCGATGCACGTGTTCACATGTCTGATGTGGTTTCCCTCTGTAATTACAGTCCTTTAGAAGCCCGTGCACCTGGTTTTGAATGAGCCCCTATGGCAGCCACACAGACACCATCTATCAGCCTCAGACAAGCACATCTAACACCACTAATATCCACAAAGAAAGACGGAGACAGACTGTCTGATTAAGAGGCCTACATACAGACAGTGAGGCGTGAGGGAAGAAGAAGAGACGTGGAGAAAATAGCAGAAAGAGCAACAAGTAGAGAGATGAGAAAGAGGACAGACAAGCAGTTGTAAACTAACAAGAAAACAAGCAGACAGACATAAAGAAACAGACATACAGACAGGTAAAGAGAGAAAGACATATTCTAAACAGAGACAAAAGGCAGTACGGAAAGACAATCTGACCAAAAAAAGGGGAGGCCAATACAGAAGGAAAAACAGGAAAAACAGAGAGACAGACACACAGTTTTATTAGTTATCATCTTCCTCCCGTTTTTCTGTGCATAAAGACAACAGCATTCTTATTTTTTGATAATGTTCTAATCAGTACAACACAGTAACTGTATATGACTACGACATTATACAACAGCTTGCACTGGGACCGTGTGTGTGTGTGTGTGTGTGTGTGTGTGTGTGTGTGTGTGTGTGTGTGTGTGTGTGCACGTGGAGTGGTCATCTTATGTTAGAGACACAAGGGTAGGACCCATGATGACTGTCTTAGAGAGTCCCCCTCTGTTCTCCTCTCCTTTGTGGAAGATAGTGATAAATCATTAATAGGCTCACCACTGCTCTGTGTCTCTGTGTGTGTGTGTGTGTGTGTGTGTGTGTGTTCGGGGGATTTCTACCTTCTGCCCCCTGGCTTCTATCACTGTAATACTGTTCACACATCATTTCTGCTGCACACACACACACACACACACACACACACACACACACACACACACACACACACACACACACACACACACACACAGATTTTTCATCATAGGCAGCAGAAGCATCATCTTGTTCAGGCTCATAAATAATTTCCTGCAGCTCAAGTCTGGCCTGGAAACCTGCCTTTCACTCCATGCCATCCACTCCCCCTCTCCAAGTACAACTCTCTTTCTCCCTCTGACTCCCTGCCATCTCCTCCCCCTCTCCCAGTACACTGATCCTTCTCTCTCTTCCTCTCTGTCACTCCCTGCCATCCCCCACTATCCCCCTTTCCACTGGTAAAACCACCATGCTCTCTTTGGCTCGGTGCCCTTGTTCTAGTACAACGATCTCTATCCCTTTCTCCAGTGCCTTACTTGTAAATCAGGAAAACTCTCAACAGCAGTGGAGGGGGCTGGGGTGATCCGGAGGGTCAGAAAACGCATCAAAACCACACTGCCTGGAGCGCATTAGACAGGGTCTTGGCGCGGTATCTCAATGCTGTCATGCAATAAACAGTGTGTGGCATTGGATTTACATTTAGCACATTGGTAGACAAACAATCTCCTCATGTCCAGACAATGAAACATCAGATACACAAAAATACATCATAAAACTAAATATTGTAAACACAACTGAAGCCATAAACTAATAATAATAATAAGGATGCATCTTGTCATTATCAAATCAGACAATATAGGTTCTAGTTTAAAATATCCAAGTTGTTATTTATGCTCAGGTGTCACTTGAGAGAAAATGATTTTGGATTTTGAATAGAAAAATAATCCAATACTTCTGTCTTACTGTTGTTTTTTTAATTTAAGTGTGAAGTTAGCTAGTTAGCTTTACTTCAAGCTACACTAATCAATATTTTTATACTAACAATGGATCAAATAAATATGTGTAATGTGAAAGGTGTTGCTCATTGTGAAGGATCTGCATCGCCCAACTCTGCAGTTTCCCTTAGCTCTATGTAGCATTTTAGCTCCTTTTAGCTCGTTGTTTTGGTTTTTCAGCCTGCTATTCCACTCTCACCAAATTTGCTTCCAGCAGCAGTTTTCAGCAAAAATGTTCTAAAAACCTGCTGTACGCTAAAGTGCTGTACAGTAAAGTTAGTGACTAGCTGATGAACACAGTGCAGCATTAAAGATCCATATAGTTTCCTCAGGAGTGACCAAAACAGAGCTAAAATGTTTCCAACAACTTTATAAGGCGATAATGTTAATGTTGTGCTTACAGTTTATTCTACCTCACCCAAGTGGCTAGAAAAATAAAATAATGCTGCTTTAACATGTAAATGAAATGAGTACTGTACTGTGCACTGTATGTATCTTCATCCTCATGTGCTTTTTCTTTTCCCCTTTTTTACATGTACAAAATACTGTTATCCAAAAGTATATGCAAGACAACAGTACATCCTGGAGCCGTAGCTATTGCTGCTTATTAGGATAGTTGATTTTCTCGACTTTTAACCTAGGTGCAATGCTAGTTGTTCCTGTTTACCTCACCCACTTATGAACTCCCATCTTCACTCACCCATCTGTTCTTTCATCCACTATCACTTCTTGCTGCTATGTCATAGCCAAGTGTTCCCACTGATGCAGTTTCCCCTACACTGCATTTTTTTTTTTTACTCTCATCAATGCATTCCTCTGATCCAAAAGACTACATGCAAGTTGTGAATCCCTAAACAATAAATCTAATTAATATAGAAACTCTAAACCTGGAGAAGGTGACTCCGGCATAAATACACTGTTTATGAGCGAGGGGAAACAAGAGGTAGTAAAAGCAAATGTGCATCATGAACATCAGTTTAACTGACATTGACAAATTGTGATCATATTTGTTAGATGTCTTAAGTGTCAAAACAGACTAAATCTGGATCTTGTTCTGGGTAGATACAGCACAACATGGTACTCTCTACCTCTTTGTCACTTACACCTTTCTCCACTGCTCTCCAACTTTGTTTCTCTCTCTGTAACCTTCCCTCAATGAGTAACTACCCCTTCACTGAAAAATGTTTCACACTTGCTCATTTTCTGTATTTCACCTCTAATATCAATGTCTAAAATATGTCTTCCATCCAGCCAACTACAAGCTGAAAAGGCTCCCGATAGAATTAAGTGTTGCCATGTTACCTACCTTGGAGTTTAAGGGACTGACATAGGTGGTAGAGGTGGTGAATATGACTGGGTGAATAAAGGGAATTTTATTATCAGAACTACACAATCTAAAAGGACTTTACTACCAAGAGATTTAAACATATTTGTACAAACACCCTTTCACTGAAAATTACGAAGCATTTTAAGTACTTGTTTAGAAACATAGAAATAAAATACAAATTTAGAGTCAAAATAATCAGGTTTGGGCCAAGTTGCTATACAGCAATGCACGATACTGGAAAGTACTGTCATGACCAACACTAAAATAATCAAAGCAATGTCAATATTATAATAATTCCCAACTAGCCCTCCAAAATTAAATGACAAAATATTTGTCATGATAATTTGTTTGTACCTTGCAAAAAACCGTTACAAATCACTGTTGAATAGTTTTATGATGGGACAACTCTATGGAGATAATTTGGTCATGTGGTTTAGGGAGAGATCATGGTTTGGATTAAAATAAGTACTTTATTAAGATTAGGGAAAGACTTGGGTTTGGGTTAAAATTACTAATTTTTTAAGGTTAGGGGATGATAATGGTCATGGTTTTAAAAAAAACAACAAAAAAACAATGTTGACTAGCAGTTTGACTCTGTTGAAGCTGTGAAACACTGTACAGTAACAACTCACTGTTGTAATGCAGGTGCCAGTCATTCATGCACTGAATCTCTTGGTAATACTCAGCTCCGCTGTACTGGCTTCCTTCCATCAATGCACAAAAGTAAATACTGGAAGTGATAAAACAAATGCAGATAAAAATATCAGGCTCTCTGGTTTGCTAGATATTCATATTTCTTCACCAGCCAGTCATTTACATCAGCCGTTCGCTCTTTTCTGCCATGAAGATGAAATCAGCTTCTGTGAATTTGTGAGCTGGGAGTGGCTGCTGGGCATCTCACAGTTTAAATGGACAGACATTGTTTTCTTTTGTTGGACCAGCAAATGAAAGAATTTGATAAAAGTAGCTCAAAAACAGAATACAACAGAATGTGCTGTTGGTTCTCAATGGGATTGGCAGTACTAGCAGCTTTAGGCTGCAGGCTAGGCTTTTAGGCTTTTTGACACAATTTGCGAAGAATATTCAGTCATTGTCTGCCTGCCCCCTCCCCTCTCTTTCTGTCAGTCTCTTTCTCTCATGCTCCTCTCTTGCAGTCAGGGATGAGTAGCTCTATCTCTGCCGTCTTTCAAACCAGATGTTCAACTCTGTGTAACCTATGGCTCGATTACCCAGACAGATCACAGCCTGAGTCCCTCTTCTTTTCTCTCCCCACTGGCACCTCCTCACCCTGATGGGATTCACCCATTTTTTAAAAAGTGCAAAATAGAACTTTCATCTCATTACTTCATCCAACACAGGATGCTCAGTTTGTGATTAGAAGAGTCATATCATACATCTGCTGTCAGCATGAAAGAAATGACTCGAACCTTGTTAACAGTAACTGATGTTTAGGAGAGATTAATGCCTGCTATTTCAAATCCCACCTATAGACGACACTGTCAATGATTAGTTATATGTATGTTGAAAATAGAGTAACATACATACTGCTAAGTTTCTGTAAGGCAGCAATGAAAATAAGAACAGTAATTGTAATTCTCTTATTGTGTAGACTGCAGCGTAAACATATTTATTCACTTAAAAATACTAATTTGTGGTCCAAAAGTTTCTTATTTGACTGAGAGAAAACCATAGAGGAGAAAACTCATTACATTAGCACCAGAAGATATCTGCAAACGGCATACTGTGGTTAAACTGCAAGTGTTCAAACAATTAATTGAACATACCATGAAACTAGCAAATACAAGCCAAGAATGATGTCTAAGTAAACCAAGAACTGTTTGTAGTGGTGTTTTATTGGGACTTAATCTTCTAGTAGAAATGACCTATGCTGATCAGTCTGGCAGACAACACCAGAATGTACTTATTGTGGCAGGAAAAGCACAGGTGTAACTAATAACTAATAAAAATGTATTACCAATACATTTCTAAGGAATACGTTTTCCCTAATTTATCCCTAATCTGTTTGCAGAGGGAAAGCATATAAATCTACCATTTTTATACACAAATTATATGAAATGTAAATAACTACCTACTAAAAAGGTACAGTTAACAATACTGTAATGTAAATTTTAGATTAAAAAAACATTTCTTATCATCCTAAATGTAATCTTTAGATTTATATATCTTAGCATTTTGCTTAATAACTCAAAGTTACAGTTTTCATACATGAATCACGACTGTTGTTCCCTTATACAACAGCCATGATTATATGTTGACTATAGGCACCTATCTCACTACAAAAGTTCAACATTTTCATAATTAGCGCCTAATGGTTGTCCCAAATAACACAACTCACAAAGTGTGGTCATCACGGGCTTTTCCAATTTAACTATAAGTGTGTTTATTTAAAAGGGCAGGGCCTCGCAGTGGGTTTACAGGTGTATGAATAAATAATCAACACAAATGCATAAACTAATCAACACTGATTCCATACTAACCTACCATTTATTTTATATGCACAGCAATGTGACAAATGTAAAATATTAGTAGCAGTGAAACTTATCTTTTTTTTATATTGTACTGAAAATCTGAAATGTTAATATTTGAGGACAGACAATATGCTAATGTAAATTTAAGACACTATTTTATTTGTGTCTTTTTAGATAAAATGGACTGAGACAGACCCCAAATTGATGCTAATCAGGGAAGGAACTTGATTGATCATTTTGCACAGACATTTTTGGTGCCCAGCTGTCACAACAGACTGTCTTTGTGAAAGCTAGGTTAAAAACACCAACTCGTATTCTTTGGCATAAATAAGGATTATACATTGTTCAGATTTAGAAATATGCATTATTAGCATTTAAAGTAAAAAAGTCAGTTGTGGCAACAAACTAAACCTCTTGCTTCAACAAAAGTGAATGAGACCTGATAACTTACAATATGTAGCTGAGATTCATCACAAACTGACAGAGTGGAACCATGTCACACTAATACAACGCAAGAGTTTATTAAATGTAAAACTCATCAAATCAAGTTGTTCAGAAACAGCGTGAGGATGGTTATCCCTTGATATATCCCATTACTGTCTTTCAAAATCCTTGAATATGTCAGTGGAAACTGTACTTTGTCAACTTTGCATTTCTAAAGATTTACTTTGTTTACTTTTGATGAAGAAAATAATCCAACCTCTGGCAAAAACTTTACAGGTTTCCCATACAGTAATATTGAAGTAGATATATCTGGTGTTTTGCTTATTGAGTAAAAACTGTCACTAATATGTCCCCATCAAGTTTTTCTGGCCCTGATCCCAATCCCAGTCCACTGATATTGGATATCTGTCGATACCAGTCCAATGCTTATAATTACATAGCAACAGAAGATATGTAATGTTGATTTAATATGTATCTGGCACATTAAGATAGCAGGTGCAGCCTTCTGACCTTTTTCACAAGATACTTAATCCAAACACCAAAGGTCCTGGTTCAAAGGGATTAAGTTGATCAGTTTACGTTATTGATATGATATGAATGAAAGTTTAACTGGAGAATGCAACTCCTGAAATTAACAAGATCCACTGGAGAGCAGCTGATTTAACTGGTGAAAGCAGCAGTCAGCGCCAGCTAAAAATGAGAAGCTGTTAGCTGCTACTAAAGAGTTAGAGCCGGACTTAAGCAGACCCATGTATTTTGCCAACGAGGAGGTCAGAATTCAGAGTGGCTCGCTTGGTGTGCCCAAATAATTTTTCACAATGACACACTCTAATTTTCACTTGCACTGTAGGCTGTTGTACAGCAGAGGCGCTGCATACATGTATGTGTATTATCAACTCCTTGGATGGTGTGGCACACGATAGCGTTCTCTATTTTGGTCTTTCAAGACTGTCTGCAATTGGTCAGCAACGCAAATTTGGATGTCAAAGTTGACCAAAGTTCAACTCTACTCAAAAGCTTTGCACAGATTTACTTTGTCTCAAGGACAAAATTCAATGATTGCAGTGATTCCATTGCAATGCAATGCAATGGTTTGATTGTGTTAAATGCTGGCGTGCCCTGAGAATGACTTCAAGTTTTTCTGTATTCCTAAAATGTTCCACAAACATACAGTATGGCATTTCTGCAATAGGAAGGATAGAGTTATGTCTCAACAGTACAACTATATGACAAGTAACTATGTACAGCTGTATATATAGTGCAACTAACTATAGTAAGCTATGGTATAGTGTGACCACCTTGTTAACTCCAGGAAATGTAATTCCCATGAGACAAAGTTAGACTATTTAGACAGCTCTGTAATATAATAGCAAATGCAGTATACATGTACATCCACGGGAAAAACAGCCAGTCAGGGAGAGAGAGAGAGAGACGGTGGAGGGAGAGGAGAGGAGGGTGAGAGGGAGAGATGGAAAGAGAGGGAGGCAAGTTGGGTCTGAGGATGAGTGTCTGGTCCCTAAGGATGTGTGTGTGTGTGTGTGAGAGTGTGTGTGTGCGTGTGTGTGCGTGTGTGTGTGCGCGCGCGTGTGCGTGTGTTTCCGTCAGCATACTCTCACAGCTCAATAATGATAAATAAGTCAACCTCCTCTCTCGTCCCCTCAACCCCTCTCTCTGCTCCTGTCACACACACCCCTCTTCTGTTCATCTACCCCCCACTACACTCCCAGTGGTAATGAAGCAACAGTAGGTACTAGCTGACAACTGTGCAGACCAGAGTTTCATCTATATTCATTCTGCTATAGTGGGCCACCACAGTAAGACCCCTTCTACCTCTGAGAGACAAAACAACATCCATCCATCTCCTTCTCTTCCTACTGTATCCATCAATCTTACCATCCACCAAATGTTTCCTCATTCAGCTCCAGTGGCACACCACAAAACAACACGACATAGAACACTATAATAATTCTATAATAAGACCAGTTTCATCTCTATTTATCAGTAGCATGATGCCAACTTAAATACATTACCTGTATATTTCATACAAAACACTTTAGGACATAGCTTTATCACTGGAGACATGTGTCATTTTGTTACACTTTTATACCAACCAAAGTCATAATTCATCTCCTTTTTTGTGAAAGACTAAAATATAAGGAGAAGCATAATTAAACAGAAAAAGAGATTAGAAGAGCAGGAAAAAGAAAGAAAGTGAAAAAGAAGGCAAGAAAGCCAGCAAAAAAAGAACGGTCTACCTATATTTCTGCCTGTGCCATCTACTGTATGTGTGTGTCTGGAGGGTCCTAATTGCTGCTGAGGTCAGGCTGCTGAGCAGTAAAGGGTTGTGTTTGATGCAGGTAAGAGTGTGTGTGTGTGCTTGTGTGTGTGTGCGCGAGCGTGTGTGTGTGTGACTGCTCTGCATGCCCTTGACTTGCAGCTGGCAAACAACGCTTTAGGCCCCCACAGCTGCCTCATCATTACTGTTCACAGGGATCCCCTGCCACACGCTCTCACTCTCTCACACACACAAAACACACACACACACACACACAGTGTGAGAGAGACTTAGTCACAGCTACACAGGCACAGACACAAAAACAGACACACGCAGACATACACAGAGACACTCACCCCTTCCCGCAGGCTCCTCATTAAGCCAGTGTAGGCGGCAGCGGGAACGAACCACAGTCCCTCTGGGGAGCCTCTCTTCTCCTCCTGATAGAGAGGCATAGAAAGACAGGGAGAAAGGGTGAGAGGAGAGAGGAGAGATGAGGAGGGGGTACGGATGGGGGCGGGGGCAGTGGAGGAGTAGAGTGGGAGTCAGAGAAAGGCAAAGAGATAATGTGGAGGAGATGCAAGTAGAGAGGAGTAAGGAAAAGGGCAAGAAAGGGCCAAGTCGGGGAGGGGAGAAGGGAGCGTAGAAGCCATGACATCTTGATTACTTGGATACGACATCTTTACATAAACATGCTTCCATAACTATTATAATCCAGCTGAGCTTTTTTTTCCTTCTAAATATTGATTTTACTAAGAAATATAGTATGTATGAGAATTATAAATAATGTTTTCTTTGATTTTGCTCATCTATGTACTATCTCACTCCCATTTTTACATAATAAAGGGTAGGGAAAAAAAGAATGTATACATTACTTTTAAAATGAAAAATACATCATACTCTAATAAGGGCTGGCCTAATGGACTTCTTTCATGTTAGATGTTTTTGGCTGGTCATTGCAGGAAAACACATGTAAATAATACAGTAGCATTAATGATGGCTCCATCCATTTACAGGACAGCAACTACTGAGTGTTTTCATTAGCAATAATAATCTTGACAACTTTTACATTTAATCAATCAATCTTTCAGTCTATCAAATGTCAGAAAATACTGAAACAAGCCCATCACAATCTCCCAGTTTAAAAAAAACAATCAATACCCAAAGATATGCAATTTACAATCATATGAAACAGAGAAAAGCAGCAAATTCTCACATTTGGAAAAACTGGAACCACAGAAAGCTTGGCATGAAGAATATGTGTGCTTCTTTTTCTGACTATATACATATATTCACCATTTTGCTGCTATCATCACTGTCTGACATTCCACAAAATTCCTCAAAATTATATATACATATATATAATTATTTCTACCAATATTTTTATCTTTCATGAAACAATGCACTGTACCATTGCTACTGCGCTAGGCTCTAGGCTATATCTAACCTTGAGGATAAAGACTGCACTGGAGGCTATAGCTAATCGTTGTCATTGACTGGTGTTGCAGAAGAAAAGGGGAGCAAAGCAGGTGATTTTACCTGGGGACACTTAAAAGACCTTTCCCTATTACTTGAATAAACTATTTTACCTGCCATTAAACAGGGAAAGTGGGTCCACCTGTTTGGAGGAGTTCACATCCTGTGTTTAGGATTTCCATTAGCACTGGTTGTAATGAAGCTATTAGCTCCTACAGTCGATGCAGTTTAAAGAACTGAATTATTGTTGTATATTTTTGTATTCAGTGGAGGGTTTCGACATCATGTGATGTGAATGATGCTTCAAAGTACTATTTTAAGAAACTCTTTTACAGTCTGATAACTTTTTTTTTTCAACCTCAAAACTATCAGAAAAAGTTTCTGTGGTGTTTGTCAAGGTTGTAAGTTATCTATCTCAATCTAACCTTGAGAATAGAAGCAGCAATGCAGCTGATCATTGACACAGACCAGAAAACCAACCAGACAGCCAACCTGCCAGTCTACCAGGGGACTCTTAAAAGACTCAGCACAAATCAAATAACTACTGGGTTTTTAGTGCCATCAATACCTTGACTGGCCCTGCTGGAGAAACAGAAATTCTCAAGTCAAAACTGAAATAAAGGATAGGTTGAGCACAGAAGCCTACACAGCACTAAAAGTTGTGCAAATCATTGTCATTGACTGAAAAAAACAAACAGCTGGAGATTTTAAAAACCCAATCCTCAATCCAAAGCCAAACAAGCAGGTAGCTTTACTACAGGAAGCCAAGAGGGTACTAACCTCTAGCTAATCACCACCCTTTAGCATCAGAAACCTGCTCTCTAAGCACTCTCTAATCTTACCAACAAAACAGTACCAAAGATAAACATGGTCACTGAGCTTTTCTGGGTATATTTTAAAGTGCAAATCCTAAAAAAAACTGAACAAAACTGAAAACTAAGAAGGCACAAAAGGGGATCATTATCACTGACCAGACCCACAGTTGGGAAAGTAACCAGTGAAGGCAGCCAAGGTGTTTAGGGAAAACAATAAAAATACAAAAATAAACCGTGACTAATTGATGGTTTTGTGTAGATCAGAATACAATTTGAAACTCTGCCACAACCAGAAACCATGGAGTTCAAGTATAACCTGACTGATTAATCAACCAACCCCTACATAGAGATTAGACACACCTTCCCATTCACTTGAATGAGAAAGTTTGTCCAAACTTTTGACTGGTACTGTACATTCAAAGCAACACTAAGGGAAAGTACAAAGATGAGAACATAAAAAAGCTAAAACACCAAAAACACAAAGGAACATAAAAAAAAGGTAAAAGTAAATTTTTTTAAAAAGTCACAGAATAGTAGGTACTGATGTACGTAGCTGACCTCAGATCCACAGGGAGTCTACTCCAGAGACTCTCAGACCAAGTACATGTCAGCTTCAACTCACTTTAGATCTGTGGAGCAGAAAGTCTGTGGATTTAAGGGACATACTCTGTCAACAGTCAGGGGCAAGTCCATGAAAATATTTATAAACAAGTAAAAGGATCTTTTACTATCTATTCTAAAACTTCCAACCAGCACAGGGACTATACAACACAGATAATGTGAGCTATTCAGTGGTTTACATAAAACTCGGGAAGCAGCTTTCTGTACAAGTTATTATTGTACTACAGACTTTTGGACAAACCTAAGAGCAAAACATTACAGTTGTTGAGACTTCTTACAAAAGCATGCAGCCGTTTCTCTTTATCAGGGAGAGAAAGGAAAGGCTACCTTCTGGATGTTCTGGATGTGGATGTGAAAGAAAACTCTTTTGTGTTCCTAATTTACATGTGGGGTAATAATCTTCATTTCTTGTCTGCCGTGCAACATAACATGGCAATATAGTCAACTATGAGAACACTGGACTGCCCTGTAGTGACTAGGAGATCATTTTATGGATGACAATACCTAAGGAGCTTATTTGCAAGATTTTAAAACATGTCCCGCAAAGAAAATACAAATCTTCAATGCAGCCATTGTGTTTTATTTTTCTTACTAACTGACAAACATTTACTCTCTAAATTTGTCCTTGAGGGAGCAGCTTTGGGGTCCTGTTCAACAACTAACAATGATCTCTGTGGGAGGTACAAGAATCGGTTAATCACTACATTACTATTTGTTAAGAACACAATGGCATCAATGGAAAAACACACACTCTTCCAGGAGCTGAAAAGTCAATTTATTAACAGCTTCTACAGGACAGTGATGAGATTCTCTGTGGCTTCAGGAGAGTAATAAGTGTAATCAGGAGGGCTGATTGATTTTTGAAGGTTATCCATCAGCCGTGTAAATAAAAATCTTACACTTAATCAACTTGCCGGGCTACACTGAGGTTAACCAGATATAAATTAGAATCACCTTTTCTAATGAAGTCAAACAGGGCCTCCTTCACTCTTTCTCTTGTAATTTTCAGGGTTAGGGTCAATTCGCTTTCAATTCAAGTTAGTTAGCATGTAAATTTAAACTCCAACTCATTACCTAATGACAGCACTCGGTTTCATTCATTTCACACAAAGATTGGTCTTTTTCACTGAAGAAAAAAGAAAATGTCTTTTGATCTTTCTTGTATCTGACATTAGTGTTGTGTTCAATTCATGTTAACTCATTAATTCAAAAGACAGCACTCATTCCACATGAATCACTTAGGAAAAAGTTAAAAAAGAGTTAGGAAAAAAGAAACTTTTATATGAAAGATGACGTTCACTATCCACATAAAAAGCCATCTGTTGGGGGCATCCTGACAGTCTGCCAGGCTCGTTATATGTAAACGTTTTGGGTTCGACTGCACAAGTGTGGGCAGGCACCTCTGCCGCATATTTCCTGCCACTTTTTACTGTATCTCATAAAAAAGTCCACCCAATGTTATAACATGAAAGGAAATCAAAGAGACAAAGAAAAAGAAAATGTTTAAACCGTGACCGCAAAAACATGTTAAAAGGAGAACTCCAGTGATTTTGTATTGCAAAAATACGGTTAGAGAACTTGCAGGAGACACGAAAAAAAAACATCACACGGATGCAACAGAGGCTAAGATATCCCACTTTTAGTCTCTAATATGGGTCAAGATCCAAAAATCACTCAATTTTACACTTTCCACTCCATGTCACTCAATAGTGTCTTTCGCTGGTCTCTCCACCTGATAAATGCCCACGTCTCTAAAACAGTGCACGCCTACTTTGTGTCACAGGCTGCCTGTTAAAAATGCATAGCCTCCAAACCCAAACTGAGATAACTGGGGGTTTTGTCACTTGAGTAATTTTCTGAGACTGACAAAGTTCCTCCAGAGCCAACAAATATATTTTACATACTGTTTTCACAGGCTCAGTAGTACTCCCCATGACTGGTAAACTGATTTGATTGATTGATGAGTGCCTGTTTAGGTGCAGTTTATACAGTTTTGCAGAGAAAACTGGAGGTGAGCAACTTTGCTGTTTTCCATTCAACTACTGTTTGAGGTTATGAGTTATCCACATGATGAAAATCAAGTGTACCATTTTATTCATTATATTTTTCACAGTGTGTAATAATAAGGATAACTATAATTACTTTTTCTAATTGCATCATTACAGTAGCTGGTCTAATGTTTAGTAGTGAGCCTCAGTACTCACTATATTGAGAGCCCTTGTCTGAGATTTAATTAATGACCCTGACGCACTACAGGATGCTGATTATATCAACCATGTTTGATTGAAATCAGCAGTCTCAAAGAGGCCCAGATAGCTGATTCTGACTGACCAGATTCAATACCTCAACAAGACTAATAAGAAGAAGTAAAATAGTTAGAAATACTTTCCAAAAGATTTTGGCACAATGAGTGAGTTGGTGAATGATCACTACAGAAATAAGCACATAGTGCTCAGGCAAATATTCATATTCTCTTCATGCAAGGAGCTGGACTTTCTTTCATTTTGAACATTTTGTCAAAACTTCAATTCACTGTATATTATTTTATTTATATAAAAGCACTTAGATGCATAAAGTGCAGTTATACAAAATAGATTGTAAAGACTACTATGTATTAATTGGAGTAGCATTAGTGGTTTTCTTTGTTGTTTTCACATCTCTGCATTTCCCTGAATCTTTCTTTCTCATTCCAGGCTCTGTCAGTCGGGTGGATGTTCACATGAGACAGTGGTCTGAGATGTGTACCGTGTAACTCAGTCATCTGCAGTATCTCTGTCTCTTTCTATCTGTCTCATGAATTTGGCCTCTCTGTCATGCAGACTCTACCTGTGAAGCGATGAGGTAGAGGAACTCCCCAAGTGGTGGCAGCAGGAACTGCTTCACTTTACTATTCCTCAGGTTATCTCTCAACAGGTCTGTCAGTGTGGACACTGCCTGGAAAAGGAGAAAACACAGAGAGGGAGACAGATCGTTTAGCATTTCTATTATATTGTTGCAAAATAAAAACTATATCTGATTACTGAACCACTGCATTTAAAAAAACGACTTGTCAGATGCCCTATCCTGATTTCTCGTGCATGTAAAAATATAGAATCATTAAAAGGTTAAAGAACTCATTTTCAGCTTTAAATTTAAGGGTATATTTACATTCACATCAGATGAGCAATATAGGAATTGTAGTGCTTTTTATAAGTAGTCTCAAAATTACAGGACTTGGACAAATTGAGATTAACTCTTAGAATTGATCATATTAAAGACATGGTTGGAAATCCATTGCAATAAATGACCCACAGACATCAGCATATTCTTGGTGATGCTCTGCCTGTTACTGCAGCCATCTTCCCTTTTTGCTTGGTTCAGAGCCTTTTTGCCCTCAGTCTGGTCTTGAGCAAGTGAAATACACACTCAGTTGGACTGAGACCAAGTGGAATGACTTGGTCAGTCAAAACATTGCACTGATCCCCCAGAAACACTGGTTGGTTTTCCTGTGTGATTAGAATCATTTTCCTGCTGCATTGTCCTCAAACTGGGGCACTATTTCAAATCATGCCACATCACAGTACCATAAAGATAGTATAACCACCACAAATAAACCATGGCCTCACTATACTACACCAAAGTGTTGGTAACTACTGATCATTATGAAAGTGCTAGAGCATGTTCTCTCTATAGAAAATCTAATCTATCTTGTTTGTATATGATGAGAAAATGGGAGAAACTAAGGAGAGGAAAGGGTAAAAGCAGAAAGGATAAAGAATGAGAAGGAATGGATAGAGTGAGAGAAGGAGAATGAAACAACATTGAGAAGGAACAGGAAGAGGGAACACATAACACAGTAACAGAGGGAGAAGGAAAAAAGAAAAATGGAGAGATAAGAGAAATAGGGCAACAGAGGGTGGGAAAGAGGGAGGAAAGGAGAGCAGGAAAGAAAGATATGAGCTGGGCAGCAACAACAATCTTACCGAAAACTATAAAACTACATACACAGATGAACACACATGCATGTATACACATACACACACACACACACACACACACGTATTCAGAGCATTAAGTATGTATATGCACACACATAACTAGGTACACAAATTCATGCAATCATATGTACTTGTAAGAAATGCACACCACACTCACACACGTGCACACAACACGTAACAACACACAGAGTTAAGTATATGCAGAGACAGCCTTGCTGGCTGGCTGCTTCCTGGCATTAGCATTACTGCCAGCTTCCCCCCTCTGTGATCTGATGCAAGTTCTGCCTCACTCCTCTATCCGCCTCTCTCTTCTCCTCTTTCTTTTTCCATTTTTCTCTGCTGTCTCTCCTCCCTCTATTGTTTTTTTTCTCTATACTACTTCTCTCTTTGTGTTGCCCTCCACATATGTATCATATAATTTCTCTCACTCCCTCGCTCTCTTATCTTCTTCCCACACTCTCTTGCTTTCACTGTCTCTCACCTCGTGTCTCTCTGTCTCGTAGTAGGGTGCGAAGTGGTAACGGTCTGTTTGTCATGTTCTCACACCATATCTTCCCCTTCCCCAGGAGAGTTATTCTTCCCTTTTATTTTTGCCCAAGTGCCATGGTGTAATCTCATACTGTGCCTTCTGTGGGCATGATACAGAATCGGTTTGCCATTGAAATGCTGAGTAGGTCTGAACATCACTGCTAGTATACTTTGAGACCAGGACAGAAGCCGATATGTTCGGTTATTCACACAGCAACCCTTTAGGTTAACTAAATCAAACTTGGTTATACATAAACTAGTTCGCACCATGTTGTGTGAGTATTAACCAAGTACATTAATGGGACTCATGTGCAATGAAAAAAATGCTCTTGTTTTCAACTCCTTTCTGAGCTGAACCCACTAATAACATACTGTAAATGGCTGAGTGGGGAGTTGAGATTCTGGTGTGTGTTTGAAACTGGTCATGCAGCTGCTCTCAGGCAGAGGGTGCTGAAAGGCACTGCTGTGCAACAAGCCAGAGCGGAAAAGAAAACATAAACACACACACACACACTATTTTCCCCCAGAACACATCATTATCTCAGCATCAACATTCCCTCAGATCAAATGACACACATGAATGCACACACAGAAAACATAAACATATGCACTTACTTAACATGCATAAACAACAAAAAAGCATCACAACACAGCGTATAGAAGATTTGCACATACACACAGAAATATGATAAATACAAGTAATGCACATGAGCAGTTACTGTGTCCACACTTGGGAAAGCCAGATGTGTAAAGAAAGAGTACAAAGTAATAGTTGGTGGATTATCAGTCCCGTAAAGACTGAACTACAAGTGAATTTACAGTTAATACAAGGCTTGTTTCTGTTAAGGTGACAAAGGAGACTGATTAAGCAGTATACTAAGCAGTATTGCAGCACTTTAGTCGGTTGAGGTAACCTTCTTATCTTCAACAGCCCAGCTTTCCACCTAAATTTACTAAACCTTCCTACATTTGCATGCTAGCTTTTTACTGAAATAACCCAAGTTTGACCTTGATACCCCTTACATATTTTACAAAATCCTCTGAAGTGCCCTATCGCTGACATACTGTCACATGGTAAAACAAGACAACATATGCAGTGATTTAGATAGACAAAGCATATTAATTTAAAAATCAAACAACTAATTTGCAAGATGTTAGACACAGATTAGTCCGGGCTCTGAAACGTCTTCATCCACAGGGAAGGTAATCTGAAGTAAAAATGTGATTTTTAATTATCGCTGAAATAATTCAAAATCAATGGATATATCCAGGAACAATACTGCTATATTTTCAATTTGTCCACAAACATATGTACATATTTAGTAGGTTTTGAATGTGTTTTAACAAAATTCATTAGTTGTCAGATATTTACACAAACTCTCTCTGGTTCAAAATCTCATCGTTTCCTTGCGAGAGGAATTCACAAATCCTTAGAGTAGTGTCTTCTTGGAGCTATTGCCCTCTGAATGGTTTCCAGCGCTTCTAGTAAGTTCCTAAATATTTATGTGTTTATGTGTGCAGCTTTATGTGTGTTTCTGTGAGCTTTTAGAATGTCTTAAGACTCCATATCCCCATGAAACGCCCTGCATAGTGGAAGCTTTACCGGCTAAACCGCTGTAAAAGCCACAGAAAACTTTATAAGTGATGATAAGTGAAGGGGAAAATGATATCTTGTTGGGTTTGAAAGCACAGCTTCCCTAAGTCGCATAAGGAAAGCAGCAAGCTTGCCTTACAAACATTAACCCATAAAATTTTATTCTCATTTAATTCTATTTGAGGAGAGACACAGAGAGAGTGAGGGACAAAGACAGATGGACTGGAGCGAGAGAAAAGAGAAAGCAGCAGGACGGATAGAAAGGAGAGAGTTAGACAGAAAGAGAGACACAAACAGGCGTGAGTGTGTGTGTGTGTGTGTGTGTGTGTATGCATGCGCACACGTGTGTGTTTGGGGGAGTGATCGAAGCATATAGCAGTTACCATAGTAACTAAGCCCAGCCCTGTCACTCCAATCAGCAGGACTGCAGCAGGAGAACCCCTGCTGAGACAACACACACACACACACACACACACACACATACACACACACACCCACAAGCAAATGAAAGTATGTGCTGTTTTACTGGTCATCTGTTAACATCACTATAACATAAAAATACACACAAGCACAGAACAATTGCATGCACACACACAAACGATGGAGAGACAGAACATCACAGACACAAAAAACTACATACACAGGACCCCTGCTGAGAGCACACAGAAACATGTCTCAAAAATAGCCCATGCACACGCGCAAACACACACACACACACACACACACACACACACACACACACACACACACACACACACACACACACACAGAACCCCTGCTGAGTCTGTAGATGGACACACACATGGTCATAGCCATGGACAAACACACACACACACACAAACGTACAGCTTTGTCCTTTTCTTAACAATTTGTCATCCTATGGTAGCTGCAGGGAGGTAAAGAGGGTAGCGGAAAAAATGTTCCGCCATTTGTCTTTAACAACAAGCGCACCGAAAAAAAACCCCACTGCTATGCCACAGTCGGCCATTTTGTAATTCGCTGTGACGACTTAGCAGCAGTAAAGTGTCAGAAGAAGTGGAAAAATAGAGAAGAAAAAGACTGACCAGGAGCGGATGTGGGATCAGAACTACTTTAGCAGAAATTTTATTCATTCAGAAAACATGGATGTGATCGGGAAGACGAGCAGACAAAGAAGAGTAGAGAAAAGGTAGAAAAAGCAGAGATAGGAAAAGAGGTGCAAGTGTTTAGTTCTGTTCAGGATGAAAGGATCGAATAAGGGAAAGAGGCTCCAGATCTCACCTCCATACAAAACTGCTTTTATGTTGAATTAGTTCAGCATCCCTCTGTTTTGACGTGTGTGTGTGTGTGTGTGTGTGTGTGTGTGTGTGTGTGTGTATGCACTGGTGTGTTTATGTGTGTTTTGAGGGGGGCACAGTAAGTATCTGTATTGCCCATGTATATCTCTATCTCAGTGTATTTTTTGCGTAGCACAAGTGTGTCCTATTACTTTACAGCACTTTCTTTACTATAATTATAGTTATTACAGTGATGTATTGTAGCTACTTGCTGTATATTACACAGTTTCACTTGCATTATAACCATAACAATGAAGGTGATGATGATATTATTTCATCATATGGCAAGAAATAAAAAGCAGAATATGAATGTATAAAAACAAAAAATCTGTGAAAGCAACAATCTGTAACTACCAACATGCTTGCCATAAAAGTTAAAGTAGCATTAGAATAACTTCCTGTTGTCATACTTGCATTATCAGTTAAGGTGGAACCCTAAATCTCATTACTGTATGATGATGTTAAGTGTTAAACCATTTTAAATAATTTTACTGTACATTTTTTGCTAACAAACATTAAGTTATGATAACCATTTTTACAAAACTTTGATATAAAACAAACAATTAGGAGATTGTATATGCAAGAAACAACTGAAAGAGAGATCTCTCTCTTTCTCTCTCTGTGCATGCATGTGTGAGTGAGTGTGAGAGAGAGAGAGAGAGACAGAGTGTATCTCTGAGTCTAATCAAAGAGTTGTTGTACTGTAGGCCTTTAATGCCACCTGCTGGTACACATTGATGCTATAAAGTTCTTGCTTTAAAAGAATTCCCATCCACATGTTGTTTTAGGGGAGATTTTCCCCTTTTTTAACTATTGGTGATGTGCTGCTAAACACAACAAATGCAGAGATAACCTCCAAACAGAAATGACACATCTATAAAATTACAAAAAAAAAAAAACATAGATGTGCACAGCGACATTAAGCATGGCTTACTGTAAGCCAAGACAACTATATATACTGTATGCAGTGATGCACTCATTGTACACATGTTTTATGTATGTTTCTAGGGGTAAATATAGTATGTTTTCATATTTTCCGTAATATGCATATGGTCGGCTCTTGCTGGTATGTACTGCCACCCAACAGTGCAAACTGGTACTGCAGGCCTGAGGTTCTCAAAATGTTTCGCAAAAGTTTAGGTCTTCACCTGTTTAATTGTTTGTTACTGAACATGTTGGAATAAAAACAACAACTGATTTTATCTAATGATTTCTAATATGCTTTCTGCCAGTGCTGCTACTGTACTAGTCATGGAAGCCTGAATGAACAGTGATATATTGTAACTCAAGTCTGAATAAAATTCAACACTAAATATGATCTTGCAGAGACCATATAGAACTGAAATTACCTAACAACACTGTTTGTGTATCTGTGTGTGTTTCATACCTCAGACACAGGACTGTCTTCTCCAAGTTCAGTACAGTGCAGAGCTAGTAGACCCATCACTCTGACAGCCTTGCTCCGTCTGAAATGTTTTTTTTTTTTTCATTTAATAAAAAGTGGGGAAAGTGATGATTTTCTGTTTACATATTAACACAGAACTATCAATAAAAGTATTCAGTCACCACGATTTACAAATGCAAATACTCCTGACGGAGAGGAACAACATAGTGTACAGCTAGAAAAAGGAGAATATGAATTTCAAGTTTACATCTAAAGCCCATGACCTCCAAACAAAACATCTGAACATGATGAACATCAACTCTTTTAGCTTTCACAGGCCATGCTATGTGTCAGTGTCAGTGCCAGTAACTTTGAAAAACAGATCTTAAAGAACAGTACTAGAAAGGTATAGAGAGCAAGAAGAAGAGAGAGGATGACAGCGAGCAAGGACACATCCTTATACTGTAGGTGTAGACTCCAAATCCCTGTCTGCCCCTGATGTTCCTTTCTTTAGTACAACCACAAAAACTATTTTGAGGGTTACATCCCAGAGATTTTCCAGCCAGCAGCCTTTCTAACATACAGTTGTTATATTTTGCCACATCACTTGCATTACGGGTATTCAAGTCCCAATAGCCTATAGTGACATCCACCAATGATTAATTTCATATACATTATTTCATCATGTTGGCACTAGCCGCTACACCAACATTCCTGCAACATCATGCTCGCTGGTTTATGGAGAAAATAATGTATACATAATTTACTTACACATCCCAGTTAGGAGCTTGTCGTAACTGCAGGGTCAATGCTGGAAGCTGAATGAAGGAAAGAGATAAGAGTAACAGATACAGAGGAGAAGAGAGACAAACAACATTAAAGATCTAATCTGTAATATGAAAGCATAGGTGTGACTCCATTTTTGTAATCAGCTTGTTCAAATTTGCAATGTCTGTAGACCAATCAATGACGTTGTTTAGGTCTGGTGGATGAATAAAATAGAGATGGGTGGTATGAACAAAACTATTATCACACCACAATATCTCAGCACTGATATGTCTTAAAATATACTTCAGTACTGAAAATCACAAAAAAATATTTAGTCAACTTTTGTGAGTTTTATTACAACTAAATTCAATTGAATATATATATGTATACCCATTTTCAGTTATTTCATGTTCAAAGTCAGATGAAAGGAAGTCCTTTTTATTATCCCAGAATAATTCTACGGGCCCATGTCCTTGTCACTGTATTAATGACTCCTACCTGACTAATGACTAACTGGGAGCAATTGCAAGAACCTCTTGCATGTTACATCTTCCACTTTCACCTGCCAGCAAAGAGCTAACAAAGAGCTGACAAAGGGAGCACATATCTATCGACATCCTCCCCAGGACAACTGAGGTGTAAGCAGTGACAAACAATTTGAAAAATGGAAAAGCAAAAATGTCATAACTTGCAACAATATTTCAACAGGGATCATAAGTAAATACAAGTTTTCCTACCAGTGCTGAGTTAATCAGCCTGTTAGCAATATCCTTATGTCCAACCACACAGCAGAGGTAGCACAGCAGGTTGAGTCTGGAGCGAGTAGCTGTGGAGGGAGGAGGAGGAGCAACTGAAGACGAGGAAAGAGGAGCAGAAGTGTTCTGTTCTTCAAGAGATGAACAGAGCTGTTGTAGAAATACCCTCCACTCTTCATCACTCAGGGACTGCAGTTTCTCAACTGGAAGAGAGGAGAGGAGAGGAGAGGAGAGGAGAGGAGAGGAGAGGAAATCAGCCTCAAGATAGATTGGGGACAATGCCCGTACACTGAGATCTTCTGTCTGCAGGACACTGACAAAAAAACAACACCTGATGCTGACTTGAAAAATAAAAGAAACCACAGTACCTGAATATGCTGGTACACAAAGGGTTTTAGGATCAAATCGCACAGGAGGAACCTTAAGAATCTGGTAAATACATAGAGAACATCAGACTGTGAACCTTTGTATGAGCTGTCTCACTTTCATATCACAATTCTCTTTTATTATCATGCAAAATGTTAACTATACAGTTTTAATTGTATGAGGAGGATATATTAAAACATTTTACAGATCTAAATATAAGATGAATACTGAAAAGTAAGGAAAAGCTCCTCTGGACATACTACTGGATATCTTTCAAAGTAAAATGTAAGTATTTTAGGCATTTGAAAACACCTTGAAATCTGACATAGTCTGCGTCCAATAATATTGCATGTCTGTACCTTGGGGTTGTCCATGACTGGGGAGACAGTCAGCTCAAAGTCAGTGTGGAGAAGAGCTTTAACACAGGATGTGATGTCAGTACCACTACTGGCCTAGGAGGAGGGGAAAGAGTAGTTGAGTCCACTCTACAAGCAGAGGCAGGTCATTGCTATCAGAAGTATTTACACACCAGCAGATGGAGGGAGAGGATAACAGGATAAGGGAATAGCTGAAACTGACATGTTTATTTATAGCTGTTTTGTAAAGAACAATCAGTTCTATCAGCGATTCTCATAAAAGAAGACACCATTTCGTGGTTGACTGGAACATTTTGCTCCTGTTTGTGTTGCACCACAGGAAGTCAGGACTTGTCCCAAACAAGCAGTTTGCCCCTCCTGCAACCCTGCCTGAACTTACTGTTAAGATCTGTAAGTGAATAAAACCAGCTACTTCAGACAAAAACAGCAGTGCTGTGATTGCTTCAAAGAACAGTGATTAGGTATAAGCTGCCAATTTGTCAGTTACCCATTTTATCATACTTTTAATAGCATGAATCTCCCTTCTACGCTGTTTACATGCTGTTGCAAATTTCAGAGTATACGTACGGTGGCAGTTACCTGAAGAGCAGGGGTGTGGTTTGAAGACTCTGAGACACTGCAGCTCCTTCTTGAAGTGGCACAGGAGCTAGAAGATCAAAAGGAAGAGGATAGTAAAACAAACTGATAGCTGTTTGTGGCTTGCTGACTGGATGTATATACATGAGGCTGATCCCATGTAGTGTAGCTCAACTGGTAGAGGTTGAGAGGTTGAGGTTAGAGGTCTGAATCCCAATAAGGCGACTCATTCTAAAACTACATTCCATGTAGTAAACAATTTCTGTAGAGTGTTTTTAGATATGTGTGTCTGAACCTGAATACCTGAGCAGAAAAATTGCCTCAGTGTTGTCCTCATCCACACCACTCTTTGGCCTGAGCTCTGATACATTATCTGGAGGAAGAAAGCACACGTGACACTAAATCAGATTTTCTGTTGTTCATTAAGACACTTATGACTTTAACACATGCCTAGTAAAAGCCGCACAGGTGGGATGAGATCTGCACAATAGGAACTACGACAAACAGTGAAAAATGCAAATGTTTGCAGTTGAGGGGTAACCAATAGGATAGACCCAGGCTTATCTAGAAAACCACAGATTACTACAGCCAAGTTCATACAACTGATATGGTAAAACAACACAGCAAAACAAGTAAATAATAAAAAGGTGGTAAAAGAATGAAAAATTCACTAAATGTCCCTTTTGTTAATTCAGGAAAAGTTTGCCAATCGTGCTTATTGTGCCTGTCCTTCCAACAATATCAAGTTAAACATTCTCAGTCTGGCTGCTGAGAAAAAGCCTTGCTCATGGGTATGATAAATAAAGTTAACACAGTATGTACTTTTATTAGTAAATGCTAGTGGAAGAACCTACCAGTTTCAATAGTCTGCTATGGCTATGTGTTGACCTCTCATGTCTAAGTTAAAAACACTCAAACATGATCAAACACAGGCATCAGGAAATGTGTTACCTAGTGTGAGTGACTTATTGGGCTGCAGTGCGTGGAACATCTGCTGGGCCCCAGTGAGCTTGGGGTCATCTTCTTTCTTTGCCTCTCCCTCTCCTCTTCTCTCCTTTCCCACCTCCCTATCTGAGCCCTGGCTGTTCCTAAAGGCTCCATGGGATGTGTGTCTGTCAGCTTGTTGGTTATCAATCCTGCTGTCTGGTCTGTCAATTGGTGTCTGTGATGAAATACAATTCTTCGCAACCTTATGTGCCGGCTGGGTGTTGGCTTGTCTTCCTGAAGAAAAAGGGTTCGGGATCCTTGTGTTTCTGTGGGTGTTGAAACAAAACACACTGACATGAACTAAAGGCAGAAAGAAATGCAGCATATGAACTGTTTTGAATCAACTCCACGGTAATTCTGCAGGCTGCAGGCTGTTACTGTGCTGTTGAACATAATATTGGTGCAATGCAAAACGTTTCATAAAATTTTGGCCACTCCCTGTGGATGAAGAGAGGGTAGATTAGGTTTGAACAACACTTGTGTGTATTACTACTCTTTCATAAAAGCAAATCTGAATGGAGTACAGTGGCTGCAATAAAATGTCTGTAGAATATAAGCAAGAGAAATAATAATGTCAACACACCTTGAGCTGGCTGAAATAACTCCCTCTCTGTCATTTTGTTCCTCTGTTCCCCCTTCGTCATCATCCTTTTCATCTTCTCCCTCCTCCAAGTTCTCATCCTCCTTTAGTCCTTGTGTCCAGAAAGGGTGGTCCAGTAACTCTGGCCAGTCCATCCTAAAGAACAAAAAATAACAAAACTAATCATTAGGAAACAGTGATGGTACTAATCTCAACATGCAATAAAATGTACACAAAAAATGCACATTTCCGTGAAAACAACCTGAGAATCATGTCAGAAAACCCAAAAGTGTCAAAACTTCCATGTACTTCAGAAATGGCAAAAAAAGTGACTTGGTCTGTTGTAAGTTTTATCTTGAAACATCTGTGCCTGTACTTAAAACCTGGGTTTCCACTCAATGTGGCACACACTGGAGCCAAGATACGACATACTATCATGGCAACACTAAAACTGTAAAATCCATGGTCAACACGTATTAAATGGAAATTGTAATTAACTATGACAGAAAGGGCATGCTAAAATAAAAATAAATAAACTCAAACTATAAAGGTACTTGGAGATTTTCCACCCTACTAAATTCTATGGTGATAGTATTAATAGCAGCAGTAGAATAGTGTGTGTAAATGTGTTGGACCTATGCCTGTGTTGCTACAGCATGGGGGCTGACCTCTTATTGGGGCTTTTGTTGAATAAGCCTTTCAGAAGATTCTGGAAATCCTCACTGGGAGGACTGGCTTGAAACACTGTAACAAAAAAGACAGTAGCTTTCAACTACATTCATAAAATAATTTTAAAAACAACAGCAAAATTATATAAAGGTGACCTCAACAAGGCAACAAAAAGCTATTGTACAGATACAATTCTGAACTGAAGCCAAATATAAAGCACAAGTGAAATCTATTATGACCAAACTAGCGACAAAAAATCAGATCTGTGTGTGGATGTACCTGTCTGTCTGGGAGGTGGTGGTTCCTGATGTAAAATCATCTCACTGAGTTCGGTGTAGCTATCAGAACAGAATGGAGGTTTACCTGGAAAACAAAAACACTTTGGGTTGAGTTTTATAATACAATACAGTGTAGTATAATATAGTACTGTAAATCGAGTCTCAGTTAAGGTCATATACATTTTAGTTAAAACATATTTATTATTACTACTACTAATACTACTACTACTATAATGACGACCACAACTTCTGGTACCCAACAGAGTACAATAGTTAAGAATAGGAATAGGAAAAAAATCATTATTACATTAATTAATACGCTTGCATACTTTGTCTCATTCAGTGTGTGCATGTGTCTATGTATGTGCATGCATATGGGTACAGTACCAGTGTACATGTAGTAGAGTATACAACCAAGAGCCCAGAGATCAGAGCTCATATTGGTTTCTGATCCCTGCAAAACCTCTGGAGCACTGTAAGTTAGTGAGTCTGAAAATACACATACACATAGTTAACAGAAAAAAGACATAAACAGTATCACAAACAGAACATGTTTCTTTAGGAAATGGAATAAGTTTTAGCCAAATTGTACATTTCATTAGTTTAGTAATCTTGGCCATCACTTGGTATATTGTGAAGACTAATCAAATCTTGGCTAATGTTAAAGCTGATTAAAATTACTGATGGTAAGTGGACTTATTTACATCACTTAGTTTTTATACACTTCTTCTACAAGGTATAACATGTTTTCAGCGCCTCCTCCAGCATATATAAACTGTGTCCCAAATCAACAGGATTCTACGCAATTTGTAAATCTTTGGATTTCTCCTGGCTAATCTACTCATCAGCTTCTCCTTCTATCAACAATGCATATAAAACCAATAGATAATTAAAAGATAGTCATCTGACCTTGTAATCTTTTCCTCATGTGGTCAAAGTTCTCCTTGTTGTCTCCTTCTCCTGCCTCTTTAGATGTAGAGAGCAAAGTAAAGAAATCCTCCGATTTCTCTCCCTCTGCTTTGGACCGACAGAAGTTACCAAACTTCAAAATGCCGCTGCCATCCAGTAGGATCTATGGGGCACATATATACTGTATTCATATGATAAAAAAATAATATTGATATTATACTGTTGGTCCTACATACACATGAACACAGATGCAAACCTTAGCCGGGGTCAAGTCTGAAAAAATGATTCCTAATTCATGGATATGTTCCAGTCCTTTGACTAAGTCCCATCCAAACCTCCTCACTACATCTTCTGACAGACATCCATCCTGACAAATCACAGACTCCAGGGAACCACCTAACACAGAGACAGATGGACAAGGAGAAAAGAGAGACAAAAGCGACACCAGTTGAGAGAGAGAAACAAAAAAATAGACAGAGCAAGACTTTTTAGATCTCAATTAAAGCACAGGACCATTTTATTGCACGGTTAAAAAAAGACTCCATTTTAAAATAATACGTAGAAACATGCCAGTTTACCATCTACACTAGAAAGTAAGTATCTTTGATTAATCCCATAAACCAAAACATGATGGTATTTTGTGAAAACAAGGGCTAACAATCAGTTTTAGGCTGCCATGAGATGTATTTGTCACATCCCATCTACTGATTGCTGAAAAAAGGAAGTGATGACATCTAATGTTACATGGCTGCTTATCAGGACTACCAGTCACAAATACTGACCTGTACAGAGCTCCACTACCAACCAGAGGTGATTACTGGTCTCATACCACTCATAGAAGGAAACAATGTTGGGATGATCCAGATCATGGCTAAGACGGACCTAACAGGGAAACAAGTGTGTTGCACTGAGATTTGGGAAAATCATTACATTTCTCAGAAAAGCCAGAGACAAAGGACCCAATTCTGATGATTAAAAGACAACTACTGCAGGTCTTGTTTCTGCTGATGGCAGCACATGTAGGTAAGTCAATATAAGTCAGTATGTAGGTGTGTACACTTTAAATAATTCTTTCATAACAGGCAATTTCAGGCCTCTATATGAAAATAAAAATGTAACTGATTGCCTAATAATGTTTAATTTAGTTTAAAGCACTGTCCTACATGGTTAGTGATCTCAGGCCTTTTGGCTTTGTCGCTGCAGATTATGGCTACATAGTTGAGATTGCCCTTCCTTCTTCCTTTATAGACAACTGAACTGCTGCCTGCTCCCAGCTCCTCATACAGGATGAAGTTCTCCATCTGCTGTCAAAAAGAACAAGGAGGCATGATGTTATAATCTTTAGGCATTGTAAGAAAATGAAAAGAAAAGATGATTATATTTCTTCTACTAATGAGAGAAAGAAGCAGAAATAAGAGTCAGAAATAAAACCAAACATACAGTATTTTATGACCAGTGTAATGATATTCACATGGGCAGATGACACATTATATTTCGAAATGCACAGTTTCTAATTATAGTCCATGCAATAATCATTAAGTTAGTTTGTTGTTATAACATTATATTGTTTATCTTACATCACTCCTTATAATATATAACCAAGAACCTGAACCTGAATTTTTTGTCATAATTTAATTTTACCAATTTGGACCAAAAACACGTTATCATACTTTATATATACTATACTGTACTTTGTTTTACATTTAAGCTACACTCGTCTTGTTCAGTTTACACTTTGAAAAACTTTTTAGAAACATAGTTATTTAGTATAGACGTATAGTTTATCCTCAACTGCAGTATGAAACGGCTACCTGTTGCCTGTAAAAAAACAAAAAAACAAAAAAAAAACTTGCAAGCTGTTTACAATTTGAGGTAATTATGTGAGAAATGCATGTTTCACTCTGACGACTTGATTTGAGCGAAAAAGCAGCTATAAAAAGAGTTCTAACTTATAACAGTCAGCTTGGTAAAACTCTAAAATATAAACAAATCATATGAACTTTGCACGTTTTAAAAGAGATAGTTAACTTCTAGGTAGTGAATAAAGTATTATTAGTGAATATTAATAGGTAACTTAACGGTTGGTCTGTGTAACACTGGTAGCAACCGCTATAAACGTCAATACAAGAGTTCGCTTGTAACATGACAGAAGTTCACTGCAACACCTAAAAAGTAACTTAATTATATGAAAACCGAATGCGACTATACCCACAGCTACAAATATCTTACTACTGATGGTATAACTGCAGTTTGTCAGACTACCAACCTACCTGACAACTTCACTGTTCAACAACCCGCTGTTTGTTACCGGAAGCGTGGTGGGCCACGTAATTCCAACTGTATGAGGGAATTCAAGAACTTTCTTGATAAAATTAAGCCTACATTAACTTGTCGAAAAAGACAGTACGTCTATATACATCTTTGTATTTAAAACGATTTTTAAAAAATCTTACAACACACACATGACTTGAGCGGTTGAGGTTTTTTAGGGTTTGACCAGACCATCTCCAAATGGTTCATTCCTGCGTTGCTAGGATACAGGAGTGAACACAACAGACAGCGCAGTGTGCCGTGTAATACTGCAACAAGCCTAATCACCATCAGACTATATGAAGTTTAACAAATATCACACACATTTACCTCACAAGTCTCACAATTTACAAAATATAGAAAGTGCGCGATGACATGCTGACAGCTGTTTTTGTAATTTGGCAATTTGTTTAATGTTTGCTTTAGTTTTTTTCGCTTGTATGTTTCAATAATCTAAACAAACAAAATTCATTATTGATTTCATCGGTAGTGGGGCACCAAAGGGCATTTTGACAATTGTCTGACCTCATAAAATCACTGCTAGTGCTTTGCTCTCCTTGTTGCTGCCCTGTTCTCTGTCTGCAGGGGCGGGTTCCTGAGGGCACACTCAAGAGCAGGATGGCACACCTGGGCCCGGTGTGCCTCATGTATAAAGCTGGAGAAGCTGTGAGTTCAGACTCTCTCTTCTCTCCCCCACACACACTCCTGTGTTGCTTTTTGGTTATTTTTCGTTTGTTTCACCCATACATTCACTCATCCACTCCCTACAATACTGTTTTTGCAGACTTACCCCATCCATTTGTTATTTTTGTTTGTTTTGAGTATTTTGTTTTAATTAATTTTACTTTTGTAATATTGATTAATATTGTCACTTCCATTTTTTGCCACAGTCTAGAGCCAGGCTGTGACACTAGACAAATGGTGATGTGGGTGTTGGTTCATTGGTGATTTTTGGTGAATTTGGAGATCTTTTCAAGTATGTATGTTTGGCTTATGAATGTTGCCTATGTGGCAGGTTAATGCTTAATTTTTTACTTTCCCCCAACTCACACATAGATCTAAAAATCTGATTTTATTGATATTTTACAGGCTCTTGGACTTCTATTTATCCTTTAAAATGTAATTGTATTCATACCAGTGATGTGTTAGGCCTACTATTAGCGTATTTCCAGCTTTTGCACTACAGCCAATGTTCAAGTGTCGTTTCCAAAAAACATGTCTTTGTGTCTTCAAGATTCAAGATTACTTTATTGTCATTTCTCAGTACTCACATGCATTGAAATGCAATTCCGTTTCTCCCAGACCAAAAACAGTGCACTTGCAGAATAAACGATTTAAACAAACTTAACTACTACTACTACTACTAATATATATATATATATATATATATATATATATATGATTCCAAAAAAACATACTTAGCAAATATAATAAGAAAGTTTCAGAAACATAAGTAGAGGCATTATATAAATATACACAAGTACACAAAACTATAAAAGTCCTAAATACAATTTGCATGTTACATTGCTCATTGTTGTCTCTCTTTCTATCTGTCTCCCTGTCTCTCTCTCTCTCTCTCTCTCTCTCTCTCTCTCTCACACACACACACACACACACACACACACACACACACACACACACACACACACACACACACACACACAAACCATTTGAAAGGAGAATTACGTCATTCATTCACTGTAACCGGCAGGACACAGGGCACCCGTGACTTCACCCCTGAATGGCTTTTATGCAGCCGTCAGAAATATTGTAGTCAGGTTGAACGACCTAAAAGTGGTGACGTCAGCTTTTGTTTTATAATTTTATTTCATAATAAGCGACCAACAGCCACTTTTAGTGACCTTTTAGTGATCAAAGCAATTCATAATTGGTTCTGAGTTGGGAGTAGCATTATTTTTCCTGTGAGCACTAGGAGGCCATTACTCAAAATTTGTTATTACTTTTTACAGTCTATGGTTATTACCAATTAAAATTGGTACATTATGCAAATCACGAATCATGTAAAATACGAATAATACTAAAACTAATCAACTATAAAGCCAAAACAAGCAAAGTGAAGAATCGGTTTAAGAACACTATAAAAGGTTGGACAGCATACGCATGAAGAGAGACTGAATAACAGAATGGAGGAAACCTTCACACCGTTTAGCCTTTATATTGATGAACTGTTCAGCCTGTAAAAGACTCACAGATGTTAAGAGGAAGGTTTCCGGTTAATGCACTTCTTTCTACAAAATAAAAGCAAGGAATGCATTCAGTTAAAATGTTTTCCAAAACAGTTAAGCGATTACTGTACAGTATGTATTAATAGTTCTGGGTGATATGGACAAAATCAAATCTCACAATATTTTTGACTTTTGCCTATACATCATATTCTATAGACTTAAAGGTTCAGTGTGTAGAATTTAGTGGACTCTGCCGAAATGGATTAATATTTACATTATGTTTTCATTAGTGTATAATCACCTGAAAATAAGAATTGTTGTGTTTTCGTTACCTTAGAATGAGCCCAAGGCCACCACGTTGTACCACCATGTTTGTACAGTAGTCCAGAACAGACAAATTAAACACTGGCTCTGGAGAGGGCCTTTCAAGTTTTCACAAGTTTCGTGGCCACCATAGGTTCTCCTACACTTGGAATGGGAGGGTGAGGGGGGAGGGCTATTCAGTTGGTTGCAATCTGTTACTTCACCGCTAGATGCCACTAAATCCTACACATTGTTCCTTTAAGAAAACATCTTTGTTTGGTACAGATCCTTGCAAAAAGCGGACCATAAGACCATCAGACCATTTTAATATGTTTTTCAATGAAAATGAGAATAAAAATGTAAAAATGAATGCAAATCATATCACAATTTCAATATCAGTCAAAATAACTGCAGTTAGATTTTTTTTTTCCAAAATCATTCAGCCCTAGTATAAAATGGCATAAAAAGAGACAAAATGACATAAACTGTGCATCAAAAGAAATACCTATACATTAAGTGAACAGTTGACGAGCAATATAATAACTTTTACAATTCAGAGCTGAATAAAAATTGTATTAATTATTTTCATATGGGGTGGATGACACTGGGCTTATTGTGTCAGACGAATAGGTTTTGTCATACCTGATGCTGTTCTTTATGTTTCCTGATGTGCAGGAAACATAAAGAACTATTCAGTCTAAACCTCCAGTGTAAGAAGGCTTTGACTGAAATTTCAGAATAAAATGAAGTCAGATGTTTAGCCTTGAAATGTAAAAGAACGCAGTTTAATTTGAAAAAATTCAGAGCGGAAGTACGGCCATGTTTTTTCTACTTTGACTCAGCTCCGCAGCTTTTGTTGAGCCGCCCTGTAAAACAAGCCAAAAAAGGCTCCTGAAGTTTTTGAGAGCAGTCACAGGGCTGACTGTGGGTTACATTTTAATCTCCACAGTCTCCGGTATACTTAGCTTTTTTTTTCCGTTATTATTCTTTCTGACACCGGTCGCGCTTCGGTTCATCTAGTTTTAACTAAACCGGTAACGGTAGATAGCTAACGTTAACCTTACTAGTGAGAAGAGTCGCTCGGAGTGGACCGCTAAATTGTATTTAGCTCGTTTTAGTCGCCCAAAAAGAGAAAGCCGAAATAATTTGTCTCTTCGGGGAGGTCTGCGCTATTTACGGAAGCGGTAAGAAATCTTTTGTGAGTTTGTAAAACCTCTCAGATTGAAAGTTTGACGATGATGTGCTGAGACTAGAGCAGGTGCAGAGTGCCACACGGTTTGGTAACGTTAACTCCTAACATGATAGGAGCGATCTAGATTAACTTTCATACATTGTATGTAACTTTGCTCCACATGTGATTTTTATATCTATTTCCACCAGTGAAAGTGTCATTTTTCTTGTCGCATTTGTTTAACTATCCGGCTCAGCTGTGTAATGGACGGCCCATCATGTGGGGGGTCCTGGTCCTGGTTTTGCATGAGGGGCATCTGTTACCTTCAGTACCACGCTGAAGCTGTCCACTTTGTCTGACTCACATGTTAAAGCCTGCAGAGTTTGTTACAGCGGCTTGTGGGCACCTTTTTAATAAGATTTATCTCAGATTTAAGTAGTCTTAATCCAATCACAGTAAACCTGCCTCACTCTTTAAAAGTGGCCTGAGGATATATGGTGATCAATTCCCTCAGCCTCCATAAGCAGACTGACAGATTATCACTGCCACCTCTCAGGGATTGTGAACAAGCCTTTGCCATTCATGTCAAGTGATTAGATTTTTATTACTCCTCTTTTCAGCCAGTGGCATCATATAACTATATTAGTTTGTCCTCAGTCTTTTAAAGTTGTTGTAAGCCATTTGTACGGTGGTCCTGAGGTGCAAAACAGATTAAAAAACATTATTTCAGGAAACACAAAAGCATTTCATAAAACTTAGACATTTTGTAAACTGTAAAAAAGAGCTAACACCCCCTCAGCCTGGTGAATAAGCCCATCAAATGTTGTGTTTTCTGAATGTTCTTGTGTTTTCTGAAATGTTGTGTTTTGCTCCTCAGGGCCACGATAATTTTGCCCATTATAGCATTATTAAGGTGAAACAATTAGATCAAAATAGCTAACTGTTCCGAGCTCTACACATAGTGATGTATCAGTATTTTTACATCTCTACATGTACCACATCTGTTTTCATGAAGTGCTAATGTGAATGCAAGTTAATCCCATTATCTAATATTGATTTCCTTCATTAAAACTGTCAGTGAAAAAGATATTTTTATTCAAATTCCCCTTCACAAACAACCACATAGAAGGAAACTTAGAGAAATAGCCACAGACTTGACTGAGTTGTTGGTTGCATTGAGGAGGCTGCCACACAATATTGTACATTAAGTGCGTGCTAAACTCTCTGTGCTTCTTAGTTTGGATTTCATTTGACATGCAATAGTCAGTTTGGGATGTACAAGTATCCCAAGTTGTTTCAAACCTTTTTAAAGGAGTCTTGAAAGGTTACTTAGAAGTCAGTGATTTTTTTTTGTTTACCTCAGCTACACCGCTGAGGAGGAGGGCTTCTCTGCCAGTCCTGAGAGGCTAAATAAGGTCCCAGTAGGTTTTGCCAACAGCACATGATCCGTGGAAGGCCTGCACACTGTCTAACTGCTCGGACATTCAGCAGGCCTCGCTGTTAACACGCTGTCTGCCGAGAGAGTTCACACAACTGGGAGCTGGACCTAAACACAAAGTGGGAATGTCAGATGGACAGAGTAACCGACAGATGGGCTGAGGGGGTGTTAGGTCTTATCTGACCTCTCTGTCTGTCTCTGTCTCGCTCTCTCTACACACACACACACACACACACACACACACAGGCGCGCGCTTATTCAACGTGGTAAATCAGTTATCACGGTCAGACCTGTGTCATATCAGACTGTGTATTTTGTAACACATGGACTAACAAGGACAGAACAACATTCATTTATCTTGGATGTCACTCGACAAAAAAACCCCAGCAGAAATATTCATATTTTCGTCAGTGGTGATCAAGTGATAACAGTGTGGTATTTCCTAACACTGCCAGCACACAGACTCTCGTGTAGGTGTACTACATGACCTTGTCTACTGCTAGAAAATGCTTTGAAAGGATAGAAAAAGTCAAGGGTTGCGTTTATGAATCAGGCCCTTAATATTCACTTCAAAGTCATTTTACGGCCTACTATCACTGAGAAGGAACTTTATGGATTTATGGCTAGCAGAGTTACAGAGTAATTTTTTTTAAAAATCACAAAAATACGAGTTGTAAAGATGATAAAGAGTTAGCACAATATAAACTGCAAGAAGAAGGGCTATAATGAGTTTGTGTGTGTATGTGTGTGTGTGCACATTACCAGAGTTTAGTATGGAAAGATTTTATCATTGGGTTGCCTTTGGGATTGTCTGTAGTTTTTTTGGCTGATCATGACTTTACACTATGACTGGACTGATATGTTGGCACATTGGTATTGATTCCACTAATAGCAACATCGGCACTAAAAGCAGTTGAGGCTCTCTCTGACTTTGACTTTGTCCTCAAGATTGTCGCTTCTGTTACACACTAAGACTACCAGCAGAAGAAATAATAAATAATAAACAAAATCTCAAATGTATGCCTGCTTTAAAATTCCAGTTTATAAATTGATCTGCTGAAGTGTGAAAAAATCAAATTTATGGATTAAGAAAATGAAATCCTATTTAACAGATATCTCAAATAAAACTCATATGTGTCACACCTGCAGGACAACGTGATCTCTCTCTAGTCTGTATTAGCCGGTAATGGTTGTGTGACTGCTGTAACTGGTAAGATATTTAATGTTGGTGTATAAAAAGTGATCACGTGCTCATAATAAAGACCATTACAAAATGTGTAACTATTTGGTACAGTTGTTAAAAACTGGTAATGTACTCAGCTCAGGATGATGGACTTTGGTGTAATACAACACAACATAGTGTTATGGATGACATAATACTGTTAAAGTGGAAATAGACAACTTTTTTGCTGTAACGTATCATTATATAGTAAATGTTTATTGCACAGTTTAATGGCTATAGAATAATGACACTATCAGCGTTTAGATTGGCGCCCTATGAGCCTCGCTTTCACCACGCAATTCTGTCTGCCAGGTATCCCGGTACGATATCCCGGGAAAAGCTATATCTAGTAATAATTTGTTATGTGTCCAACCTCCTTCTATTGTCTTATTGCTCTATGACAAATGTGGAATATTGCACAGGCAAATCTGATGACACACTACTTATATCTGTGTCTAGATTCATTGAGTATATTACCTTAATAAACTTGTCTTTTGATTTCTAGAGGGCTTTCTTCCTGTTAGCTACGGTAGCTAACAGGAAGCCTACAGCCACAGAATACTGGATCAGTATCCAGTCAGACTGGCTGTCAGGCTCATCTACTCGCTCATATGAAAGTCAACAGACAGAAAATATCACCAACCCACATAGAATTTCTGTCTGCTTTCATCTCTCCATTTTAGACTAAATGAAGAACAAACTCGCCCCTCCACCCTGATGTTGTAGTTACTTGTTTGTGTGAAGCAAGTTTACTCAATCTTTGTTATTACTATGCAACGCACATCATTACAATAGCTTTTGCCCGTTCCCAAATTCAATTCTTCTTTCTTCTCTCCTATTGCCAAAGTGGTGTTGATCATTTCACGGAGCTATGTTCTGAGGAAAAAGGAAAGCAATCCGGTTGTCTTTGTGACAGTGACACAAACAATAATGCCACTTGGAAAAGCTGGAGGGGGAGTTGAAAAGTTTCCACTTTAGATGGGAAAAATCTTGATGCAAACAATGTGATTGCCAGAGATGCCTGTTTTAAGAGATGCAGCTGTCTCTGAAGGTTTTGTGAATCATGCATGTTCATTTTCTGACTAGTACAACACTCCTCAGCCAGGAAGTGTTCAACTCTGTAATAACAAGACGGGATTTCAGGGATTTTTGGAAAGGATATCTCTTCTTCTTCCTTTGACTTGAACATGTGACTCGTTGGTCTTTTAAATCCAAAAACAGCTTCCTTCTTCTCATCTCTGCTCAACTTCTCTCTTTGTCTTCCTCTTTGTCTCTCCTTCCTGTGAAGACAGTTGAACTGAGACTGCGTGTGTCTCTGTGAGTAATGGTATCAGATCTCCTTTGCCTGACAACAAGGTTGCTAGATCATAGCATGTAGAAATACAAAGGACTTCTTGCTTTGTGGATTTGAGGCTCACACTGAGAGAGGCTAAAAAAATAATGGAGAGGGAAAAGATGGAGTCATGTGCATCCAAGGACAGAAGAGATGTACTTTTCTATTCCTGTTCCTTTTGTCTAAGCCCTGTTCCACTCACCATCTAACAATCACATCACTGAGACCTTTAGGATGTGGTGTTCTGTAGCTGACGTGAACTCTCGTAGGTCATTAACATGGGAATCTTTCCCAACTTGATTGGACAGAGCAGGTCCATTTCACACACATTTCCACATAACTGTTATTTTTATACTGTTATTATGTGGGATGTCTATGTTAAACATGGTCAAAGTCCCAAAACTTCAGGTGAATGTACTGGATGTGAAAACTCTCCCCTGCATGCAAAAGCCCAGACTTCAGCCTGCTTTGAAGGCTCCATTTGTCATGTTACCTCTACTTCCTCCTCTGATGACATCAGCTTGTATGCACATGCCCACAAATATATAGAAATATTCCAGTAGGGCCCCAGAATATAAATACAGACCTGGAAATATGTGATGCGTCCTCTTTAACCCATTCTAGATATTTAAAGTTGAACTAGGCACTGATACTTTGAGATTTACTGGTAATGTTTGTTTAATGATCTCATTTTCTCTGCCAGTCATCAGGTTCTCTTATTGTATTGTATTGTATTTTATTGTAGGAACCAGTTTAGCTTAGTTCAGCTTATCTGGATGGGCACAAACTATATCTTGATAAACAAATTTAAAGTTGTGACGTGTGATCGAGTCAATCATTCAGACTTTAGAAATGTTAAAGACTCTGCGCACCCACACAGGTGTTGTCAGTTATTAGCTGATTAGACGTCTGCTCAGGTTCAAGTTGGGCAAAGCCACTGGTGTGTGCAAGGAGGGATGGGGGATGGTAATGGGGGGGGGGAGGTGTCAATCAAGCTCAATGTGTACATGCCGACACCGTCCTGAGAGGAGGTCTAATCAGCTGGCTGTGGGCACGAAGGACATTTAATATGTAGCTTCTTATAGGAATTCTTTTCATTTTTTTGTTTGAGTTTCTATAGTATTTATAGTATGTATGTCAGTATCATTACCAACAACCCTGCAGTATGATGCCCTTGCAACTATGGTATGAAGTAGAAAATTTCATTGTTACATTTAAAGCCTTACATACAGTTTTAATTATGAGGGCCACATATTGATTTAAACTGTTTGTTTTTGATTTTATAATCAAAAATGCTTATTTTTGCCTCTTTTCCTAACAGCTGCCCCACTTCTACAGGTTATTCTGTAGGTCTCAGTTGTTAAAAAAAAAAAAAAAAAAAAGAGTGTGTGTGTGTGTAAAAGGGTCCACAAGAGTTGGATGCACAGTCTACTGTTTAAAGTGTAGTCAGGAAAAAAGTTAAACACTGTTGGAGACAGTTAATGTTAACTGAATGTTAATGAGTGAGGAGGAAGCAGCATGTGACATCTTTTCTAAGCTGTTTCTGTGTCTTTACTTCACTCGTCTGTCTGTTTTTGACTATCTCTCTCTCTGTGACTCTGTCCCATCTCTATGAGGGGTGGAACAAAAAATGAACCAGAGTTCAAAGTACTGTACTTTTCTAAAAACAACAGTGACGTATAAACCCTCAAAAATAAAAGCATCAAAAGTATTACATTGATAATTATTCTATTAAAGTTCAACTTGTTTTGATAAAGAAATGACAGTAACAAGGTTATATATTCTAAATAATCAATTACACACTATTCAGTTTCATTCATTTGCACTGATGTGAACATGACTGGCTAGTATGTCAATGGTTCCTCATCAGCGATCAGTTTGATTCTTCTCATTATTTGTCTGTTATGTAGGTATTGAAAACTAGCTAGGTGGGCGTGCAACGTGTTTTTGGCCACTAACAACATCACACTTGTGATGTGAGTGTCCTGGGTGTGACTTTAAAGTTCAAAATTTAAAAAATGTATCCCTTGACTTTATCATGGTGAACCGAGCTGTAATTAATGATAAGAGGTTTATCAATTAAAACATTTTCATTAAATACTGCTTCTGCACTTATCAGATGAGATTTAGCCTATTTTACTTAAATTATTTATTTATCAAAACATGTTAAAATTTAAGAGTAAATTGATCAATTAAACTATACTTTTGTTGGCTCTGTTTCATCTCATCTCATCAGTTCTATCCCATATATCTCGTTTTTGCTCCTGAATAGAAATTCAGATTGTTAGTGATTATATCTCTATAAAAAAAGAGGACATTGGAATATTGATTGCATTCAGTGATCATGTAGTGGCTGACAGGAGGGGCTGCAGCCTGGACTGACCTTTATTCACAGCCTCAAACAAACATTTTGTAAGAAGTGGAATTTCTATCAAATTTTAAGGTTAAAAAGATCTTAAATCCACAAAAACAGTTTTGTTATCTCTCGTTAACAGGCATTGTTAACTGCAAGTTATGCTGTATGTTACTGGATACAAAATCCAAAGATTAGCTATACTCTTATCAGTATACTGGCTTTATTTATGGTGCAACACTTTGATTCTGGCTCTCTTCCAAGAGGTCACAACTGTCAGAGGATCCACATGAAGAAAGTTCATATGGTGAAAAGACACTAGTGCATTTCCCCAATAATGAATTTCAATCCAGACCTTATAATACATCCACATTCAGCCATGTTTATCTTTGAAATCGTCCAAATGACTAAAATTCAATTCAATGTCAGTGATTGAATTCAGTGTCACATTTTATACTATTTATACTTTCATCAAATTATCCTGCAAACTGACTCCCTCTTTGTAGAGGGCTTATTGGTGCACATGGCACAAGGTTTGGAACCATTACAAGAGGAAGATGATGGACTGGGGACTTAATAAAGAATAGTGAATAAAAATTAAATTTAATCTCATCAAGTCAGAGGGAATTTAAGAGAAATCTGATGCCAGGCTGAACCCATGAGGTCAGATTGTGACTGATAAGGTTCAGGCTTTGTAACATTCTGTACCTGAACCTCTGTACTTTATAGCTCTTCCCATTCACTTGGATGGAAAATGTGTCCACACTTTTGACTGGTGCTGTACATGGCTACTGTGTAACTGAGCTGTGTCTGTACACATGATAATGTTGACATTGCAGTTTTCCATAGCAACCAATGTTAACTCTAGTCTTCTGATTCATGTCCGTGTCTAATTAACTGGTGATTTTATGGCAGGAGATTTTTTACATGTTGGTCTTCTCACCGTGGTGATGATATGAAGGCAGATTTTACAGGTGTAGTTGATGAGCAGGACTATGGAACCTACCCTTCAGTCACTAAGCTATTGACCTGTTTCTAAGGACAGAAGCAGTGTTTCTATAGCATGTCTTGAAGCTGATTTGAACTTCCTGACCTCTGGCAAGAATCAGCCCCCTGAGTGCTTCATGACAAAGAACATTCAAAGGAAACTGTTTACGGTGTACACAACGTTTCCTCTGTTAGAGTACCCGCCTATAGCCAGTCAGTCAGGGAATGTGGGTGTGCCCATTGGAGACAGTTATCCATTAGCATGTCATCCTATATTTCGTTAGCCACAACACACACAGACACACATGGTAAAGTGCTCTACATTATTAGCTGTTGAAAGTAAGGAAATCCCCTCTAGCAAGGACAAACGTCAGCACTCAGCTGCTAAGAAGTACTGCAGAGGCATGTATTTTGAATTGATGTATTGACTCTCATAGTACCCAACAGCACACAGCTAATGCTTTAAAATGTTTTGGCAAACTGGCTACAAACACAGGCTGACTTGTCCTGTACTGACTCCTAGGATAAGAGTGTGTGTTAATAGACATTCAAAAACTGGATGATGAAGACACAACTATGTAGAAAGGTGCAGATACTTTATATGTGACCCAGCAGGTCTACTGAAATAACCTGAAAGGACAAGGACAGATCTGAGTACAAAAACGTGAAATTAGAAGTGGTAAAAATCATAATGTCAGATTTTAAAACTTGACAGTTTACACTTGTCTTTATGATAATACTCTTACATACACAATTATTAAATTTACCACTTTTCTCATCAGATTCATCAGCACTGAGGATAGACTGTAGCTACATTGAAGACTTGCATGTCAGAAAAGAGAACACACTTTATACCATTGTAAGTGTTGGTGCAGCCACATCTGCCACAGAGCATCAAACATACTGTATTGATTATTGCTGTAGGGTTGTCACACTTTAAGACTCGTGTTTGTTTGTGTAATCTGTGATCTGATCAGGATGTGCTTGAGTTCATACACATACTATTTGTGGTTGGGTGTGTGGGTTTTTCTGTGTGTCATTTTTGTGGAGGTTTGACAGTGCAACACATTTCAGCATTCATGCATCATTCTTTGCATGATGTGATGAAGATATGATTTTAGTAGAGTTTGTACCCAATAAAATATATTTAGAAACTTACAAAAAATAGACATTTGAAAATGGATATTGGCCTGTTTTAGGTGTGTGTCTACAATCTAAGGGGATGACATGGTCTTATGATCTAAAGGTCTTAAGGAGATCAAGTTGCAACAGCAAAATACTCAGTCCACTGGCTTGACTCAGTCTTCAGCTGACCTTAGCTGTGGATGGAAGGAGTTTTTAGTGTTGTTACTGACAGAGGTCTGGGTGGTGCAGCTCTGTCTCCCAGTGAGCTGATATATGAATATTTGTGGTCTGTTTTGTAATGGTCATAATGTTGAAGCACAGTAAGGAGTAACTGATTGACAGATTACGTTGAGAAATCATGTCTGACTGTCTTTTCCTAGACTCTGGGTAAAGGATGGATACATGTTGTCTTGACACTGTTTGACATACAGTAGCCTATTTTTTGCAGTCTATAGGAACGACTGGGACTGCACCTTCTCCTTATGATTTGATCCATTAATTATGTTTTCATCACAATAACTAAAGAATCAGATCCCAAAACCATATTTATGTTGCCTGTAGGAAAGTTTTCTTTACACTCGCCTTGGATGTAGAATAGATTCAATATCAGCAGAAAAAGGATGCTTGCTAGTACAGGGACTTACACCCAGGTCTTGTGCTTGCTGATTGCTCTTCCTACACCACCTGTCAAATATAGTTTGCGTTTTGATGGGTATTACATCTATGCCCTATCGCAGTTGAGAGATGACATCAGTGACATTAGCCAGGACTGAATGTGTCCCGTTTTGGACTGAAGTGAAAGTCTGGACAAATAATGTAAGTCACTACATGAAACATTCACTAAACATTGCCAATACTTTTTTTTTTAAATTGTAACATCAACTGAAAGAAAGTGGAAAACCACACCTTGTCCTCAAGAGAGAATCTTTGTTCTTGCTCATTTGCTCTATCAGCCCATTGAAATGTTCCACTTCCTCTAAACTGAACCCAGCCCTGTTATTCTGAGCCCTGCTGGAGGACAGTACAGGGTAGGAATGTTGTGGCTATAACATAAAACGTCCTGCTACTGTTGAACGTTAACTTGGAAATGCAGGTCTGTTTGGTCAGCATCATATTAATGATTTAATACATATGAAGAAAAACAATGAAATAGGACTACAAATAAACATGAACTATTGTGTGCTGACTTGCAAAGCATTTCTGTGTTAAAGAGCTGTAACAACTTTTTTTTTATTTTTAGTTTTGGTTGAAATGATTAGTCAGCTCTGATATGGAAAATGTCTGCATCCACAAATACAATGGCAACAAGCTACATTTGACGGGTGTCATAAAGAAAACGTCATTTGCAGTCAGACTTCTCCAGCCTGGTACCCACTTTGGAAATGTCCCCATCAACAGAAATATGTAAAACCGAGGTTCTGACCTACTGTATAAAAGAATCATGTCATGCAGCCTGTCATATATTTTGTATGGACTGTACGGTTTGTTGTCATTAGCAACAATGTTTGGGCATTTGGATATGCTGTACTCCTACATAATGGAAACTATGACCTAAATTCCCTTGAATTGAAACTCCCCACATTTGCACCAGGAATCTGACTCAATATGTCCAAGAAAGGCTCGGGTGGGAAAAGACAGATGGTAGAGTAAGAATTAGAAAGATGAGTGTAGTTAAGTAGAGGAGAGAAAAAGAGGGCGAGAGAGAAAGAAAATGTTAAGGAAATGAAAGACAGTAGTGAAACGGAAGGTGTGGTGTAAAAAAACCAGCTGTGTTTTGATGATGGTAGAAAGTGAGTGGAGGTGTACATGACAAGCAGCAAGTCTTGAGAGTTGTGTGTGTGTGTGTGTGTGTGTGTGTGTGTGTATGTATGTGTGTTTTGAAGAGTTGACTATTAATAGAAACAAGTTCCTTTTCAATGCTGAGCCTGCAGCCTCCTGAGTGATATGATTGTGTTGTTCTTTTGTCCGTCTTTTTAGCTTATCATCAAGCTGCCTCTGTGATTGATACTGTAGCTTTAGAATTTGCTTATTAGTTGTTCTTTTACTAGATAGCTTAATATGAGGTGTCCTGCTACTGACTTTTTACAGTCATTGTTTCAGCATAATCTTTCCTGCCCTTCAATCATCATGTTTAATCAGTCTTCTGCCTCCTTATGTTCACGTGCTTTATGCTGCTATATTTACCTGCTTCTTATTGCATCCTCTCTGTGCTATTTCATTAGATTTAAAAATACACTGAGTTAAGAGTTTATTGAGGGCAGCTGATGTCTGTACAACATCTTTGTGAAGTGAATAGTGTTCAGTTTTTGAGTCACAGAGGTGTTGATTGAACTCTATGGTCAACTTTTACACTGTAGTTAGTGAAGGTGTTCTCATTATAATGAAATCCAATCCAACACCACCATTATCCAATATTATTTTCCCAAAAATGACCCTTGAAAGCGGACTCTAAACCTTTCACTTCTCAATGATGTGATTTATGACGGGGCCGTTTTTATGCGGACTGTATTAGATTATACACATAATAAACTGAAAATGCAGTGTAAAGTGAAATCATGTCTATAATTATCTACACTTGAGCATGTAGTCTGTTTATGAACCAGTCAGCCATCATGCAGATGAGTGTCACACTTTGTCTATAAATACTACTGCTCCACCCAGTGCCAGTGACAAAAAGAGAGGGATGTTTCAGTTAAAGCGTGTTTTCTGTATATTTGTATCATACATATTCAGAATCATGCTGTATTAGATATGCGTCTTTTTATAGGTTGTGATTCATGCAAATTAACAGTCTCCTCCTCCCATCTTCCTCTTCTTCTTGCTCTTTCAGGTATGCTGTGAAAAACCTCTGGACATCCGTGCGAGTAGCTCTGGTTCGGCTGTCCTGTGCTGTTGAGACATCCTGACTAGTTTTGTCGGCTCCAGTCCAATAATGCACTCCAGACAAATCTAGTTTGGCTTTGCTCCGTACCCGTCTCGGTGGGTCCAGGTTTTGTCCATGGCTGGTCCTGCCTTAAATCAGTAACCACTCAGTGCCAAGCTGGACCCGAAGACCCCGCCTCCCCACACCTGGTCCTGCTCCTCTGCCCTGCCCCCTAAACAGCCGTCTGATCATATAACTCCGCTACACGACCCAGGGCTCGGATTGGCCGTTGAGGAGGAGGAGGAGTATGTCAGTGAGGCGGGTCTGCCGGCTGCACTCGAGGAGTTCACGGCCACCTACAGAGATGCAGAGACTATTACTGGTAATATAAAATACATATGTTATAACGTAGATAGACAAAACGCACTGGGATCCATCTGGCAATGTTGAATCAGCATTAGATGCATACATATATAATTCAACTGTCAAAAATGCTCTTCATCTAGCTGCACTACTGTATCACATTAATCAGGATTTAACCCAGAAGTTTACAGTAATAACAGCCCGCAATCTGTCATGGTTTGGGAATAAGCTAAGAAGAACATAGCAGTCTGAGGAAGACGTGCTGTGAGAAACTGTCCCTCTCTCTGACCCTTTTCTAATGTCACATCCTGTCAGTAAAGCAGCTCCAGGGGACCTCAGCTCAGTGTATAAGCCAGCATGTGAAAGAGAGAAGAGCTCCCAGTGGATAGTCTCTGTCAACTCTCTTGCTCATCTCCCTTTCTCTTTTTTTTTTTTTATCACCCCTTCATGCTTCTCTCCCATGGAGCAGAGGTACACTAATGTCTTGTCTCCAGTGGTCCCATCTTCTCTCTTTCTACAGTCTGGATGAGCCTGTGTGGGCCAAATATGAGTGAAATCACATCAAATATAAATGGACAGTGATTCTAAATATTCTTTTGCAGTGATAATCATACAGCAGTCAAGATTGCCCCAACCCTAGAAACCTAAAAAACAAATGACAGGACTGGAGTGTGCCATAGTTTGGACTGCAGACAAAACAGTTCTAAAATAGGTGTCCATGACAATAAGTGATGAGCCCAGCACATAGTCTCCTCCTGTGTCTCTTGTGGAAGAAACCTCCAAAAAAGACTGTAATAGTGCTAAGCCTCTGTTTTATAAGGAGCTTAGGACCCTGAGGAACAGTAAAGAGTTGGCCCAGAGGAAGGAAAAGTGAACTGAATACAGCCTGGCCAAAAGCCAGTTCAGCAGGGCCATAAGGGTTGCCAAGCACTTGTACAGCACCACACTAGCAGAGTCAGTCTAGCAGTGATTAAGACTATGGGAGTTGCTTATATTCACATGCTAGAGGAAAAGACCCTCCCACCCTTTACCATGACCTCAGTTCCTTTCATTATTTTAAACAGCAAGGTCTCCTCATCCTCTACTCAGTAACAGCCAGGAAGCAACACGTAAAGACATGTAAAGCTTCTAATAGAGTTTCTCACCTTAGACACTCAGCTAGGCAGTGCCAGGACTGCTAAGCCACCATGCAGATCTATTAGCTGGAATGGAGAGAATTTGCCCGCACAATTGTTTGTGATAGTCTGTTACTCATATGTTCAAGCATCTCTCTAAAAACAGTTATATGTAACAGTATAGCACATGAATAAATTAGCAGGATCAGATTTCCTCAGTCATTTTCTTTAAGCCACTGACACCAGTGAAGTTGAGAACAGTCATAGTGAAAGTTTGCACAGATGGTACTTTTGCACAGTCGATAGTCAGTTCTAATGACTCCAGTAATGACTTCAGGGAGGCAGAACCTCATCTTAATATCTCATCCTCTGCAGCGGCTTCACCACGCAGCCGGTGGTTGTGGCTTTTTTCCCTAAAATAATTCTGGTAAAGCGTGACTTAACACCTCAGGGCTTTCTATGATATGCTTTGTTGATTTCAGATTAATTTTCAGCACCATGACACCAGAGTTTCTAAAGGAGAAGCAGTTTGTCTGCTGAATCTACTTGTAGATTTGTGAATTCCTTATTGCCAAGGGGCCGCTTGTTCAGTTGAGACCTACCTGGAAGGCCCTACACCTGCAGTAAGAAGTCCCTGGACTGGGAGGGGGCCCTAACTTTTTCATGGTCACTGGATCAGTGCATTAATGGATATTTCCTTATGCATGTTGTTCAGAAACACTGCATTGTGCAGTCAATTACAGTAGCCCTGCAAAGCTTGTTTGAAGCCTACATCTAAGTTTTGGAGAAATATATAAAATACATTATTTATATTATATAAAAAAATATTTAATCCTTGATTCCAACCTGTATTATCCGCCACACAGACTCATACTTGTCCGCATTAGAAACAGGCTGGTAACATGTTGGTGCAACAACCCCCATTGTGCAACTCTTAACAGTGCAATACTTGTATTTTGTAAATGAATATGGTGAAATGCCATGCTGGTAATACCTGCTGTCGTCATATGTCTTAAGGACAGGACAGTTGAGGAGGTGCTGCCATCTACTGGTATCTTAGAATTACTATAACAAACCTTCCCATTCAAAATTAAATATATATTAGGTTACATTTTAGGCATCTTTTACCTCCTGTCTCCTTATTTTTTCTCCATCTGTCTTTCATTCTCTCTCTCTCCGTCTCCCTGCCTTACTCTCTTGTTGAAAACTTCCACAACGAGAAGGAAAGTTTTTATGGGAGTGTGTGTGTGTGTGTGTGTGTGTGTGTGTGTGTGTGTTTAATTTCACTAAGTCTAGTGGATGAATGAACACAAAGAGCTGAATAGAGCAGCTCATTGCCATGGGGCAGTTCCTGGGCGTGAGGTTAATTCTCCGTGGTTACCAGCCAGCGGTGATGTAAAGAGTTGAGTAACTGTGAAATTATGGGATGCTTGGTGAGGAGAGAGCGGGATCGGGAACAAGCAGGCCGACAGAAAAGGAGACGGAGCAAAAAGACAGCGGACAGAGAGCTTGAGTGAGACTGAGGCAAAGTTATGTAAGTGGACAAACAGAGTAGAATCCAAACTGCTGAGCTTGCTGCCTGACTCTAATTCAATCACGGCATGCAAGAACATCCATTGTGCTGTAATGTTTGGAAGAGGGCTTGGTTCTTGTTCACTGTTTTCAGTATCACACACACAGAGTAGAGAGAGAGCCAAGTAACATGAGATTGAAACTATGCTGACCCAGTAGTGCTTCTATAAAGTGTTCAAAACCAAGCGTACGCGTTAAGAAAATCACTAGTGTGAGCTTTTGCAGCCAGTCTGTCTGTGTAGTTGACTCTATTAGAGGGAGTGTCATCATTTTATAGGGTTTTGACTGAGGTTGGTCTCACATGCAAGCCAAACACTTAAACCTACAGTGTTGCCATAGATACAGTGTTTTTTTGTACATGAAGAGTCTGAATCATCCAAAGCGGAACAGTAAGGAGACTGGCTGACTGCATACTTGACAGACTTAACTGCAGTATGACGCTGAATGATAATCTTGACATTGTTTAATAGTCTTTTTCCATCTGAATAGAATGTATTGACAACACTGATGCTTGTGACACATTCAACCTGATGCTGTTTGTTTTCTCCTGTTGTTATTTTGGCTTATTTTTCAGTGACGTTGCGTGTTTACATACTGATATGGTCACATGTCCTGTCATGTCCAAACAGTATTTTGGTTGTTTCTAGCTCTAGTATCGGTCTTTTACTTCACTTCACAAGCTATTGTAGTTGAAATGATATTGACAACTTGAAAAAGTATGATGATATGAAGTATTCATATGATATTCCAACAAAGATATTTCACTCATTTTCTGTCTTTTCGTATTGACAGATAAAATGTATTACTCTTAATTTATGGTACCCATCTTATGCAACAAGCATTGAAATGACTCCAAGGAAATGTCTAACAGATCCAACTCATCAAAACCGCCTGCTAACAAACGTCTCCAGACCATCTTATTTGTGTAATCACAAGCTGATTTTTAGATCGGTTTCTCTGTCAGGGTCAAATGGTGAAACTTTCTGTACTTCCCTCCTGAGCCACATGTACTTAGTGCATCTGCCAATACATTCTAGATACAGAGTCCAGGCCAAAGTTTTAGGCTGGTGTCAGCGTAGTGTCAGTTGACCAAAGAGCAAAGATGTGCTTAGTTGGTGAGTTTTGTAATGTAGTTTTGAGAACACAAGAGACGATGTGAAGAGACATATATTTTGCAACAGAATGCAAAGCAAATTGTAGAAAATGATCTTACTTTTCTGCTTGTGTTGATCCAAATATACTCATAGTGATACTTTTTATACAAGGGTAATACCTTGATGTAGACGTGCGCACACGCACACGCACACAAACGGGGACTCAGAGATTTACAGGGTTAGTGACATTTGAACACCTTGGTTGATGTTGTAGGCTGCCAGTGATATTTGACCATGTTGATGTACTCTCCTGTATTTCATGTACATACCCTCTGTGGCCAGTGGCAGCTTTCAACTGTAGCCCAGGCTAATTCTGGACAGGACTGCGCTGAAGCAACATAACAAAAGCATTGCAGTATTTGATAGATGAGGCTTCAATGGGGGAACTAAGTGTATGTGGATTATACTTTGCAACTGTACAACTTCAGTGACTTTTCTCATGAAAGGTACACAGTGTCTAGAAAGCTGCATCTTCACAATAAAGCAAAGATTACAAAGTATAATACTTCACACTTTAAATCTGTTTAAATTGTGAAAAGTGTTTCTAGATGAAAGGCTGCACATGGAAGATATTGGCCTCTCACCAAGAATCCACTGTCTAAATTTGGAAAATTTGGAACATACTGCTGTTCACCCCCCAGTTTTCCAGAGTTTCCTCTCAGCTCAACTCAACAAAGTCGGATTGTTTCTCTGGATTTTATCATTGATTCCTTACTTTCTGCTACTGTATATGTCTAAACTACTTGTGAAACACCCAAACCTCTCAGGTTTAAGGAGCAATTTTGTACATTTTAATAAAAAACTGATTAGTTTAGCAGAACAAATTTGAACAAAAGTGAACAAATTTCCTCATAATCAGGCACCATTCCGTGACAAACACACTTGGATCCGTAGGATTACATGGAAAGTACACTGAGTGATATTTTTGGCAGTTTCTCAGGTGCAGATCAGCTCATGTTGTGCAGGCAGTGATTATCGCTGTAAATGGGCTAAATCTGTTTCCTAACCTGTTGCAGAATATTTTACACTCGTATATACTCTCTCACCACCACAATGTTAACATACACTTCCTTTGTCTTCATCACCTCAGGGTGTAAAAACTTTCATGTCTCTTCTTTCCTCAAACAGTTGGATAGATAGGAAAGTTTAAAAAGCAAATACAGCATCTTAAAAGTATCGTTCATCAGGTCTGTGTCTCTCCGTGTACGATTTTAACATGAGGAACTGTCTGCTGGGTATCAAGAAAGTCAAACAGTAAATACAGCAGGAACAGCTTCAGGCTTGTTGTTAGCTACAGTGTGTTTGTACTTGAGCAAGATAGGAAGAGAGAGAGAGCGCGAGAGTGCAGTTAGTACAGCTAGTTGGAAGAGTCCAGCTGGGTTTGTTGGCTGTCAGGAGGGAGGGAGAGAGCGAGTGTGGGGCGGTCCATGTGGATATCATCATTGGCATGTCAGGCATGACGAACCAGTTTGGCTCGGGTCTCTTCTCCTCTTTACTCCTCCCTCCCCTCTTTTCCTCTCGGTCTCTTTCTGTTTCTTCCACCCAGCGCCGTCCTCTAACTTTTAGCACCCTCTCTCTCTCTCTCTCTCGTGCTTCCCGTCTCTCACCCTCCCAACTCTCTTTCTCTCTCTTCTCTGTGTTATTTCTTGCGACCTTGCTCTCTCCCAGACCAGTGGAAAATGTAATTGGTGGAGGGCAGGAGGGCTGGTGGTTGTCGGGCTTCAGGCACCATGAGTGAGTATGCTGTGCATGGTGTGGTTTTCTGTCAGTTTCAGATAGGTTTCTGATGAGTGTGGCTAACATCTGTATAGAGTTTCTCTCATTGTCCCTATCTCTCTATCTTTGTTTGTTTTTTATCTCATTGTCTCTCAGTGAGTCACTGAGTTATTTCCTCCCTTTGAAAACTTGCATAGTCGAGAAATCCTCAGGGATTTGCTCTTACAAGTTAAAAATATTTGTGTTTTCAAGCTTATTCTGAATTTTGTCAAAAGGCTGATAAATATGAAAAGCTCAAACAGTACAGTGGAAGTTGTCTGCTACAGTTAAATAATTCTGTAAAGGTTAAAGGTTGAATTGAGTTGAATTTATCTTAGAAAGGTCAACTTGGCTCTTTAACCTGGCCACAAGTAGCACTGCTGTACTGTACTGGTTTACAGGGGGCAGCCATGTTAGACATAGGAGGTGTAGCACTTGTTTAGAAATGTAGAAAAGTCATATCTGTGTGATTCTACAGTCTTACACCAACACCATGTGCGCTGGGATTGTATACCCTTCTCTCTTCAGTGACCTAATTTAGGGTCTCAGTTCAGTGATACTACAGTTCAGTGTACTATAGTTGCAGTGCTTGTGCTTGTGTTGGTCAGTTTGTAGAAGACACTTCTGTTTGAACACCGGCACTTCTGCATGATCTCGATGGTTTCTTTGTTTGCTAAAAGAACAATAGCTCCGCGTAATCGTCCATGATTAGCAGTATGTCTGTAGCCTTCAGAGCGACCTGATCTTGATTTTTGCTGTGTGTCTATCAGTCACACGTTTATTGCTCAGACTGACAGTGTGACAGTGGACTATTCTTACATTTGAACTTGAACTTTCTTCCTCTGGTGGCTGCTGCTAATGTTGGTATGACCCTGCAGGTTGTGTTCTTTGTTCCAGCAGTCTATAATTACACTTGGACTTGAAGCTTCTTTTTGGTCGTATATCAGCTTTGTCTATTGATCCCAAAATATAAATTAAAAAGTTCAAACTTGAATGAGTACTACCAGGTGCTGCTTTTTAATAGATTCATGCTGCTATTTTTTAAGTTGACCTAGAGTTGCTGGTTATCGGTGGTCTGTTAAAAACAAAAAACAAAAAAACAAACCTTTATTGTCTCAAAGGAAATTCTCACAGAAAGCAGCAACAGCAAAAACACCGTCCACAGCAGTCAAGTGCATCAAGAAATACTCAGAAGTCAGCAGCACTCTGTTTGCAGTCTGTTTACTTTGCACTTTGAACAGTCCTGGGAAAAGTTTTTTGTAGTCTTTGAAACTTAGTGACAGTATTTTCCATTTGAGAACTCAGAATAAAACCTTTTGTAAATGAATACAGTCACGCAAAGTGCTTCTATTGATCTGACAGAAAGAGATCATTCTAAAACTGAAAAAACGATGGTTCGTCTTTACCAAATACAACACGTACGCACACTTTTTGGTGTCTCCATTGACCTTTTGTCAGCACACAGCACAGAATGCTTGTGCTATTATTATCCTCCTCCACATCCTATCAGTACTCATCATTTGAGGCTAAGGTACATTTGCCATATTTGATATCAGTACTGGGGGGAAATTTAGTCATTCTGACCAGCAGGATCAGCTTTGCTCAAATCTCATGTGTGTTCATTTAAAGCTGTGCTCACACAATTTTAAGATGTGTTGACACCTTCAGAATGTTGATATTAAATTTTACATAGCTTCAGGCTTTAAAGAGGCACTTCTTTTGAAAAATTAATCATATTAAATTAGCTTCAGGGGTAATGGTTTTGGATTTGACATTGGAGTGGTGTACAAGATGTGTACTTTCATACTTTATTAAAAAAAATTGAGAAATAAATATCCAATACAGTGTAGATGGAATGACAAAAAAAGCTTACCAGAGCTGTTGGTCTTCTGCCATACCAGTTACTGTGTCTAATGAAGAGTTTTTATGTAAAAGAAAGACTGAGTCATCATCACACTATTATATGTCAGCAAAACTAATAAATACTTTAACTCAACAGTAAAGTGTCCCATTTCGAATACAAGTGGAATTGGTAGATCTTGTAATTCAGTGTTGAATCCTCATTGGCTGTGCTTGTTGAATGATTCCCCAGCTGCTCTCTCTCTCTCTCTCTCTCTCTCTCTCTCTGTGTGTGTGTGTGTGTGTGTGTGTGTGTCTGTGTCTCCCTTGTCTCCCTTTTTCAGCACAGTCAGTCTTTCAGTCTGGATTAGCAAACTGTGAGAGACAGCATTGTTAGAGAGACATACACAGAGGGAGACAGACAGCAGAGAGCGACAGAGCCAGAAATAGCGAGAAACAAAGGACATTATTTTTTTACTGTACGTTTCTTCTCATTTATTCTGTGCACATGCTAGTTCTGTCAATCCAAGAGCCTCTCTATTCCACATTTTTGTAGAAAGAGTGATTTTTTAAAATCTGAATTCTTGCTCTGAACAGAGAGAATATACTCTTAACAGAATCCTAAATGGGTGCTCTTTTAATAGCACACTAAACTGATTTGTGAACAGAGAGGCACATAGCTGAAAGCTTAGGTAAGGTTATTTAGTTTTCCACAGCAGCACACAAACGTGGTTCTCTGGTTGACTCATTAGTTTTTAGCAGAAGGCTGCTCTTGACTTTATTCAGTCAGTTTAGCTGCCATGTCAAAGATGACTTCATGTGATGTATGAATGATTGCAGTTCTTCTATCTATTTTTTTTTACCCAATAGGAAATAAAGGTAAAAGTAACAGTAGCTGTTTGTTTTTTTTCATCATGAACACCATTTTCGTTGTACTCAAGTGAGAATGCCATACAAGCTACAACAGTTTCCTAATATGAGACAAACCCATGTGTGCATGTTTGCGTTATTGTTTCATTACTGTCCCTTGGGTTTTGACTTTTGAGTAAGTATGGGTCAACTTGATATGAAACATGGTCTATCTAACATGAGCAGGGTTGCACTGTACAGCCCCATTCCAAGTCTAAGCATTAGATTTAATTTAAGTGATGATGCAAATTGACTCAAATGAACCTAACCCTCAGTTGGTCTCCATTTTTGAGTGCTACACAGCAGATGCATGTAGCGGGGGGTTAGTGCCTCAATTGCCCACTAGAGGGCGAACTGTGCCTTCAGTTCCAACAGACTGCAAACATCCTGTTGGATTGCTTTGCAAATGAAGAGAGGTTGTCCAGTCTATAATATTAAACAATACCCAGAACTAACATTTTGTCACAGTGTCACGACCAGCCTTTAGTCCCTGCTGAAAATTGTATATGCATTATGTATGTTTACTTATTAACGTTATTGCCAAACAAAAAAAAACAAATACTATACAGCATCTCTCTTTGTCTCTGTGTAGATGTGTGTAACAGTACTGACTTGCCGGAGCTTGAGATTATCAGCCTTTTGGAGGAACAGCTGCCAGTCTACAAGCTGAGGGCCGACACCATCTTCGGCTACGACCAAGATGATTGGCTGCACACGCCACTGGTGGAGCCTGACTCTGCCCTCGACCTGACTACCGAACAGATAGAGGAGACCCTCAAATACTTCTGTAAGTTGATCACATATCTCTTTTCAAGTGATTTGGTGAACAAGTACAGTATCCAATTTTCTTCTAAATATAATGGTGATGATTGTTGCTGCTATTTGTTTGTAAAGCGATCCCTTTCTGCCCAGTTCTGTGCTTAAGTGTCTTGTGAGCCAACATCAGATTAGTATTACAGCCCCCTTCTCAATTATTATCATCTCCCAAATGAAGAGCCATTATTTCCTCTGGGTAGACATCAATATGTCTGTTAACATAAATCCTATGTCAAAAAACTAAGGATAGAAAATTAGGTTTCTAGATTTAACCTTCAAGAGCTTTTATGAGAGATTAACAATGCACATTAAAGGCTGAGATTTAAAATTTATACTGACCTTCAGTGGATAGGAAGCAGAGATGAGAGAAAGTATGGTCACAGCAGCTGGTCATGGTTGCCACAACAAACATGGGTCTCTCTCTCTGTTGCTTGATGTTGCGCTCTCTCTTGCACTCAGTCCTCTATATTTTCATGCACGTGTCAGCGCTTGTCTTATCAAACTAAAAGCTGCCTCGCAGTTGTCGTCTCTGCCAGCTGTATACCAAACACACACACACACATATAATAAATAAACACATGTGCACACACTGCACGTGGCAAATCAAGGGAACATAAAGTAGATTTTTTTTTTTCACCATCAATAATTCAGTTCTTGATTTATGTCTGTGTGAACACTGACTCAGAGTAAAAAAAAAAAAAAAAAACAGTTTCTAAAAATAGTTGAATCATCTTTATAAATAACCTTTACTGAGAACTGTAACTTCACCTCGTTGCCCCATGCCGGCATAGTCACATTGGCCTTGACATTTCTGTGATAGCCAGCCAGGCTAACAGGGTACGACAAGGTCACGTTACATAAGACATATTATGAGTTGTTCTGCGGGGAGTGTTTTACTAAACAGCTTTATTATCAAATGAATTCGCCACATGCAGTACTGTTGGTTTTTTTTTCTCTCCCCCACTCCACATTGGAGTCATGTTTCTCCTCATTATTGCCTCAAACAGATGGCCGGGTATCGACACCCGAGGGGGCCATGGTGTATGAGTGCTGATGGGTCATATTGGTTTCATCCTGGCAGAGAAGATATGTTTCACATACATCTTTACCTCGAGCTTCATTTGTTTGACAGTGTTTTAAAGTAACAGTGATACGCACGACGTTGCAGCACGCAAGTACTGTAGTGGTTCATTCATTTAAATATGTAACCTGCTGCATGAGAATGATATGTTCAAGGAGCTGATGACACGGAGGCAACTGACCAATAGGGAGCATCTCCATGTTGTGATGACATCACAGCCACATGTCTCACCAGTCAGAGGAGAACAGAGGAGACGGGTTGTCTGGTGGACAGACATTTGATCTGTCATGTAGATGCTGGTCATAATTATCAACCATGTGGAAGTTTTTTTGTGCTGTTGACATAGATGAACTCTTTCTTTAAAATGTTTTTGTGTACTTTTGTGAATAACAGATGTATCTCCTTGTCATGCAAGTTTTAATATATATACCAGACAGGTGGTATTGTTTTCAAAGGTTAGTATTTTGTCATTATCTGGGTGTAGCAACTGCGAGTGTTGTGGATTTACTTCTATTCATACAATATAGTGATATTTATGATGTTGTCATCCATGTAGTAACCACCATGTATCCCTGTACAATGGCACACATATGAACTGTAACTGAATCTGTAACCGGAGGCTGATGTAACATAACAGTTGTTACATCAGCCTCAGTTATATGACCCCTCTGGCTCTTTTAACATTAAACCGTGTGAAAGTCGCTTTATTAGCAGGATTTAGTTTTTCACACATTATCATAAACATGTGATGTTGAAGCAAACTTGCTCCCTGTAAGCACCAGTTTTGACAGTTTGATGTTAGCCTGTTAGCTAGTGGTCCCGGCCTTCTGTTAGCTCCATCCTGCTAATGTCAGTATGTACAGAGGTGTATTTTCCATAACAAGCATTGCTTCAGTCTCTTTCTGCTTTTCCAAGCTGGTTGACATTGAATTTGTTCCTATTGTCATTGAAATGACCCTTATTTGCATGTTTGTTTTTTTTGCCATGATGACACATCAGCTTTTTGCCTCCGGTGCACTCTGTGTGTGCTTCTTTCATCACTCCCCAGCTAAAATAACCAATCCCCGCATACCCATTGTGTTCATTCAGTTAGCCACGTCACCCCTGCCAACGCTACACTCTCCTGCTAACTGCTTTTACATGCTGCTCATCCTCAGGCCTTGGAGTCTGAGCCTGTTACTATAGCAACCACACAGAAGGACAAAGTAGAGGAGAGGAGGGGGGAGACGCTGACATACGAATGGAAGGCGGGAGCAAGCCGGTGATACTGCTCCCTCTGATTGGCTATGAGCACTCTCAAACTCCGCCCATCCTACTGTGTCATGGTTCTCATCATTTCTGCTGCAAAACCCGTGACTGCTGCTGCTGCTGCTGCTCGCTCTCAAGCTCTGTATCTCTGTATTTATTGAGTCATTGTTAGAGATGCGGTGGTCCATGTGTAGAGCCAGTGCTGTCACTGAGCAAGGAACGTTACAAAAGAGAAGACGATTTTCATGATATGACCTCATGAAGACGAAACTCGGCCAGAGGACAGACAGGTAGGAGCAGAGGAAGATAAACTGACCAAAAGATATAAACGGATGGGGGCATGGGAGGACAGAAGCTGACATGTTTGCTGAAGGTTTGGAGTGACTGAGTGGAAAACTGAAAGATGGCCAAAAAAGAAGACAGACAGAGAGACTGCACAGATTGAAGGAAGACTGCAAATCTCAGCTGGCACATATTGCTGAAACTGTGAAGAACTAAATGATGGATGAAAGGGCAGTGAAGTGACACTGTTTTTTTTCTAATTACAACTGATGACGCAAGTAACCGTTCTGGGAGATGACATGCAGAAATGGCACCTGCTTCACAGCAAATATGGAGCATAATACACTGACAGTTTGCCGTTAATGAATGCGGGACAAAAAAGACATATGATGACACTGGACAGACTCTCACCAACAATAAAAACTGTGTGCCAGCTCGTAACTGCTAAGCATGCTGGGATAACAGAAGTAGGCACTGACTGACTGACTAACGGACACTCTTAGTGGCTGCAAGACCCCAGTTGACAGCTGGTTGTCTCTTGAGCATGCTGGGACATTGGATTTGCCAGAGATGTTACAGCTAAGAATGCTGGGACATTGGAAACAATACAGCTGTGTGTCAGAGCGGTGAGGATGAAGAGACGAGGCCAGAGGTTTGTCAAGGCAGACTACTATGAACTGGACTGGTACTATGAAGAGTGTACTGATGGTAAGACTATTTCATGCAGTGACATCTAGTTGTTGAAAGGTCAACTCAAACCAGTAACTGGACTAGTGCAGATTTTATAAATACTAAAGTACTTACTGTTGGGTAGTTGGACAAGAGTAACTAGAATAAAAACTAGAGTAAAATAGTAGTTGCTGGCCTGCTATTATATGCTACGGGTGCAAAATGAATTTCATTGTAAGTTGACATTAAAGTTGTATTGTATATACTGTATATCATAATGAAATCCATAGAAATATTTACAGGAGGGATGGCTGTAGTGTAACAGTACAGTACCAAAACAAGACAAGAGCTGTCTACAAACTACTACTATCATGATGATAGAGGTTTGTGGCAAGTTTATCAGATCTTGATGTATGTATGATGTAGTTATGGCAAGAAACTCAGACAAATTTGCTTTGAGGATGGTGCCTACAGCATATGTTGTAACACTGTTTGATAACCACTGGACAGGTTTTATAACTTGTCCTCTGATGACAGATGGGCAGACAGAGGTTAGAGTGAAGAGAGGTGCTAGTGGCAGGATTAAGGTGGATTGGTCAATATTAAACAACATAATAGAAAAAAAGTGGATTAAAAGATAAAATCCCTTTATTTTCCTTTGAGTAAACCCCCTAATGCAATCAGCTCAGACTGACATTTTTGTGCAAGGTTTCATTCCAATGAAAACCCAGTTAATGTAACCTTGTGGATTATCTTTCACAACAGAAAAAAAGCATCAAGGCTGATGTTACAGACAGGACAAACAGCAGCGTTAAAGCTGTGGCTGCTGGATACAGGAGGTGTTGTAACAGGTGCTGTGTGGCAGCTGAGTCAGTGTGGCTTCAAAAATAGGGCCGAGGAGTAGCTTATGTGACTAGCTGTGGGTGTACTGTAGGATGTGGGACTGGGGATTGTTGTGTTTCCTCTTTTGTTGGATTCAGATTGAAGAGTTGAACTAGTTGATTATCACAGCTGGGAAACAGGGAGACTAGACGGGGAAATATGCTGACTTGGAGAGATTTAAAGTTGTGACAAGGAGCAAAAACTCAATTTAGGTAGGCAGATAGATAATCTAAGTGACAATTTAACTGAGCTAAAGGAAGGTAAGTCAGTCAAAGTTTAGGTCATTTGCAATCATTTTTAAGGAACCATAACATATAAAAACCTTTTTTATTAGCATTTAGGAAAAACTGGCAAAAATACTGACTTAAAAAACACAGCAAGCAATAGAAACAAGGATGTATTGGCTGCAGAGCTGCTGGTCATTTACTCTTATGCATGTATTATAGAATTTGGTGCAGTGATGTCCATTTATGTAACATACCCTCATTTGTTACAAAAGCTTGTGGTGTTGTCTCACAGTAGCTACAGTACGTCTAACTAACCTGTGTGATAATGATTGTACAGATTGATCCACACACACACAGCTGAGACATGTGGTGTATCGATGGTGCCCGGTCATGTGATATGTGTTACAGCAGGGGTTGCTTTAATCACCAGCCTTTTGGCACTGCCTCTGGCTCTCTCTGTACATCTTTCTACCCTAGTCTGTGTCTCTCCTCTCTTGTGCATGACATTTATGTGCGATATAATTAATTTCATTCAATACATCGATCACCTGCTGTAATTACTTTCCATTTGATTGAATGCGGGTGCATTTTTCTGAATGCAACGATGTGTTAGGCTAGTTATACACACTACTATGCATGTGTGTCAGGGATGCTCAGTGGAGATGGTTACATAAGTTTGAGGCAGCTCAGCACATCCTTCAATGTGAGCTGTGCAGCTTAAACGCTGCAATATTATTCAGCTGTGGCAGCTAGCCCACGTTTGATTTCCAGTCTTTGTTGATTTGCCTTTTTGGAGACAAATGCTCCCTGTAAGACACTTATAGAAGGATTTACAACTGTGCTTGATGCTGAAATGATCAAATAATCAAATGACAAGGGGTTTCTTTGATCAATCTTCTGGTGGAGTATGGAAGCAGAAATAGAAAGCAGCTGGGTTTGGTGTTATTCTGAGATATACAAGGGAGGGATGTGGAAGTGGGTTGGCTTATATTTAGCCCACTGATTTGCATGTCGCTCTTAGCCTCTCTTGTCGATAGCAGCCTGCCAAATATTCTTTGGCACTTTTTGATGCCTTCAAAAGAAATGGCTGTGTAGATAGAGGACAGTGGGCTGTGGCTGAGAAAGAAGGAAATTATCAATAAAGATGTGATAGTTGTAGGTCACAGAATGAAGCTGGGGCACAAAAGATGTGCTTTTGAGCACTACTTGGATCCCTTAGAGATGTCTAATCTGACTTCTCCACGTGATGTCAGTGTTTAAGTTTTAACCTGGTTTTGCTGTCAGGAACCACTGCAAACCAATTATGTCTTTGTTTGTAAGTCTGTACAGATACCAGCTTTCAAAATGTGAATGTTTCTCTTACATTATGTGAGTCTGCATTTGCTTTCAGAAAATAATTCCAGAGTTATCACTGAAAAAATATCAATAAATGCTGAAAGTTTTTTCAAATATCAGTAGGAAATAACCTGCTGCGTTTTAGAAAAGTGCAATCTGCAGGTAGGACAGAAAGTGGTTCTCTTCCTGTTGCTCTTTTGTTGGTAATGTTGCTATAAATACAGTGTCAAAGGAGACACTGAAGACACAAATCACTACAAACCTTAAAAAAACACCACAACACCAAAAGTCTCCCAGTGGATTTCATATATGTAATTATCCAAAGTGTGTAAATGTGCAAATTCCTTGTTCATTTGTGTTGTTTTCTTCGATACTTAACTGTTAAAAATAGACTATTGAGGTGAAAGGCGGAGGGGTTGTGTATGAGAGAGGGGGGAAAGGACAAACAAGTGGAGTGTAAAGAGTGAATGTGACCAGAAAAGCAATGGGAGAGGCTCAGAAGCACTGAGTGGTGTTTGTGCAGGACTCTTTTGTTGCCTGCAGCATTGCATCCATAGGACCATTGAGTGGAGTTACTCAAGCGTGCAGGACGGTACCGAGCTGACATCAGTTTCTAGACCAATTACAGTAATTATAACAGTTGAGCCGTGACTAATGGGCAGAAAATTGGACTGCTTTGATGTGGCACATATTCATTTATGAAATATCCGGTCTTACGAATCTCACTAGCTCAGCTCAAATGGACATGTGACATACCCACTGACATGCAGTATATACTGAACACTTACTCATTTAGTCTTTATTAATTGAAAATATCTGGGAAGTGTGAATATATATTATAGTAACACTGGGTTTATGCATTTAAAAAAACCAAACACTAAATACTTATCTTTTTATAGATGCTGATAAGCAGTAAGACAGTTTGGTTTCATACAGCTTAGCAGCATTTACATGGATGAGCAACCAGACCAGCTGATTACTGTATTTTTATGAAAAAGCAATATCAGTAGACCTTCAGTTCATGTTTAACCACACAGCCTCAAATGAACCATTTACATGATGTGATAAAGGTCACAATGAGGTGGTGAGTTTGGTGATGAGTCATCAAGTCATAAGGAAGTCAGTTGAACAGTTAACTAAATAGGAATAACAAACAAAAATGAAAATACTTGCCGCAGTGTTTATAAAACTTTATTTTCCCTGCTAATAAGTCCATACTTTTTTATATTTTTCATTATGGAGCAACTGCTAGAGACGGGCTTAGAAATTTGGCATTGGACTTTTTGTGTCTATTCCTTAGAAACATCCGTTGAACATGTTGCACAATCTGGTAAACTTGAGCCAGATCTGTCTTTTTGTGTATTTAAAGTTGACAGCATCATTCTTTTTGTGCCAGTTTTCAAAGGCAGTCTTTTGAAACATGTTTTCAAAGTGGTTTTGGGAGGATATCTTGTGAAATCAGATCACTTGATTACAATGCACTGAGCTTGTAACCCATTTAATAGATTTTGGCAAAGAGCTTACCTCTTAGAGCAAGTTTCAGCAAGCAGGTCTGTGGTTTAGGGAAGAAGCAGATTTAATGGGTGAAATCACTTTGCTATCATATCGCTTCTGTTCTGTCCAGTTCATGAAGAGCATGGGTGTTCTTTTTTTACACAGTGAATTATTCAACTAATTATACAAAAATGTATGACATTCATTGTCTCAAAACGTCTGCCTCCGTAACTGCTTCTGCTCCAGAAATAGTTCCTGTGTCTTTCTAGTCTCCAGTGTTCATGTTCACTTTTATGTTTTAAGATCTTATTCAGATTCAGGCATTATTCTTTATTATTGTAATTGTGAGGTAAACATCTTTGTTGGGTTAAAAAGTTTAAAAGTAGCATTCAGCTTTACATTACATTTACGTTAAGAGAGAGAGAGGATGTTTAGATTCTTTTGATGTTTGTCCATTATCATGACTTTACAGTATGGTGCTTATTATTTATTGATGTATTTATTGGGGCCATGCACGGTGTTAAACATAAATGTTACCATTTGATGTACTGTACCACAGTTAGCTTATAACTAATTTTCATCTGCAGTCCCTTAGGCAGGTCACAATTAAAACATATAACAGCACGGTAACAAACAGTACTAAGCAAAAAACACACAAGACACATAATACAACTTAAACTGTGGTTTGAAAATCCTTTTATTGATTTGATCAAATGCCTCCTTCCAGCCCAAAGTAAGCTTATATCTCATGGATCTCACTCAATGCTACAGTCCGCAGGTTAAATGTACAAAAAAATTCACCTGTGGAGGTTTCACTGTGTCTAGCCCCACCCTGGAAACAGGTGCATGTCTGTTATTGTTTGCGCTGCCCTATTGTCACCATAGAGGCTGAACGGGACTGTACCAAGTTACTTCCACCAGAGGGGGGGTTGGGTAAGGACTGACCTAAGAAAAGGATCTCCCTCAGTTTGATTTTCTCCTGTAGGTGTCAGCCTGAACCATTTCAAAGCTTGAAATGAGACGAAAGGTTGAGGATTAAAGGGATAAAGATTAATATTATATTAAATGCTCTCATCTGTTGTATTAAATCTATTTTAACCCAGTTTTATGACCTTAAAAAGTTGATGGAAAGTGTGTATGTGTGAGTCTGTCTACCCCTCATCTGTGGTAAAGTAGAGTAGGCCATTCACTGACCAGTCACAGAGGAGAAGGGGAGGAGTTGGGTTATCTGGGCGTCTCATGGAGTTGCCACAGGACAAATGATACACACACTTTAACAGACTCACACAGCAGACATTATTTTGTACTTGACAGATTTACACACACAGACTTTGCCTGTCGTACACAATGGAGTGTTTAGAGAGACCTACTCTATACACTTCCTCTCTTCTTTGGAACAAACACTTTGTCCGATGTGTACTTTCACATCCAGGCACAGACAGATTAGGTATTGATTCATAGATTAAAATTCACACACCCACAAGTGCACACAGCGCAGGTACAGTAGGAGTCATGGCGTTGCACTTGCAGGTTTTGAATTTTAGTAGTTAGCTGTAGTGCCGGAGTGGAGGATGGCGCTGCTCACATCTGCTGGTTCTGAGGATGAACTGGAGTACTCCAACCAGCCGGAGGAAGACGAGGAATATGTTTGTCTGCCAAGTCAAGGAAGCACAGAGCAGGAGGAGGAAGAAGAAGAGGAATATGTATGTCTTGCCAGTCATGGAAGTACAGAGCAGCAGGAGGAAGAGGAGATGGATGAAGAGCAACAAGTTCTGTGTGAAGGTAGTCTGCGGTCATCTTTACAATCAAGGGCACACAGTCTTTTGCCTTTCTCACTAGGCTGTGTGTTGGTTTGCTCAGTTGCTCTCACCTGTGTTGTAGTGCGATTCTTCTGTCTGTCTTTCTGTCATTTGTCCTGTAGTGATGTGGATTTATTAAATGGCATCTTGTCTCCTGTAGCTCATTCCTGCAGGTGTCGTCCCTCATATTAGTGTTGGATCTAATCCCAACACAGCATGGTTGATCTGCCTGCTGGGTTGACATGTTCAAATATGGGCTTGGCTCTTTACCCTGGCTCTCATTTCAGTGTTGTGTATTCAATGCCAACATGCTACAGTTTCATATTTGTTTAAAAAATGCACAAATATTCTCACTTGATATTTCTGTTGTTAGCTTGTGTTTGATCACTTTGGGTTTTGTTTGAGGGATGAGAAACCATCCTGAATTTTTCACAGATGTGATTAGATAGATTGATGGATAACAGAGGGAAGGAGGTTGATGATGAGGCAGAGGAACGTGTAATGTGAGAGACGTGTACATAGACTAAATGTACAGTGCCACGCAGGAACGAAGGATTCTTCTTCAGTAGACAGTAAACTGTGTCAATGAGGCTTTACTACAAAATAAGAGTGAAATGAAGAGAAATTCAGTTATTTGTCAGCATTTGCATGTATAATAATATTTTCTTGGACAGAAGCATTAGACTCAGTGCATGATTTTCAAGAATTACTGTGGCATAAACAGTTTTTTATAGATGTAATTAAGATGCTATCATCCAAGGTCCAATAAGGAAATTGGGCTCGATGATATGAACTTGCGTTACATTTTAGCAGTGCTTTGGAGCATTAGTCAGAATAACGATCGCTCCTTTGTGTCTGTTGTCTCGGTGTTTGTTTGTTGTCCTTGAACCTGTATGTTGTCTGTTGCCCAGTAGCAGCCAGGATTATTAGGTCGTCTGTAACTCCAGACTTCTGGCTCCGTCAGCCCCCCTGCTGCAAAGCAGACAGGAGAGTCCGTTAACGGCTTCACATCACAACTCAGAGTCACCACTAGAGAAATATATTCTGAGGGTTTTGTTTTTTTTTTAATTAAGATTTAGCCCAATCATTTGACTTCTGTCTCTTCTTTAACCTTTATCTGACATGTTTTAGGTTACTCTCTACTCTCTCTCTACTGTAAAAAAAACACCAAGCTCACCTTCCAATATTAAGTTACATATTAAGTTTTATCCAGGTTACAATACCCTACATTAATCTGCACTTTCCTTTTTGCGTTTGCAGCCCATGTATGACCAAAGTGGATTAATAAAGTAAATCAGTAAGGGAATATAACCTGGTTTCCTGATCTCATTGAAAGAGCGGGAAATCCCAATATTTTTTTAGTCAAATCAACACTCAATTCCCAAATTAGCCTCAAGGGGCTTTTCATTCTGTACAGCATACAACATCCTTTAACCTTAGACCCTCAATTCCAATAAGGAAATACTCCCCCCAAAAAATCTTTAATGGGGAAAAAATGGAAGAAACCTCAGTCCATGTCATTACTTATTTATACAGATTTGCTGGAATTTTATCTCTGTTACAAGTGTTAAGTATCAGTCTGCCAAGTTTCACAAACATGTTGTCATTTAGTCAACCATGTCTTTCAACAACTGTGCCTCCCTCTGAATCTTTATGCTTTCTTTACATAGTGCTAAGAGAAGTGATCTTAATTGTCATTATTGAGACTCTCCGTAAGAAATAGAAATAAGTAGAAATAGAAATATATCTATTTCCATATCTAAATTCTTCAACAGGTAAAACATACACACGCACAGGGTACGGCAGGTAAACTGGCTGCTCCTTGTGCTATCAAGCATACAATCTCATTACAGGCCAGATAACATTGCATAGATGCATTTTTTTGTGTGTGAGGTCGCACGCACAGTTCATGTGTGTTTTCTGTCGACCATTATGCTGATTGTTCCCTTAGTGACTCTGTGCCTTCACAACTCACCCAGGAGAGACTACACTGTCATTTGTGTGTCTGTCTGTGTGTGTGTGTGTGTGTGTGTGTGTGTGTGTGTGTGTGTGTGTGTGTGGGTTTGTTAATATTTCATTCATCATGATTTTGTCTTTACTGTGTATATGTTTGTGCGGGAAGTGGGAAGGAACTCCTGTATGAATTAACTTTTTGAACTTTGACTAGTTTGCTTTCAAGTAGAATCTCTTTCACACTAAACTGAGATCTCATAGAGTGAAAATGAGTGAGGAACATGACAGTGAGAGTCCCTTGTTTAATCTCAAATTGCCTCTCTGTGAAGCTGCTCATGTCATGCAGCCTCATTCAACTTTACCCAGGTAGAAAAGAGCACCATATTTAGTAAAACATTTTTTTTCCCAGCAGCAATACACTGCTTGCAATATATGGGGATATGAAAATAGATTGTTTGCATTGGCTAACTCTGTTTTGCATCCTGGGAGGCCTCTGAGTTAGCCCTACTTTGTTTGAGCCTGACATGACGTTTGTGTATTCATTTTTTCAGTGAAATCTGAAATAGTTCGATTTTTTTTCTGTGTTGTAAGTGGATGTATCGTATTATGTCACTGTGCCTCCTACCGCTATATGACACATTATGATATGTTTGGTATTACACCTCCAGACAGTGTGACATCACACACTTCCTCTCTCCAGCTGACAGTGTTGACAGTGATAAAACTGACTCCAAAAATAAATATCCTCACACTCTGATGTATCCCAAACAAAGTTATTTCATCTACATTGATGTGTGAATGTTACCTTTAGAAAAACAGATTTACAAGGATTTTTTAAAAACAAACCAAAGACCACAATGCTGGACACCAGTTACTCTCAAGAAGAAGACAAAATAGTTGTTACTTTTGACATGGCGGTGATAGTCAGAGCTCTGTGTGAGGAGGGAGGGAGCTGATAATGAACTTGTGATGATACAGCTGAAGTGAATAGCAGTGAACAGGCGTGGCCCTTCACATTGACCGCTGTATCTGTGTTCAATAATTAATCTTCTGAATCACTGGGCAGGTTGATAAATAGTGGGGCTGCGTGTGATTCAGTGTTAAGGTGTGTATGCGTGTAATATGCGGGTGTGTGCAGAACTTCTTAGGAATATAATATGATTCATGAACCCTGAACAAGAGGGAAGCAGTAAGATGATAGCAGAGGGAACAGAGAAGCATTGTTTATTTGTCAATCAAGTTACTTAGAGTGTGACATCCAACACGTAGCGGTGTTTTGTGGTAGAAACACTGAGAATCTTATATAAGACAGTTAGGAAATCTGGAAATCTCCTTTAAGGCAGGTTAATATTTAAGATCTCATTCCCATAGTTATCTCACATTATACAATTGGGTTAATTTATTTACACATGATAACTTTAGAAGACAGGATCAACAATATCAAATTACTTTCCTATCCCTTTTCATATGCCATTAGACGTTTTATTAAACCAGCTGAAACTCAGATATTTATCTTGCGTTCTGCTACAGACGTTACAAATTGCAAATACATTGCAGGCTCAGTTGTGCATGCAATGTATCAGTTGTGACCTTGGGTCAAAAACTCAAAGCACATTTTGGAGTGGTTAAAGTTACTTTTCTTCCAACAGGAGGACCTGTAGTATAATCATGGAGTCTTAAATACTGTAAAGAAGAGCTGAATGATTTTGTATTAACACTTAAAATATCTTTGTCTTTCTCTCTGTGTCCGCAGTGCTGTGTGCAGACAGAGTGGGCCAGATGACAAAGACCTACAGCGACATTGACGCTGTCACTCGACTGTTGGAAGAGGTAAGAGCATGCCGAGAAAAATCAGTAAGAGTAGAATAAATGCACAAGACTACAGTTAATACAGACTGTAAGGTACTTTTAGTCAAATGTTATGTGGTCTGATAGTCTAAACACCGGTTGCTTTATGAGACTCATCACAAAGGAGGTTTGATAGAACCACATTATAAAACCTGTTTCCAGGTCCTGATATTCAAATCAAACTGATCCACATCAGCTGCTCAGAGACCAACAGAATGTCAAGCAGGACTTTGCAAATGAAGAGCTCAGCTGGTTTTCTCTGCATAATTAAACTGTGAAAATAGGATGGTGTCATTATTAAATTATTATTATTATTATTATTAAATGAACCATGGAACTCAACAGCTAGCCGTCCGACTGTTGACTAAACATGTTATTCAGAGATGTCGCACCATCAACAAACAGACCTAACAATGTGAGAAATCATTATACTGACTTCCATTACTGCAAATAGTTTACTTCCTTTGGTACAGTGTGTTAATATTCACTATTCAGTTTTTTTTAACACTCAGCTTAACCTCCCCTGTATTCTAGTAAACATATTGTTGATATTGATTGAAGTCAGACTTGCTGAATAACAGGAGTGTCTGGTAGTCATTTGCACAGGTTTATAATAAGCTTTTAATTACAGTTCAGACGTGAGAGTTTTCTGGTGCTCCAGTGGGTTCACACTCAAAAGAGATTTGTGCCGTTGTGGGCATTACAAGGATTAAGTGTCCTTTTCAAACTTACAGTGATGGTTGTTAGTGAGTGAGGTGTGGACATTGTGTTGTCTCTTCCTTTCCCTCTTAGATGGGATGTTTGAAATTAGCCGTTGAGTTTTAAACTTGAATGTCCTTCACATACTATATCATTCCTAGAGGACAAGTTAGCACTGCAGTAATTTTATCGCCATGTGCTTTCAACTGTTTTGCTGTAAAGAAAACTTTGTTTCGGTGCAGAAAGAGCGTGACTTGGAGTTAGCAGCCCGCATCGGACAGTCGCTGCTGAAGAAAAACAAAGCACTGAGCGAGAGGAATGAACTGCTGGAGGAGCAAGTAGAGCACATACGAGAGGAGGTACACAGCGAGAGTGTCTTTGTGTTTGTGTATTTTTTATGTTTTTTTATGTTTGATGGAGGTTGTGAAATATGACATAGCATTTCAGTAATGTATTTGTAATTATTAATTATACACATGTCATTCTTAAAGCACCATATTGGTGGCTTAGACCATCTCCTCAAACCATTACAGACTATTATCAACATCCAAAAATATGTATTTACCTGCAGCACATGTATATTTATGCCGGGCCATATTAAAATTAATGGAAGCTAAGATATCAAATCAAACTGAAGTCATCGTTTACATTGAAAAACTGTAGGCACATATGTAAAATATACTGCAGGCTCTCAATAGATAATGTCTTAACACATGCAAAATCATTTTTATTGTCTCTCTGGTGTTTGCAGCATGCAACATTAGAATTGTAGCCACAATCTCATTTTTTACTTCCTGTATCTACACATGTAGGTATCTCAGCTGCGTCATGACCTGTCCATGAAAGATGAGCTGTTACAGTTCTATACCAGTGCTGCCGAGGAGAGTGAGGGGGAGTCTACCACCTCCACACCGTAAGTCTCCTTTCATTCGCTTTTCCCCCTCACCTTTCATCACGTCTTGTCTTCTTTCCTTATTAATAAAATATTATACAAACAAAAACACATTAAAAACCACTGCTCTATTAATATTTCATAAACTGTGCAAGGCATGAGAACATGTCCCAATAATTTTAGAGAGCTGATGATAAAATCTCATGAGCTGTTTGAGCTGACCGACTGATTCTCACGCATCTCACGTGTGTCTGTTTACAGTGTGCGTCCCAGTGAAACCAATGCATCAACTCCAACATTTTTCCCCCTGGACTCCTTGCAGAAGAAACTCAAAGATCTTGAGGAAGAAAACAAATCGCTGCGATCTGAGGTACACACACAGACACACTCGCACACGAGCTCCCGCAAACACACAATGTTTTTTATGAATGTTTAACAGGTTCCAGTAAATCAATGTGCTGCATGCATTACTTAACAAACTAATAAATAGTAATATGTGAATATTATTTCCAAAAATTGTAAAACTCATGTAGCTAATACTGAACCTTGCCCAAGTTTCCACAAGAATATTGATCCTCACAATCTAATTTTAGTGACATTAGTTTAGTCACAAATGCCAAACAATACACATTCTTGGAGTCTGATGAACATCCTGTCTGTTATATTTAATTTCCTGGCAGAAATACTGTTTGTTTTCATTAAAAAAAGATTTACTGTCTGAGCATTACCTCCTGGTTTTAGGAAAAGTTATTTATCAGGTTGATTAATAATGTCTACAGTGTGTGGTATTGATCAGTATTGTCCATTTATTTTTTTCCTCTCCAGGCCAGTCATTTGGAGACAGAAACTATCTCTTATGAGGAGAAAGAGCAGCAGTTGGTCAATGACTGTGTCAAAGAACTACGTGAGTATTTAACAGACTGGGGTAATATTATGTCACTGTTGTTATTAAAGTGATGTCTTCACTCTCTAAAGTTTGTGAAGCAGCTTTTCTGGCAGATTCTCACTGTTGCTGAACACCTGTTGATGTTCTCAGGTGATGCCAACATACAGATGTCCTCTCTGGCTGAAGAGCTGGCGAGGAAGACTGAAGACGCCTCCAGACAGCAGGAGGAGATCACGCACCTCCTCTCCCAGATAGTAGACCTTCAGAAAAAGGCCAAGCTGGTATGTGAAGAAGACATTAGTCATTTATATTTTTCTCATTTGTGCATGTTCTGTGTGTTCTATGTAGCCGAGACTGATTATTTTAGGTACAGTATTTTTCACACATGTTTGGCGTCCTTGCAGTATGCTGTGGAGAATGAGGAGCTGACTCAGCACTTAGGAGCAGCCAAAGACGCTCAGCGACAACTCACCGCTGAGGTAAGGCAATCTACAACCCATGGCCTCATTATTGCATCTTCTGCAGTGGTAGCTTCCACAAAGGAATATTAAAGGTCCAGGAAACATAGTTAGAGAGCTGATATACATTAAACTGCAGTAACATCATTCTGGAGACTTGTAGTACTACCTACTTACAATATCAATATAACCTGACAGTCTTCAAAACATTACGGCACCACATGTGACATCTATAACACTGTAAAAGCACATTTTACAGTAGACCTTCACATAACCATAAGGCCTTCAAACCTGTTGGACTTTGGAATCAAGACTTTATAGCCATTAGATACATATGAAGTTATGAATCAAAATGAATAATGGTACAATATCAGATATCCCACATCTGGATCACCACCAGTACCTAAATAAATCTTTGTAATAAATTCTTTATTTTTTCCTAATTTTCTTCCTTTCTCCTCCACCAGTTGCGGGAGCTGCAAGATAAATATGCAGAGTGCATGGAGATGCTCCATGAGGCTCAAGAGGAACTGAAGAACCTGAGAAATAAAACTCCGCTTAACACACAGAGGCGTTTCCATTCCCTGGGATTGTTCCCAATGGTGAGTAAAGGAGTAAAGGTAGTGGGGAGGGGTTACCACCATAGATAGCAACAGCAAATGTTACCAGTGTCTACATTCATCATCACCAACCATCTTATGGATTGTAATTTTGAATTTTTCACTTCATTATGCAGGACTCTCTAGCAGCGGAAATAGAGGGCACCATGAGGAAGGAACTTCAGATGGATGATCCAGATGTAGAGGAGCAAAGGTACACACAATTAGAAACCTGTCTCACCTTAAAAAGAAAATATAGATTAATGGCTACTCATGATTTGGTCTAACTTCATAATGTAACATTTGAAATGTATTTATCAAAACTCTCAATTAAGCCAGATATTTGTATGATCTCACTTTCTCTCCAGACTGCAACCAAAGCGAGTGTTCCAGACAGTGAAAAACCTAAACCTGATGCGTCAGCAGCGTTCATCGCTGGCCCCCTCCCCTCTCAACATCCCAGGCTCCAATCAGACATCATGCTTCACCTCGGGGCGCTCCAGCAGGGTGGGCACGCCGCGCTCCAACTCCATATATGGCAGCGAGACAGGAAGTGGGATTTTCCTGGACAACAGGACTAGCAGTATCCTGGAGACTCCAGATGATGGGTACAGACAGTTTGAGTTCTAGCAACACATATTTTTGAGTTTTATAATTTAGTGTTTGGCTCTCAATGTGATTGTCAGCCGTTCGGCTCTGTCTTGCTGTCTGACTGTTGACATAAGTAACTGTTTTTTTCCTGTGTTTGTTGGTAACCTTGGTGTTTGTTAGTGAGTATCTATGTTGGATTTCTGTTGGGCTGGAGTTACTAGGCACCAAGAGGATACATTTTAAAGTTTTGGATTCCAGTCAATAGCTGTTGCATTTATTATCATCAGGACTGAGATTTACTAAATAATAACAGAGAGAGAGATGTCCAGTAGTGTAGATTTTCTCATTCTCAATAACAATGTTAGATTTGTTTGATATTTGAGTTTTTAAATTCCTGTACCAATTATTTTTATATAATCTATACATTTGCATTTGAGAAATTATTTAAAATATTGAGAGCTTCCCCATGAATTTAATTCTTGTCAGGGTGAACAAATACGTGAACAGCTATAAAAGTCCTTCACTGAAACCTTATAATGTGCCTCTCCAGGTCTGAGGACTCTAACAAGCGTCCCCCTGGCACCCCAGGGACCCCAGGCAGCAGGGACCTGGAGGCAGCCCTGCGGCGCCTGTCTCTCCGCCGCGACAACTACCTCTCAGAAAAACGCTTCTTTGAGGCGGAGAGGGAGAGAAAGCTGGCTTACCTGGCCAAGGAGGAGGAAAAAGGAGGCGAGGAGGGTAGTGGAGACCCAGGGACGCCAACGGAGAGCCTGCTGTCGATGTGCTCGCATCCCTCCTTTGGAAGTGTCTGGTCAGGATACTCGTACACAGCGAGATCCTACCTGCCGGAGAAGCTGCAGATTGTAAAGCCGCTAGAAGGTGATTATTCCTCTCAGAGCCACAAGTCCTCTAATCCTCTACATAATCAAAAAGAGAAACAAAGTCAGATTGCCTTGCACAATGAAAATAAGATTTTACAGAACCCCCCAAACAATCAAAACCAACCAAATCCCAATTCACTCTTTCTACATACTCCTCAAAGTTACACTCAGATTGGTCAGACCCAATCACAGAACCAGTACCAAACCAACCTCAATCAGCAACAGAATCAATATCTGATTTGTCACAACCGCAGTCAGTCCAAAATCTTTCTAAGTGCCTCACATGATCTCGAGACCCTGCAGAGTAGCTCCAGTCTGATGGAGCTGAGCAGCCAGACGAGCTCACAGCCTCACCTCGGAGCTCCGCTGGATTTAGTCACAGGTCTGCTGGAGGTGTTGGAACAACAGGAAGATAGTTTGAATCTCCAGCACTCATTTTATTTCAGACACACACAGCCACGCTGCTGGTTTAAAATATAGAGTACAAGACAGCCTGCTGCGCATGTGACAGCCCTACTGGTTTGAATCATAGTTTGTCAAAAAGCCATTTGCACCCCTTCACATTTATATATATATATATATAGACCTGTGCTACACATCTTTTTAAACACAGATTTGTGTGTTTTTTTCTTACATTTGAGAAATTCAACAGGTATGGAAATGTTTGCTATACAGGAATATATCTTGCATAAAATGCCTTCATGTGAGTTTAGTGGCTGTGAGAAAACACATATAAAACGTTTTATATGAGAACATTGCATGTCCCCTGCAAACACATCACAAAAGGTGAGCACTTTACACTACATGTGCACTACATGAGTCAGTATGTGGTATATTAAATGGCACTTACTGTATTTTTCATTCTTGAAAAAATGTTTTATGACTCCTTGTCTTTTAATAGAGGATCTTTCTATCCTATAATTATTTATTTTCATACTGCCTGAAATGTTTGCAGAGTGAGTTGTTAATATTTTTTCCATCACATTTTTTTTTTAATCAATATGATACCATTACAAACATAGTGTATACCACTATTACATACAGAGCAACTGATATCCCAGCACTGTAGGGTTGGCTGAAAAATCACTAACTGCCTAAAATGATTTTGTTAAATTGTACAATATGAAGCCTTCAAAGCATTCATCACTTTTAAAGTTGTATTCGTTTGTTAAGAGAAAAATTGCGACTGTTGTCACAGAAGTATTTTCTGTTTTGTGGCACCACCTAGTGTTCAATCTCAGTTACACCACTTCCAAAGTAACACTGGTAAGCAATAGTACTAACATGTCTGTGTATATATCTAAACATTACATAATGTTTAGGCAGAAAAATAAAGACAGAAACATGCACATATGACATATTAAAGCTATCCTTTTGTCATAAAGTGAATTAAGAGAAAAGTATGTGGTAATGTTTTATTTCAAGTCTAATGATGGTTGGTAAAGATCTCAGTGTTTATTTGCACGACACTGTTCTGGCTATATAACTAAATCATATAGATACATCAGTATGAGTGCAAGATGGTACATTCATGCCCTACTTTGTACTGTCCACTCCTTTCACTCCCCTTTTGTTCGCCTCTTTTCTTCATTTCACTTTTGTCTTTGCACTTTCTGTTCAACCTTACTGTTTCCTTTGTTGGTAATTTCTTGAATAAAATCTTACTAATTTTCTCACCATCCTTTTCTCTCATTCTTTTTGTGTTAGTCTTATGAGTTTGTGTACTGACATCTCTGAAAGGACCTATGTGCACCATACCAGAAAACAACCATTCATTGGACTTGAAATTAGACTCCTTTACAATGCACAAGGACACTTTAATAGCACTCAATATAATGACATTGCCTACAGTGACATTGTCATAAACTACCACACTGTGTGAGTGTGTAGGAGAGTGAGAGAGTCCTTTTGTACTGCATTAAGAAATATTGGCTGTATCTAAGAATATACCTTTGCCTGTCTACCCATGTCTGTGTACCTATATGTATGTGTGACATGGATGGTGTGAGTGTTTATGTCCAGACGGTGTCCCCTCAGGGGTGTGTGTGTGCATGTGTCTTCATACATATGTCTGCCAATAAACAGCTGATGTATATTTGGATCTATTTTCACACATTTAAACATAGAAATGACATTTACTGAAGAGATACATTTCAATATGCATACATATGGTATACATACGTTATGGTGCTTTTTTGGGGGGATGCAGTTTGTTATGGTCGTTAAACTTTAAATCCTGTAGCTGTTAGCTCAGACATCATCCTATGAAGCTGATGTGATTCACGTTTGTTGGCAGCATTAAGTTCAGTGAAGCAAGAATGTAATCCCTTTCTTAAATATTGTATAAACACCTTTTGAATAAGGCATTTTTAAATATTAAATTTAGGGGTAATTGTTTAGACTAATGGTATGAACCATCACATTGTTTATTAATTGTCCGTTCACAGCTACAAACATTGTAAACTTTTGTGTGATATTTGAAGTTTCATGAATCACTTTCACCTGTCACAGTTTCCATGGTTATAACCAACACTGTGCCCTTACAGTCACATTGAAAAGGCATTTTAAGCGCATCCAGTTTGACATTTTTGGTGTTTATTTACTGGTATTAATAATGACAAAAGGTGAAACAAGGTAAGAGGGCAACATAAATTTAGTAGGATGCATTTGTGGCGGAAAGCAGCTTAACATGGATTTAGATAACATCAGTTTTTCCTCTGTTTTTTTTCCCAGGCTCTGCTACGCTCCATGCATGGCAGCAGTTGGCTCAGCCCCATATGGGCGCTCTGCTGGATCATCGGCCTGGTGTGGTCACGAAGGGCTTCCGCACTTTAGCACACGAGCACGAACAGGACGACAGCTGGCAACTGGACCAACCAGAGGAGGACGAAGTCTCATGTGACTCATTTGCCTGCTTGTCAGGGGAGAGCTTGGCTCCCTTGGATCCTCCGCGCTCTACCTCTTCTCCCTCTGTCTGCTGCAACAAAAACGGCATCGCTGACGACAATAGCCAATCAGAAACACTGCACGGAGAAACATACGGGGCTAGAGAGGCAATTCAAGGAAAAGACGGACATGTTGCAAACATGCCCCTTCCCTCCTCAAGCCCAACCCTCTCCTCTTCTGTCCCGTCTTCTTCCGAGATGAACGGGCACGTGGACCTCAAGGAGCTCCAGGCCTTACAGTCTGGCACACTGGACCGCATGCCTGGTGAGGGAGCCTCTTAGCTGGGGTCACAGCACTGCATCCATCCTCCCCACCCTCACTTTCAACCCTGGAGAATGGGGATAGAGGGGATGGGAGGGAAGTGAACAGGAAAGGTGGGAGGGGGAGGGTTTGGGGAAGGCATTCACTGGACATCTCACAACCCCAATGCGACGTCCCCTCCCACACGATCATGCTCATGTGTACACACCCGCAACCTCACGCACCCCATCAGCAGTACCTGTGTGTGCAGCCATCGAACCCCATCAAAACAGAGTACTTGGTTTTTTTTTGTTCTTTAATTTACTTCCTTCTTAGCTCATACTTTCTATCACTGCCACACTTTGCTTTAATTCAACCAATCACACTTATTTTTCAGTCTTTTGCAACGCCTATCCTCTTCAGCAAATCTTCTGAAGTCTTAACTTTTACCAGTAATCTCAATCTCTCATAGTGATGACCTGCAGTGAAAATTCTTTTCATGTTTCGAAATCATTCATTATCATTAATCGAAATTTAATTCAGAAATATTTCTTTAACATTATTAGTGTTTATTTAATTCCCTCTAGCAGTCAACACTCAGAAACATATGCACACAGAAATATCATGGCTTAGGTCCAGTATGTGGACACGTACGTGTATATCGGGTGTTATTAGAGCAGCTGTCCAGGTCACATGAACACAGGACATCCATGGCTGGTTAATATTGGAGTTGACCCAGTAGCTTTGGTGTGGGGTCACCTTCATACACACATACACACACACACAATACTTTTCCTTGGTGCAAGTATTACATGCATTTTTTCTCCAATGAATGCTAAAACTGAAACTATTTAAAAATTAAGTTGTGAAAGTCCCGTATTGACTAACAGAGCACACATCCTTAGCATTTAAGTCCTTACTATAGCTGCATTCAGCCTCTACATACAGTACAGTCAGCCCTACAAGGGGTTGTGATTACTCCTCATCTTTCCCACAATTTTTTATGAAGGAAATAAAAAGCAAATTTGTCAGTGTATTAAAAAGAAAGTACTGACAGTCACCTTCAATTTCACAGCTCTGCTATTCTACCTCACTGTGGTGGGCTGTATTTTTTCATTATTTCCTTGTTTGTGAATCATCATTCAGTCTATTCACTCAGCACACATTTTATGGGAGATCATGCCAGATAAATTTGGGTGTCATTCTCCTCTTGGTCTAATATCTGCAATATGTGGGCCATACAGAAATAAGTAATTTTGCCCTCAGCGAGAATAAGGATCATTTAAAGAATCACTGTGAAATGTAAATAATATAATACAAATTATAAAGCTACATGTTCTGACCAAAAAATGTGTATACCATCAATTCTTGGAGATAGGATTCAAGTTTACACTGTGTATAATGATTAAATCCATTTCATTAATTAAGTGAATTTGATGAAATGATTCAAAATTTTCTTGAACAATGCTGTTGGCAAACTTACCTAACTTGGGGGGCATACAGTGCACCCATCATCATTTCAATATCAGAAATTGGGGTGCAAATGTATGCTGGTGCTTTTGCTTTGGGCTTGAACTATGATTATGGGCCACTCTTCTCCTCTTTGTTGTCAGTGTTGTTAAAGTGTTGTTTGGTACCGTTTGTCTGAATACTGACAAACCTACCCCTCTGTTCTACCCCCCTTCTTTCCTCTGTCCTCTCCTCTAGTTAATTTCCCAGGGAAGTGTATGTCCCAGACTAACTCAACATACACCTTCACCACCTGCAGGATTCTCCACCCTTCTGATCAGCTGACCTCTGTGTCCCCAAGGTAAAAAAAAAATTTCACTTACCTGAAAACTTCATTTATTACTGTTGTATTTTGATAATGTCCTGTCTTTAGTTGTATTATTTTGTCCTTGGTGTGTATAATTGATATTTGAAAGCGTAGTGATCTGTTATGAATACATGATGGCAGATGGAGTAATTTTTCTCTCAGGATTCTGCAGGTTGCATTATTTATTTCCCAAATAGCACAATAAAGAGAAAATGCTAAATGTACCGTAAATATGACAAATAACAAAAAAGTTAATTAGACCTACATTGGTAACTGGACTTTAAGGCAACCATGCTTTGATGCCACAGCAACTTCCTGACTTTATACTCTCTACTATGTGTCCGTCCCTGCTGTCCGATTGGCCTTGGCAGGTCATGTGATGAGGAAGAGGAAGGGGGGTTGTATCATATGGTTGTCATGGCCGGCGTAGAGCAGACCCATTGAGTGCACCCGCTGGGTTGCACGTGGGTGAGGCGATGCATGGGAGTGCATTCCTTAAGACTGTGGGTGTGTGTGTGACCCAAAATAACATCAATTTGCTCTCAAACTTAGAGGGCAGTGACGTGTGCAGAGCTATTTGAGGCAAATATAGAATTTCAGTACCGAATTAGAATTTCAGTATCAAGGTGTAATGCTCTAGTATTTGCCTCAAGTGTGACCTGTCAACATGTCTCTTAACTAACAACCCAGATTTTGACTCAATGTTGTGCATCACTGATCAAATCTAACTATGTCAGGATTAAAGCATGAAAGTTCATTCTTGACCTTTGAAATTAGGTTTATGGTGGAAATAATCTAACCACAAAAACATCCACCTTCCAGCGTCTTGTTTCAGTGAATGGAGCTGGTTCAGATGTTATTAAGTAAACTTAATCTGGTGCTTTGGTCACTGGTTGTCTTGTAATTCCTGTCTCAAATCAAGGCTGGCCTTTGGCATCAGATGTCTGGAATTCCTACCTACACCTACCGCGAGCCATTCAACACTTTTAGATCTCTGCTGGCACCACAGGCCAGCCTTGAATCAAGACAGGGGTTACAGTCCTTGTTAGCAATACTTGTGAACACATGTTATCATCTGCAGGAACAGATTAAGGTCATGTGCTGACACCTGAGTCAACTCCATCCCGAATAACTGTGAGATGCAGTTGAAAGCTAGGAAGTAGATCTTTGTGCGTAGTTTCTTTTCACCATCTAATAACCAACTTACTGTGTGATGCATTTTCTTGAGGGGTTCTCGATAACAAATAATACAGTGAGTCTATTTTTCTTAGTAAACCTAGATAACGCCTAAACTGATCTGCACATCTCTTTTGCCAAAATAGGAAAAAGGTTTAACTGCCGCATGGTTATATTTTTGGTAAATACTGTCCTTAAAAATTGTAATGAGTCTTGATTTTCAGTATTGAGGCTTGATAACTAATGTCCACCTGTTTCTGTCCCTGCACCTATACTGTTTCTCATCACCTTGCACACCCAATGCCCCTGTTCCTCCTCCTCTTTCCCCTTTTCTGTACCCTCCTTCATCCTCCTCTTCACCTCACCACCTTCAGCCCAGCTGTGGCCTCCTGTCAGAGCAGCACTCTCATCGGCTCTTCTACCCCCACTTCCTCTCCTATACCCTTCTCTGCCCCACATACGCCTTCCTACACCCCCTGCTGCACCCCGCGCCGCCTCTCCCTCTCTCTTTCCCTGGCTGAGTCCTCCACCAACCTTAGAGACTCCACCAAGACCACCAGCACCTCTCTAGGCCTCGTGCGCCTCCTGCTGGAGCACGGGATCTCTGCGTCAGTGTATGATCCGCGCAGCTGGGACCGAGGGTTGGACACCAGCGGTGCTTCGACCCCTGTAGCAAGTGCGCAGACACAGAGGTGCACCGACAGACAAGGGGAGACCGAAAACAGACGGTTGAAGAAACGCCCGGACACACTCATCCTCCAGCCCTCCTCTCTGCCCAACTCCACTCGTTACTGCTCCAAATCTGCTTCTTTTACCACCTCTGGCCCAGTTTTTCAATTCAGCCCTTCCAACGACGACCCGCCATACTACGACACTTTCCTCGCCTCCAAGCCGGCACGTACCATCCTGAGGGAAGTGCTGGGTGAGGCAGAGAGGGAGCGAGGGGGCCAGACAGATGACGACAGCCAAACAGAGATGATGAACCTGAGACTTGTGGACAAACTGAAACGTTTCCGCACTGTATCGCCTCATGCTGCTTCTGTTGCATCTGGGAGTACTCTATTAGCCCCCTTCGGCTCCACTGGACTGGGAAACAGTACACTGGGTGGGGGCCTTCCAGGTTTGAACGCAGGACTGAGGAGGAATCGAAGCTATCCTGCAATGGTAGGAGCCAGTATGGCTATGAAAGACCCAGGAGGGCCCCCCAGTACAGAGATACTCATACCACATACAATGCAAGCCCCACACACAGTGCACATACAGGAATTAGGAAAATTTCAAACAACAAACCACACACTAGTCACACAGACCACACAAATACCACAGACACTACATGCGCTGGAAACAGTGGCACCACAGACGATAACACAGAATCACGTCAAGCCAAACAACGGACTGCAGGATTCAACAAGCAATGATGATGAGACTGGGACATAAATTGGAAATATTGACTATATTAGACCATATTACAACACACAATCTCACATCTCAGAGCACCATACATGCTGTTATTACACATGTACACACACATACAAATGTATTTACAAAGCCAAATACCCTACATAACTATGTAAACATCCTTCAGTATGGAGTCTACCCACAGAGTGAACAACTACACCCTCAGACTCTACTTAACTTAACTCTCTTTCCTAACAATTATCAGTCTAATCAATGTAAACTGAATGAACCAGTAGTGGCTGACACTGTTACACTGTGTTATACTCATATACTGTCAGATGAATGATGATGGAGTATGTTGCCTTCCTCAGTGTCCATTGTAACTGTATATTGTACGTGCAATATACTGTGTCATATATAGTATAATATTAAAGGCCCAATCTGGTGAAAGTACTGCAGTTTACTCTCCTTTTCCTTCTCAACCTGAATGAGTGCGCTATTGAAAAAGGCAACACACACATTTTTGATGTACTGTACTGGCCCGAATATAAGATGTTTTTATGAAGAAATGGGGATCATATCTTCCAGGACTAAACAAGATGTAATCTGATGTTACAGTTACTCTAAGAAAGTGCTGTATCATGGGTCGTTTGTAGCCGTGATGTTGCTAGGCTAGCACTTTTCTCTCATAGCAAAAATGAAGCCTCGGTAAAGATGGCTGCTAGTCCTTAGCTAGCTGGACTAGCCTGTTACCAGAGCCTTTATTCAGCTAAAAGATTTGTAAATCATCAAAGAGCAGGTTAATGCTGATCCTCTTTTTAGATTGTAAAATAGAATAAATGAAAAAGTATGATTAAATTTTGGGATTTTTATTTTCTTACTCTATTGTAGATGTGACAATACATCTAAATATGGTTAATTTGACAATCCTGTATCATTAAAAATGTCTAAAACCTTTTATATTCAGGCCACTATGGTATTTTTAGGCCTTTTCATGATTTCTGTCCGCACTGTATTGCACTGAAGTTGAACGGAAGTCATAACATACAGTACAGTGGCATTAGAGATTATTTTCCACCAGCAAATCTTTTTTCTCTCTGTATGTATGTAATCAGCATTTAAAAAAAAAAAAAAGTGAGAGAATCCAGATTGGGTCTTTAATGTGTGCCCTTGCTCTGACTGAATGTTCTTCTGTGCCTAAAAACAGCTAACATACTGTACCGTATCTCATTGGAGTATGGGTTTGCAATTGTTTTGTTTCTTGTTACTTTAATATTTTAATTTGCCTCTTGTTAAATGTTATGCAGTAGAGAAAGAAAATGAGAATAATCTTGCAAACACAATTTATTTGCATCTGAAACATGCTCATTTCTGTCTGTTTTTGTCTCCCAATAAGTTTGTGTGAAGCACCTCCTTCTTTTAGACTCCACAGGGAACATGTAGCACATAAACAGTTCCACAGACCAGGTCCAGCTATACAGACACCTGGTAAAACACTGTGACAACACAGACCTGCAGAGAACAGAAGACCTTCTTTTCCCACTCTTCTTCTGCAATATATCTCTGCAACACTGTCTTTTCAGTACTCGTCAGTATAGAACAAGTTTGAGGAAGAGGACACTTGTAGCGATTTGAGTCTATCGTGACTGAGGCATGACAGACATGACAGACATCCTAATCCAAAAAAATACAAATGGGAGCAGCAAGATCAGAAGGTAAAGTTTACCATCATAGTTATACCCTGAGCTGTCACTCAAAACCAAAGTTACACCCAAATAAAGAGTGGGTGGGACCACAAAGACACAGAATTGAAGCATGTCACAGGTCACAGAGTCATTTTTTTCCCCATCATATGCATTCATACTGTCTCCATAGAATTTGTTTTGTCAAAATCAAACAAGCTGTGGGTGGAAACTGTAAAGCAATATTAGGCAGTATGAGACTTGTATGTTTCTGAATGTAAATGTAAAAAAAAAAGAAGTGACTTGAAATATCCAAATGTTGCTTTGAAGAGCTTTGAAGAGCAAGAGACTGAGCTTTTTTATCTCTAACACAGTTTGTTGCTGAAGGGAAGTTTTGAGTATCACTGACCTAGTTGCAGCGTCCAACCTCAGGAACACCCATCAGACCTTGATGAAGTCTCACGGTTGTCCCACTTTGACAACAACAAGTGGTTGAAGACTCTTGTGCTGACTTTTTTTTTTTTTAGCACTTTCAGCAAATCTTTCTGTAAATCTTAAAAGGTTATATTTGGAAAGAGAGCTACAATCACTAAATTCAATACAAACAGAATAGGAAACACCTCCGCCCAGACAAAGTGATTTCCTTTATTATACACCATTTTGATCCCTTCCATCCATCTGTAATTGGGTGCTTGTGATCATGCAGGTGACATCAATTAACGTTTCGGGGCTCTTAGGTTGGACATGAGAACTGAACCAGTGTCTGTTTTCTGACTGACTGGCAGTGAATGAGTGGTTGGAATGGCTGGCTCTGAAGCTGGCAGTGATCTGTTGAAATCCTTAATGATTAAGGGGTTAAACTAGCAATGCTGTTATTGGGAGATTAATGATTATTAAATATATTTATTAAAATACTTATTAGCAGCACACTTATAATGGAGTATCTATTGTTTGTGTTTAAGTGAAGGACTTTTGCTGATTTTATGTATATTTTGAAAGGCCACATTGAGAGTTTGAATCATTTTTTATTGAACAGTTATTATAGTTACATGATAAACATTTCTGTGGCACTTAGTAGAAGCATTTCCGTTTAAAACAATGGTACTGTTAGCTGTCCACAAGCTTACATTGATGATGCCATTACTTCATGACAGTTGCACATTTTGGAGAGAGAAAAAAAAAATCAAACAATTCACAGTATTTAATAATGATACCAAGTGCTAAGACTGAAGTGATAAGGAGCTGATGTGAGCGTGTGTGTGTGTGTGTGCTTGTTTTTCTGTGTGTCACTTGAATCATCTGAATGTAAGTTATTTCAAACAGTAATCCTGCTGTAGGGCCATATATTTGTGTACAGTATGTTGATTTAACGTTTATCAGTTTGTGTTAATCTCAGAATGGGAATTATTACATTGTAAATGTATGAAACACATATTCATGCTAACTTCTTTTTTTTTAATAAACTGTAACAGTAGAAAAGAGACAGGGAATTCAGCTGCTTATATTGAGTAAAGAGGGAAAGAAATTTTTCTGTTCAGGGACTGAAAGTGTTCTGTTCTGCAGAACAGACTGTACTGTCAATAAAACAAATGCATAATAAAGACTGACCTGTCTGCCTTTTTTATTAAACAATAATGTTGGTATTTAAAGTCCACTTTGATAAGATGAAATGATTCGCTGATGTTATATCTGTGGTTGCTGTAAAGGTCTGAAAATACTGTCTTGGCTGTCCCAAAAGCCCATAATATCACTTCTAGTAAGTGGACTGGGTGATATGGTGGAAATCAGTATCACATTAATAATTTTCACATATATGCCACAATATGGCAAATGCATCCAAATAACATAATTAAAATGTTCAGTTCAGTGAAATGTGTTCCAAGGTTTTGCATTACATCTGACAAAACTTCACACAATAATCATATCGTGATAACCCCACTGAAAGAGGATAAATAATCACTCCACTTGTTCCTTCACTACACTGGCTCCCTGTCAGAGCTGGTATTCAATTACAGACTCTGGTGCTAGTCTACAGGGCAGGAAAGGGAACTGCTCCCTACTGTCCCCAAGCCATTATAAAACTCAATGGTCATATACTCTGGCAACATCCATTGCCCCCCTCTGCTACTTCATTGTCTATTGGGTTACAAAAAAAGAAAAGCAGGAACATCTATCAAAGAGCTGACAACAACTGCTGAAAAGGTCACAGACACCTGCTCAGCACCACAGACAGTGACACTCACAGCTTTGTAAACTCAAAATTCCCACATCACATAATTTTTTTGAACTATGATAACAAACAGTTATTGTTTGTAATCACAGAAATCTTAACTATTTAGAGTTAATCAGCTCATTTCTGAAAAGATCTGCTTCATGATGTATGCTTTGTGATACACATGCCTGCTAATTTGAACCATAATAACAAGATGGTACCGTGGATGCACTTGGAGATGGATCTAAGAATTATTTTAAACTGAACCCATCATAATGACTTGCTGTGTGTCCTTTCACCTATTATGTGATGTGATACATCAGCTATATGACAAGTACAAGATGACAAGATTTTGTGAGGTATTCTTCCATTAACTGCTCTGAAAAACTATTTGCATGACCAAACTTGTAGATGTGTTCTGCACTCTGTATTTTAAGGATATCCATCATTTCTCATCATAATCTCCTTCTCCAATCTTATTCTTACCATTGACTATTATGTTATGCTGTTGTGGCAAACAGTGACATTTTAAGGTTCCTAAATGTATTCAAGGTGATATAGTTTTAAGTTTCTCTGAATAACAGTACAGACTTCAGAGAGCGTTGAGTTGCTTTTCCAATTACAGCTTTATTCCACAGGGAGGCAGTGTGTGTCAGAGAACACAATGGGCAGCAACATAAACACCAACCATGGCCAACTCAGTCTTACTGGTTTTTGATTTCTTTCCCAGACTTAAGAAAGGTACCCAGTGTTGGTCTAGCAAACTGAAATGTGCTCCTCTTCGTCTCAGAATGAAGCCCAGCAGAGCTTTCTCCTGTTCATTTCCCATTATCTGACTTTCCCACAACCTGTTTCAGTGAAGACAATTAGACACAACACCACACTGACTGCACCACAACTCTTTCTTGCTATAAACTATCGTTAATGAAGCAGGGGAAATAGGTCATTTTTGGGGGGAGGTTAATATTGGTAACGCTTATAATTCATTAAAATGATATATTAAACAATGATTATGTCGTCTTTCTTAATGACAGAGTCCCAAACCAGAAGTTATGAAAGCAGAGAGACAGAGTGAGAGATGACAGAGAGGGGCAACTTAGGCGACGGAAAGTAAGAGTTCTCTTTATCTGGATGATGGACAGAGATGAAGATGACAACAAAGAGAGGGGACAGATGGATAGGCGGCACAGGATGGTTGTGGAACGGTTTTTGATGCTTAATGGAGGACTAGCAGGTGTGTGTGGTCCCACGAGGGAAATTAGTACATTCTGGAGAGTTGGGGCAGCCAGAATAGAAAAGCAAACACACAAGAGGAGTGAGACGATGATAACAAGGAAACTTTTTTCCCTTATTTCTTTTTTTTTGCCATATTATTCTTTATGGTTTCTACAAATAACAAAACATACAAACACTCCTAACCAAGTCACATGAAATCCATCTTATCATTTATCTTGTATATGAGACATTCCAAAGACGCTGTTTCCACTATTATTTTTGCCAAGTATTAAACCATTTTTGATAGCTTGGAGATCAATCTTCTCTCCACTGCCCAAGAATAACTCGTTTAGCTGTTGTGGCAGCCACTTTTAACCAATTTAAGAAGTGCCTGCTGATTTCTAGCCATGCTAGAGATATGGCTCTACGGATGGCAGCGTACAGACCTTCTTCCCTGAGGATGAACCCAACTCATAAATCAAAACTGGCTTAAGCTATTGTAAGCAAACTTGGTGCACGTGTTTGGATGCTTGCTGCACAGTCCTGGGATATTGGGCACCATAAATACTAAAAGTTTATATCACGTAAACAGCTTAATGGATTTATATGAAATTCAATATACACGATATAGGTTAACATGTCAGTCAATGCAAAAAAATCTGGTTTTGATTTATTAAAGTGAGCATGGCTTTTTACAACAAACCTAAATTTCTAGACATTTCACACCCCAAATTTCAAAAGCTCAAAATAAATCATCTGTTCTTGTTACGGACCTGAATTTTTTTTTCAGTACATCCACTGAACTGTGACAAAAGTTTGCCTCACTGCAACATACGGTCAATTCAGAAGTCTGTCACTCTATATATCTTTTTCAAAATATGCAATATCAATTAACATCTGTGTCTTTACAAGTTGGCATTCATATGCTACCAAAATTAACACATATCAAGTGTTTCAAATGGTTTTCAGAGCAGTTGGATGGTGAGTCCATAGTGATATTCAGTATTTTGCTGTAATTTGGACTGTATGCACGTTTTCTATTTTAACAAATTTATAAACAAATTTCACTAGAATATTTGACAGCACTCCCAAAACCAGCAGAATGATGTGTGATTCTTTTCAGAATTTTCTCTTCAACATTTTGACTGTTGTATGCATTTTAAGTTTAAACAGACAAAAATACTCGTTTCACGTGTGCTGTCATTGCCTCAAGTCGTGAGAAGGGCTGTAGGAATCCATATCCCCCAGTGGTGCAGTCAGTAAGTCACCTTTTCTGGGGACATGAAGGTCCAGGGTTCAAGTCAAACTTGTCAACCATGTGGCAATTTATGCATGTGGCATGTTTTCAAATTCTTCTCAAGGTCATTTTAAGTCGAAGACTGCTGTTTGTACCCGGACCCCATTGCTGCTTGTGGCCATATTTCTTGATTTTTTTACAGCACAAGTTTCCCTACTTATTCAATTAATTTAAAAATACTAGCAGGAACGTTTAATGGCAACATGGTTGATAACCATTTTAATTAGCTGGACCCTGCCTCACAGCAAAATTGAAAGCTTGCCCCAAGTTTTGAAAAGAAACTGGATTTTATGCAAGAAAGGATCAATATTCTGAAAATTGTTATTTATCCATTTAAATTTTAAATTTTGAGGATCAATCTGACAGCCTTGTTTTGAAAGAGTGACTGCTTCAGATTTTTTTTTCCAATACACCATGTAACCTGAAAACTCTGAAAACCTGTTTGCGTTCTCAGTCACCAAATGCAACTTCTCTAAGGTCTGTACATGGTCTAACGGCTTCTAGTAAAGCTTGAGTTACAATGATGAACAGTAGCGGTGATATATGACAACCTTGTTTTGTGCCCCTGCCCTCCTGGCAAGGGGACAATCTCGTGTTATTTGTAATTTCATTTGATTTAGGGATTCTAACAGATGACTTGAAACAGACTTGCACGATGCCTTGACATATCTGACAAAAGATAATTGTTTCCTTCATGTTCAGAGCTCTGTACCTTACTGTAAGAAACAGAATGTGCTCTGGAAACTGCCCTTAAAACTGAAGAAAGTGTCTTTCTCTCTCACAGACATGAAGTAAAGTAAGTCTGGGTTTCCAAAGGGCTCAGCTACTTTAGATGCAGCACATGCTTCAAGCTGAGATTACTCAAGAGACTCTTGGACACGGAATAATTAACAGCAGCTCTGAGAGCAGGTCCACTTCAGGGAAGGGATGTGTGATCATGCCCTCAAGAGGTGAAGCATGACGGTGGGCTGCAGACCCAGCGTCCTTCAGCATTGATCCCACACACACACTGACCAAGAGGAGGGTTTTTTTGGCTTGTGTAATCGACCTAAATAACCTTTAACGCTTTAAGAGCCTCAAGAGTCTGAATTGGTGCTTCAATTGTATCTGTCTTATTTTGACAGATTTGAAGAAAATAGATCCAAGAAGAAGAGTGATGAAGATGAGGATGAGGAATATAGGGACACATGGTTACTACATGAGGATGCATTGGGATTATTACACTGTTGTTTAACAAACAAGCGACAGGAAGATCAATACAAGGTAGAAACAATATGAAACATGTGAATATGAAGTAGTTGTGATATTTTTAACTTTCACTCAACAAACACAGCACTTGATTTGTTGTTTTACAGGTCTATGTAAGTGTATTGTACTGCAATATTTAAGTGTATTGTAATTAAAAACACTTTGTTTAGATTTGTATCATTGTTCTCTGTGGATGGCCACTTCACATCTGCTATTCTCATGTATGAACCCATGTTAATTAAGCTGTGTGGTTACTGTGCTCACCATTGTTGAACTACAGTACCCACCTCAGCCATCAGCTTGTGATTTGTCCAGTTCACACATTTCTGGAGAATCCCTCCCACAGTGAGTTTTTGTATTTGTTTCTGCCATCAGTTCTCTCTGATGGTGGATCAGAGCTATAAAACAAGTTGAGCCTTCAGAGATGTGGGATATAAAGTGCTGCCATAAGAGGTTTTCTAGTCCAGTGTAAACATATCAAACATGTTCTCTAGTCAACAGGGAGTCATAAATCTGAGAGTGAACATGTGAGACAGTGTTACTTCGAGATGAGGCTAATGATGCATAGTTTATTCATACATGTAACTGTGTTACTGACACTGAATGTCAGTATAGAACAGATCACTGAACATGTTGCTTAACACCATAGTTGTTGATTTGTCGTGAAGTACTTATAAATGTATCAAAATATGGGCAAATGATCACATGGAAACACATGTGCACAAATATACACTATGGTTAGACATTCAACTGTAAAGTATTTAGTCTCAAGTAAAACATCAAAGTTCTTTTTATTCTGTTCAAGAAATCCATGAATGATAAATTTTGAATACATGCATGAACCTTTGCAGTACTACAGAGTCAATAGTGCTTTTCACTATTCCATTCACGATGCATTTCTCCTGTGTTTGCATATCCAAAAGGCAATGTTCATTAACCTCAGACAGAAATGCTTCCTCATTCATATTAATATTGACATTTTATGGATATGAATCTTTTATATTTCTCATTATGTAATTTTGCTGAAGAAATCTTCTAGCTTGGAAAAAAGTATTATTTTCATGAAAAGTAGATGATTTCCCCTTTGGCAGCCATTTATTATGAATACCCTACAACGCAATCACTACGACTTAGTTTGATTACAATATCATGAAACAGAGGAGTACCAGTAACAGATGTGCAAAGATTCATATAATACAGCCACTGAAGATGGGTGTAGTTGCATTATGGGAGTTTGAAGCCAGTTTTCAATCACCATTCAAACTGGTGGGCTGCGTCTTTTTTTATCTTAGCTATAATTACAATTATTACTAATTTTTCGGTCGTTAAACCAAAATGGTGGTCCTAGATCTCACTGTGACACATGTCCACTGACAGCCTATTTGGAGCTTTGGCCACCAAAGACATCCTGCGGCAAAAGACAGTGTCAGAAATTTAGGACGAATTTCTCACAATGTGACTGCAGCTACAATGTCTACCAACCAACCAACCAATCAGAGTACAACATGAAATGACGTAGAATATACTGGCTGAGGTGACATTTCGTGAGTGCCATTTTTTAATACGTCTAGGGAACAAACATGATGTAGGTTTTCAGTCAGGCTGGTTTTAGTTGGTTTAAATCTGAAGTGTTTATTGTGTATTCGATTATTGTGTTTGCAAAAAATCACAATGATATCCTTCAAATATTCCCTTGCAGACACTTCAAGCCATTACATAGATTATTAATAAATAGTCCAGATCTAAGTATGAAATGACAATGTCTCACAAACATAAGCTATTATCCATTTCTTTGGAGAACATCTCTCACACTGTTATGTACCATAATATTCTGTAATATTCTGATTGCTCGAGACAACATGAGCACAAGATAACTATCTTCAATTTATTCATGGTTGTTTATTTCAGCAGCAACATCCTTTATGTGATTATCAGCATCTCCTGAAGGAACAACAAAATGAGAGTTAATGTCTTCCACTGCCGTGGCATGTGAGTGTGAAATGTGTGAGGCGTTCCCTTTCTTCCTCCTCTCCTCCCCTGTTTCATTACAGTTTCATTGTGACATTTTTAACTTTAACAATATTTACATTGGATTATTAGAATTTGCCAGACAGCAAATTGAATCAAGTCAAATGAAGTAGAATTGCATTTCTCTCAGTCTGCCTGGGAAACAAACATTAGCACTGTCTAACATCAGACAGCGTCAGCCTTATCAGGGAAAAACTGACACTTCCTGAAAGTTTGAATAATAACTACACAAGAAATAACTACACAAGTGTCATTGTACAATAACATGTGTTTAAATAAAAACACAAAAGCTTTATGTTTCACCATTATACAAGGAAGCTTTTCTTCTCCATCACAGAGTGGAGTAATTTAATTAGATTTTACCTCATAGAAAAAAGTTAGAACAGCCTTTTGAAAAATTCTGATACTTTAACCTGGACGTGAACAGCATATAATTAAACAGCATGCATATAAAGGGCACTTCCTTGTAGGGCACGCTAAGCTCATTGCTGCACTTGAATTTAAATTTAGTGGTTAGCATTTATCTCTGGAAAACAAAGTTGGAGAAGGATTCTTCACTGACTAGTGGCTACCAACCAATAATTGTTGAGATGGAACCTTTACATAAAACTGAGACATGTATTTAAAAGCCAAAATGATAAAATTCTTTAGATAGACAAATGCAGCAATGTTGTCACAACTGTCAAAAAATTGTTGACGCTTTGACATTAAATATGAGCACTTCTTCGTCATACAATACAATGAGTGCACAGCCATGAAAAAAGTAAAAAGGGATGTGAATCAAATCCTTCGGATCGCTCAAAGGTGGGCATGGATTAGCAAATAGAGTGTGAAACAGACCTGTAGAGGATGGTTGGCCTTCACCCACACCTTCCTCAGCTGTGTTGTTTGATGTTTTTGCCAGCTGAAATCCAAACCCAAACCTTCTCCTATGATACTTCTCTGCTAGCTACCCACAAAGCAAAAGTCTAGTGTGGTTTTAAACAGGGCTTAACTAGTCACCCCAAATAACATTTGACTGCAGAAATTTATGTAACTGTAATTTATTTAAACATACAACAAGAGATAAATGACCAATAGACACAGGATTAGAATTTAAAAAAGGTATTTTTTACAACTTAATATATTAAAGCCATTAGTGTGAGACAAAAGTTAATTAAAGTTTTTGTTGCTGCCTTTTTTTTTCTTCATTCAAGGCTTTATAAAAAAGGTCCAATGTGATGGTGGAGAATCTTCAGCACAAATGTAATGTTATGATATGGTTAAATTTATCATGACTAAGGTTACTGTGACAGTTAATGGTAAAATTAACTTCAGGTCATATCACCAAGTCTATCAGGTTTGTAGTCATCATTTTCAGTAGCTTATGGATGTGCAGTTTCCCTTTAAGTGTGTGTTCAGCTGCTCCAATGACTCCCCCCGATGTCTCATCACTGTACTGAGTCAGGAGTCTGTGACCAGGTTACAGTCGATGGTTATGACCCGGAGTAAGTTTGAAAAACATCTCCCTCTCTCTACATGATCTGTTGTTTCCAGTTGTCGAGTAGAAAGAATTCTGCTTCCCTTGAGACATGATTATTCATGGTTTGTTTGCCATCTGCTAATTAAATACACACTGCTATGCATATCTTGTATTTCACAAATTATTTAATAGTACACAGCAGAATGAGAATCAAGGAGACAGATGATGATGATGATGGTAGTGATAATGATATGAAACACATCTGCAAGATGGATTCAAATCCAAAAGTTTACTTTGAGTCATCAGGATATGACCAGTTTATATTTGAAGATGTGGTGAGGTTTTTTATTTGGGAATGTGACAGTGATGACATTTTCAGTGCATGGTTATATTTAGCAGTCTGTGTATGTATGACCTGCGTCATCAGAAGGATGTAGAACAAGATGACATGACATGAAGAAAGAGATGTCGCTTTTATTTATTTATTTATGTGTGTGAGGGGGATAATGTTTGTCAGGATCAAGTATGTATTCGTTGCATGCAGTACCATATAAACTTCAAATAATGTATGTTCAGGCTAAAGTACAAATTGAGGAAAAATATTTTACTAATGCTGCAGGAAAGATTTAACTCTTTTTTTCCCATTAATTGAATTAATTTTTGTTTATTCTCAAACAGAGAGCGACATGCAGGCTCTTGCTGGTAGAGAAAACAGATTTAGACTGAGGTGTCAGTTATATGTTTTTAAATTTTCATAACCCATTTAGAGCAAATGATGACTGAACCTGACGAAGTCCACTACGGGAACAGCATTATTGTTCAAGCTGTTTTTTCTTGCATTATGAAAAATTAACTAATAATATTATTATAATATAAAGGTTGGTCTTTGAGTGATGAAGCATTCAGCAACACACTTTGACTATTTCACAAGTGCTACAAATGTCCGTCTATGCTGCCCTGACAGATGTGTTAGCAATACCTAGAAAAGTATTATTTATGTGCAGCTCCAGTTTTGTATTTGTTTGACAACTTAAGTATTAATGAGTTAATTAGAGTTTATGTGTGATCGAGTGAGTCTCACTGGGATATTTGATTTCCTGCATTAAGTAATAACTCCAGCTGCAATTTTGTCTTACATCCCTACATTCCAAAACAACATCACACACACTCACTCATCATTGTGTTGCCATGACGGCAGGGCTGCCAGGTCACATTGTTGCTGTATGATTAGTAGTTACACAAGTCTGATGTGACAACAGAAGATTAAACAATAGAATCAGATACAGACGCTACACATCAATGTATAAGAGGGAAGCAGAGATTAAATCAGTGCTTTACAACAAGGTTGACAGATTTGGTAATACAATATATTTTTACTGTAACTTGTTTCTACATTTAGGAAATTTCCTTCAATCTTTATCTACATATTGAAATATTTCTGCAGCTTGAGAAAATGTTAAAAGTTTAATATTTTAAAAAAGGTCCTTATCTTACTGTTGGACACAAACCTTACTTCGTCTAAATGATCACTGCCACTAGTTTCTGGGTTTCATGCCTCTTGAGGCATGATTTTTCACAATAATGTAAATTGCTGTCGCCATTTAGCTGCTGACACCTCTCACACCATCAGATGCAAATGTGGATGGACCACAAAAAACTTTGTGTTTATCATCATCATCATCATCATCACCATGTCAAAAACTGGCTTAGTGTTTGAGTTCATGTAAGAGATAAAACTAAGTATGACTGACTTGACGCTAATCCAAATAATAGATTATGGAAATGAGCGAACTCAATGATGAAAGGAATTCATGCCTGTGTTAGATAACTGCTGTGATGTTTAAAGTTGCCAAATGAAAGGAAGATGCAGGATAGATGCTACTGTAGCTGCGATAAGTAGGAGAGAATGGGTCAGCTTTTATAGAGTATAGTACCATTGACTGTGTATAAATATGAATGTCATGACAGCGCCCCAAAAGTGAAGCCAAAACATCTTGATCGCCCCCTGGTGGCTGGCTGCAGTACAGGGCATAAATCCCACCCCCTCCATGTTAGTGGATGGGACATGAGCCAAACTGAAGAATCAAAGTACACCTCAAATAAATTATCCCAAAGATGGTTTCTGTCATTTTAGGTAGTTCTTATCACACTGATGTATGTTCAAGTGCTCATTTTTCAGTTTGTTTTTAAAAAGGGGTCTGACAAGATCTGGCCACAAGCCGAAACCTGTCGGTCAACTAATAAAGTTGTTCTTCATACTAGAAGTGTTGCTGGAGTTCTCATCTTTCTAGACTTCTTTCCCTTCTCCATGCACCTTGGAAGTAGGTGAAGTTGTGCCAGAGACCCTTACAAAAAGGGGGTCTGATGTCATGATTGACAGCTGTGAAAGGGACGACTGGGGGGACGTGTCCTGTAGGCATCCCGCTTTCCGACTCTACTGCGCAGACTCTGGCTCCAAATGACATCAAACAAGCAAGATGGTGGCTCCCAGAAAGGAGATATTTTGGCTTCACTTTTGCATAATGGTAGGAAGTGGAGATGCGTCGTCCATATTTATATACAGTCAATGTTGAGGACTCAGGTTGACCAACCAGACACAGAGGGAGGGACATACTAGCCTCCACCACCATTATCATTTTGAAGCAGCCTTTATTGCTCACCTATCATGATAATACTAAAACAAATGCCACATTACTGAGAAGGAAAAAGGTAAAAACAAGCAATATACATTTAAAAATTGATTAATTGCGTGGTCTATAAAATGTCAGAAAACAGTGAAAAATTACATGATTATTTTCCAGAGTTAAAAGTGATGTTTTCAAATGTCTTGTTTTGTCTGACCAACAGTCCAAAACCCAAAGATGTTCAATTTAATTTCACTAAAGAAAAGCATTAAATCATCACATTAAACACATCACATTATTGGTACTTTTGCTTTAAAATGAACTAAAATGATTAATCAATTATGAAAATAGATGATTCATTTTTTGTCGATCGACTAATTGATGCAGCTCTAATGTTATTACATTTTTCATAATCAAAAAAGCAATATCAGCAATATCAGCAGTACATTTTAACTATTGTGCATGGAAAGTTAATTTTTGTCCTGTTTAATCAGTCAACGTCATCTGTTAATCACTCCAGATTTTGTATGCTGTAGTTAGTGAAGTTAGCAAATTAGTGAAGTTCTCTGGTAATAATATATCAATAAATTCTAACTTGACCCATTAATAATGATAACATGATATTTTATTTTACATCAAACCATTAACACACACACAGAAGTTCATATCTACCACCAACACTATGATAATAACTGAATAACTGAAGCTTGTTGGTTCTCTTATCTTTCTCCTCTCTGGCCATTTGGATTTGTCAGATGGATCCTGCTGATTTGTGTACTTTGTACACATTAGGCCCCAGCTTCCACTGTATGTGTGTGTGTGTGTGTGTGTGTGTGTGTGTGTTTATGGTTGCCATCTCCTGTGGTTATATCCTAATGTCTTTATGGCTGCATGTAATGGTCAACAAGAGACGAAAGGAAGATGAAAGAGAGAAGAGAGGAAAAGCAGGAGAGAGGAAGACTGAAGACTGTGTGTGACTAAATGTGTGGTACAGTTAGTTACTAATCTCTCTTGTGTGTAGTGTCACATTTTGGATCTGTCCACATTCATAGAAGCTGTATAACATTTACAGAAACCAATTAGCCCATCTCGCTCAAATGTAACCTTAAATAATAATTTTTGTTGTTGTACCATAACCAACCCATTCAGAAATACTGTACAAGCCATCTTTTATAGATATGACAAAGAAAAACATTGCTTTCACTCAGATAATAATGATATTGACTGAAATATACAAAAGTCTTATTTTTATGCATGATTTATTTTAATGCAGTACTAGATAACAGCAACTGCAGCACTCAAAGTACTTTATAGAAAAGATAGATAGAAAAAGATAGAAAAAATGAAAATATGTTTTCTATAGATTCATTTTTGTGTTTTTAAGCAAAGAACATTTTACATGCTGCCTTCTTTTATCCAGTTACACACAGATTCTGATCTATTTTTTGTTTTATAATACAAGGTTGAGATGTTGCTTGCGTAAATGGATTACGTCAATGAGGGTCCTCACAAGTATAAAAAGATGAACCTGCGTGTGTGTGTGCGTGCGTGCCTGTGTGTGTGTGTTTCTGAGACAATAGCTGCAAGGCTTTACACAGTGATTCAATTAGAATATTTGCATGATGACTTTTGGCACTATGATTTCCATTTTCAGGATGCTCAACTCTAACCTGAAGTGGCAGTCTAATAAGAAATGTCCCAGTGCAACTATTGAACAACGTCCAGCCAACGTCCCACCATCAATTTAAAGCCTCACATTGAATGAAATACCACTCTCTCTGAGAAATATTGGTTCAAAATGTTCCCCAACCATTTAGAAAAACAAGTGTACCACACTTCTGGAGCTCATAGTTGTGAATATTGGGAAAACAATAGCATCTTAAAGGTGCAGTGTGTAGAATTTAGTGGTATCTAGCAGAACAGACTTAGTATTATTATAGTAGTATTATAATATTCATCAGCATGTTTTAATTAGTGTATAATCACCTGAAAATAAGAAAATTTGTGTTTTTATTACTTTAGAATGAGCCTTTTATATCTACGTAGAGAGCAGGTCATCTTCCACAGAGTTTGCCATGTTGCACAGCCATGTTTCTACAGTAGCCCAGAACGGACAAACCAAACACTGGCTCTAGAGAGGCCCTTTTGCATTTTTTGCAAGTTTTGCTGCCACTGTAGGTTATCCTACACACTTGGAGGGGGAGGGGTATGTATTTGGTTGCAATCTGAAACCTCACCGCTAGATGCCACTAAATCCTACAAACTGGTCCTTCAATGTTTAGAGCACAATATAGAACATATATTATCTTTAAAATGTTTATATTTTGAAGTGTTTATTTTTAAGTATTTATCTCACATATATTTACCTCTCACAGAACCTAAATGCAAAAAACAGAATACTCATTTGGATGTGTGTGTGTGTGTATGTAGGTGTGTGTGTGTGTGTGGTCCAGGTATTCCTCACATTGTGGGAACGTAAATCTGTTCACACAGTCATGTTGTGGAGACTCACCTACTTTATGGGGACAAAAAGCAAGTCCCTTTAATGTAAATCATTAATTTCAGGGTGAAGTTGGTTAAAAATCAAAGTTAGGGTTATGTTAAGGTTAGGGTAAGGGTTACAGTTAGGCATGTGGTGGTCATAGTTAAGGTCAGGATAAGTCTCCAGGAAATGAATGTAAGTCAATGTAATGTCCTCTGAAGTGATTGAAACATGACTGTGTGTGTGTGTGTGTGTGTGTGTGTGTGTGTGTGTGTGTGTGTGTGTGTGTGTGTGTGTCCAATCCCCGGTGTGAGTCTCATACCGAAAATCATGACATCATCTGCTACGTAAATTCATAAGCACCATGCTGACGCGAACACACTCACCCCCAGACCTGACACAGACACATTCATAGAAGCACATAAAAGAAACTGGCACACACACACATAAGCGGGCATGCTGCTGTGAGTTTTATTGCTCCATGTGGCCACTTGACTTTGACTTCATGACAGTTTTTAGTATGCATGGTCATGCCGCTTTGCTAATCAAGACTGCTCACACCCAGAGTGAATTCTTTCTCTGTCTCTCCATCTGTTATTGTAAAACAAAGAGGGTCAAAACTGCAGCCTCCATCATGCTCTCTTATTATGTCTGTCACTTTGTTTGTTTAACAAAAGTTTGTGGGTCTATCGTTGTGTCCTTGTATCTGTGTCTGTCTGTTAGCAGCATATAATGTAAACTGGAGATCTGTTCATTTATGCCACCCAAGCTTCCCATACTTCCACTGAACACACCATCATCATCTGCAAAAACAGTAGCCTTGTCCAGTTGTGAATGTGACGAAGCTTCATGATTTTCTCTGCTTTGAAACTCCTCATGCATCATGTGAATAAAGAGCATTTGAATTATGAGAAGTTGGCTGAGTTATGATATGATATAATATTTAAAGTTACACCAATGTAGTGTCAGATTAAGGGGTTAGAACTTACTATTAGCTACAGTAAAGCAAAGATGATTAATAGTTTTAGCTTTTTTTGTTTTTGCTGAGTCAAAAATTACATTTTTGTTTATGTGAAAAAATGCAGTTTCTGCTAACATTCATAATACATAACACAGTAAATGACTGAACTGACATTAGTTGAGCTTTGTGGTTCAAACTGTCCTGTGTTGATGTTTATTTGGCTGTGTGGCTGCAACTAATTGTCATGAAGGTGAGTGAAACAGGTGGACCCAAATGCAGTAGACAGCAGGCAGGCAGGCAGGATCAGATGCGGTATATTTAATGATAAACATGAAACACTGAGACACAGGAACAAGGAAAATGGACCACAAACGCAGACGACGCAACAAGGACTGAACTCAGAACTGGACTATAAATACACACTAAACTAATCAGGGAATGGGGAACAGGTGACTAGACACAAGGGCAGGCTGGAAGTGATTGGCTGAGGGAAACACAGGGAGCAGGGCAGGGCTGACGAGACTGACACAGGGCAGGTGTGGGGAAGACACAGAGCAGGGCAGGGCTAACGAGGGCAATGCAGGGCAGGTGAGAGGAGTAGCACATGAACACAGGAGGAGAAAACACAGGGAAACCAGAAAACCAAAAACACAATAAGCACAGTCTGACCAATAAAGGCAACCCAAATGCCAGAAAGTCCCTCAAAAAGTCCAACACAAAACAGAAAAAGTCTGAGGGCATCTGATGGATAATAACAACCAAGGAATTCAAAAGAACAAAAACACAAAGGACATTTTCATTATTGACTAATCTATTGCTTATGTTTTACATTAATTTACTAATTGGTCAGTTTATAAATTGTCAGAAAATGTGTGAATGTCTTCAAATTGTTTGTTTTGTCTGACAAACAATCAAAACTCAAATAAATTTGACTTACAATGATATAAAAATCAAGAATATCCTCACATCTGAGAGGCTGGAAATGGCACGTTTGGCATTTTTGCTTGATGTGTTTCTTAAAAACAGCATATCGATAATCCGAATAGTTGGCATTTTCATGCGAGTGCACTCATGTTATAATAAAAACACAGGACTAAAATCCTTAAAACAATAAACTCTTAAAGATGTGTTAGCCTAAATGTACAATGTTTACTGTTTTAGTGGTCAATATTACATGTACAGTCTAAAACAATATTGCTTTGGCTCTGTGGTGTAATCAACATTATAATATATTCAACACAGCAGTGAGTGAATCCTTTACAATATATTCCCTCTTGAATAAATCTGTGTTTGCTCTCATATGCTGCTGTGGAGATGTCTGATACATGTGTATTTTTATAATCTGTCAGCTGGTGAAGACAGTTGTGTATTGATTTTTTTGTAGCAAGTCTGCACGATCAATCATTCAGCTGTATTGTATTGACTTTCAAAGCGCTCCATGTGGATATGATTCAGACATCTTTTACACACAATTCAGTCAAAACAGAGCAGGGTAACATAAGCTCCAAATAAAAAGTTGAAAATAATTGTTGATGTTTGCTTTGTGGCATTTGGAGCACATTATTTCAGATTTTATTTGACCTTTGGAGGAAGTTTTTAACACTGGGTATCGTCATACGCACAAGATTAAAGATTTCTCTTTTTTTCTTGCAGAAATTTACGATTAAAGGTCAGAAAATAAACCTGTCTTCTCAGGTTCAATTCATTTTCAGCTGATATCGTTGTTAGATTTACGGCATGTTGCACAAGTGGACACATGCAATCTGGTATTGATTTTTTGTGTGTGGTTATCATTAATGAAAAGTTCAACAGTGTTAAATGTGATTTATGATCCCACTTTTACTACTAATGACCCTTACCCATCATGCTGCTCAGCATTCTTACAGGAAACCATTATGGTAATAATCATAGGAAGCAGCAAGTGATGTGTGGAAGCTGGTGTTTGTGCTAGACAGGATGTGTGTTCCCATCGATGCGTGGGTCAGCTGTTGTCAGCAGAGCAGTACTTGGGATTATAGATGGAGCTCATTATTTATATGCACATGTAAAAGGGCAAAGATACAATGTTTCCTGATTTGTGAATAATAGTAATTAATAGTGATTAATTACTTACTATCTATGTGTACCTGCGTATTTATGTGGATGATTGTCTGTGTTTGTACTGTATATTGTGGAGTATATGCTCTCTGTTGGAGACGGGTTGATAAGAGGCTCCTGGCTGTATTTACTAACCAACAGAGGATATATTCATTATTTGATGATTTCAAGCTTTCCCTTTTTCCGTCAAAATTCACAGATCGTTATTGGATCATATAATTAGATTCCAGGTTGGAAATTGACCAGATGGTGAAATGTTTGAGAAAGAGCAACATATATGTCAGTGAAACACTTTGAAACATATTGTCTGTTTCTCAGTCAAACTAAGCTCACTTGAGTCCAAAGAAGTGACACTGAACTAAAAATCTCGTCTGGCCCATTTGATCCAAACTATATTTCTCTCATTCTAGTGACTAGAATCTCTGTGGCCTAACACACAGGATATATCCTTGACACATCTCACCTTGTGATCAATCCTAAATTAAACTGACATTAACATTCATTTTTTCTAGGATTTCTTATTTATACTTGGTGTTTATTTTGACTTGTGTAATTATTTAGTCAAAATTTTAATTATCAATGAGAAGAAATTTTAAAAAAAGTTAGTTTTATTCATTTTTGACCAACAATAAGGGTACTATAATTTGATTGGTCCAATATCTGTTGGTACTAAAAATAGTTGCTAATTTCACTATAATATCACTACACTTCCAACAGCCACACAGACAGTTGACCAGCTGGGGCACCAATAATGCTTTTTGCCATTAGTCCCATGTGTGATTTGATCACTTGAGCACGTTACTCCGTGACTCTGCCTGGACTCCATCGTCCTCCATCGAATCTCGAAATAATGTACAGAGTATTGAGACTATAGGAATACCTGTTTATGTGAGTTTTCATAGTCTGTTTATTTTCCGTCACCACAACTGGACTCATAAAAGACAAACAGTTGACAGTAACCAGACACCCTCCTTTCAACAATGTAGGACAAACATGGCACTGAGTTTGTGAGAGATGCCAATGACTCAGTAGCAGCTGATGAAATAACAGGAACCAAAAGCAACGCCTAGTGGGAATTAGTGATAATGTTTCCAAGAGGAAACTATCAAGCTTCCACTTTCCAAGTGAAATACAAACTTAACAGCATGATAGCTCTTCCTAGAGTTGTAATGTTGTGAAGGACCAGATGTCTTAAATCACGGTACATAACAGACGCTATGTGGGCTTGTTAAAAGAGGAAAAACCATATCACATCAACATTATCAACATAAGTAGCAACATGTGAGGTTCACTGGTTAGCACCGGATCAAGAAAAGATGACGGCCTTCCGAGGACACCAATCACTATGTATTTCTTGTCACTACTTTAACTTTTGCTTTTAGTCTCATGGTATGGATTTGAAAGACTAGATCCAGCACAGTTAAATTTATTTTCACTGGCATGGATTATGGTCGCTCCTGATTTAATAAGCTGCTTTAAGAATGGTTAATCCCCACAGAGGGTATACAGAAACTACTAGCCTAATCACTGTATGTGTGTGTGTGTGTGTGTGTGTGTCTAAACCTGCCTTCAGAGACCAGGAATTACAACATTATGAAGTCAATTTTTATGGTGTCCTGGTGATGAATGGGCTAAGGCAATGGTTGTCTCATTAGTTCAACACTCCTGGGTCAAAAGTATTATAAATATTATCAGTGAAATCAGCTCCTACTGTGCTGGGCTGGAATTAAAAGATCTGAACAGTCATTAAAATGAACTACATCTGTCACTAACCAAACACACATCATAGCTTTTTATTTTATTTTCTCTGGTATTTGGTTTAAAAAAAAAAATCATAAGCTGATTGTGCTATATTATTTTTTCTTGAGGCTCTGCAGAATACAATGTATGAGGCAGTCACAAAAGTATGGCCTCAGCTAAACTCATTATAACTGTTTTCACAGATGAGTTAAGCTGCTCATGGTTTAAATCAGTAAGCTGATTTCGATTGATGTGTCCACTGAGGAGAACCTAACACTGCTTTTGGCTACTTTTACACAAATCTGACTTTTTGTACTTTGTTTCTCAGATGTGGTCATCTCACGACAGTCCATGTCCCACACTGTCAACCTGGTGTTGGGTTTGCTGTTAGAGCAGCTAAATGATGGATAGACAGATCCACTAGGCTGATTGGTGGATGATGATTGGAATAAGAGATAGAAACACAAATGGGGGGGGCGGATGATGATCACGATGAATACCTTAAAGATTAGTTCCACACAGAAGGATTAGTAGAATAAATAGTTGGCTGAAATCTTTACTTAAGGGTGATGAATTTTCAGCTTAAAATTCACAACAGTCGAATGGAAGAAAATAAAAAAAATCAAAAACTTTATTTTAACTTTATTAAGTTGAGAATGCACACTTAGAACAGGGGATATCATATGTCCCCGAGACCAACACATCAAATATGGTTTTTATGTTTCAGGCCAGAGGACAGCTTCCATTACTCTCCTAATACTGATATTTTATAGTAGTTTGTTGATGTGAAGAAGCTGCAAGTCACACTTTGCAACTGGAACTGGGAGCGTTTTCCTGTCAGGCACCACCAGCATTGTGAAGAATCACTACTTAGTGGGTAGGGCTCTTAACGATTTCTCTGAGAAGATTACATAGTCAGATAGCCAGTCAGTTGCTAATGGTGAATCATAATATGTCACGGAAGTTGGCAGGTGGTAAAAGTGAAATGGCAGAGAAACAATTATGCCGAATGACAACAACTAGTGGATTCTCTTGAGAGAAGACCAGAACAGACGCTGTGCAAGACAGAAACCCCTTTGGGAGTGACCACCGACAGGTTTGTTTTGACGTCTCACTCCCTGCTGGCTACCAGGGAAACCAACACAATCACAGCTACAGGTTCAGGTGTGTCCAGTTGACCTAAACAGAACAATAAGTTGACAACCCTAATGCCTTAAATATTTATAACCTTGACAGATAGCCTGACTTTTCCCTTACCGCCACCAGCAGTTCAAAGTTTTCACCTCTCCAGTGAAATATCTTAACACCTACGTCCACTTTGTTGATGATCCCCTAATTTTACCTCTAGTCTCAACAACTATTGAATGGATTACTATAAAATTTAGACATTCATGCTCCCCTCAGGATGATTTCTATCATCAGGTTAAATTTTCAGATTGTCGAATACTTTGGTTTATGACCAAATACCTGCAAAGTTAATGAAATTGCTATAAGCCTTAACTGTACATTCTGTTTGGTGCCAATTAAAACTGATCTGGTGAACATGCTTTGCATATTAATTTTGTTATTGTGGGCATGTTAGTATGCTGATGGTGGCCTCATAGAGCCGCTGGCATGGCTGTAGTTTTACAGTCATTCTTGTTTCCTAGCAGTCTCTCGTGGTACTGCATTGCCTCTTGTTCTCTTCTGTTTATTTATGTCCACAGTCGCTCTACAAATAATTAATGTTACCTGTTAAATTTTTTTTTTACACATGCTAAAAACATACACTGTCACTTTACTCCAAGGACATGTTGTAATTTATTTATGTCCATATATTGTGTTTTTCTATCCTTGCTTTATCTATTGGCTGCATCATATTTACACTGCAGGGGATTATAGTATTCTGGTTTACAACAACCTTGATTTTACAGAGTTCTCTTCCTTTCTTTGTTTCTATCTCTGCTTCCCCACCTGCTCTGTTTGTCTCCTCTAAACCACTTATCAGCTAATTGGTCATGGATTATGTGACTGAAACAACAATCTGATCCAAAATGTTGAAAACACTATTTTTGGCCTTTCTGTTCTACAAGAGGACGTCAGAGCCTTCCAAATAAGTTGTTCAGCAAACTGAAAGACAAACAAGGTCAACACACAACACTCCAAACTAATGTGGCAGCACAGTGATTATGCTGTAGTGCTTGTGTGTTTTAAATGAATGTCACTGTCAGTGTGTATGTCAGATGTTAGTTTCTTTGTTCTTAATGAAAGACAAGTGACTCTGCAGAATGACTCACATCCAATTAAACCTCTCTCCTTCTCACTCTGCTTTTCTTCCTCGAGCCTCCCCAATCATCCATCTCACCAATCAAAACCTCAGACTGTGGACCAGGACTCAGGACCAGTAATCCTGCCTTTCTTTGACCCTTGAAAAAAAAGACCATGTCTGAATTTTAACAGGTTACATTAATGATGTGATTCGTTTAGACTTTGGTTACAAGTTAATAAGGGCCATGTGAAGGAAACATACCAACTGAATATTTGATGCCCACGCATGTCCAAAGGATCAAACCCCCTGAAGCGTAGCAGAAATATGTAAATCTGTTTAGTTCCAGTGACAGAAGACCAGATACTTTCAATTTGAGTCCAGAACGGTTAATATTTCTGTGTCCTCTGTTCTTTTTCCCCTTTATATTGACAAGTTGTTTCAATGGCGTGAAAAGTCATTAAGAGATAATAAATATCGAAACGTGAGATCACAGTTGTTGTGATGTATGAGATCACTGGTGGGCGATTCAATTTCACTCAAAACAAAAGTTACCTAAAACAGCGGTTCACATTTTGACAATTAATCCACAAAGACATCCATCTTACATCTTTTGTAATGTGAGATTTGAAACTGTTTTTTGCACTGATTAAAACAAACAAGATACATTCTTAATCACTGAGCTTAAAGGTGTGTTCAGACAGAAAGCAAAGCAAATTTTCGCATCCCATCATTCTTGCAAATTTGACCACTCCATGTTGATTCGCCTCAGATAACCAATGCACTCACTTTACAGTCATTAACTGTATGTAGGCTAGTCATCCCCATTGACATTGAATACAATCACGCTGCCTCTCTAATTCTCCTTATGCAGTTTCTCCCTGTTTTCAGTCTTTATGCTAAGCTAAGCTAACACCCCCTGGCTGTGGCGTCATATTTACTGTACAGACATGGGAGTGCGATCGATCTTTTCATCTATCAGCAAACATCCCTCAAATGTAAAGAGATAGCGCATCTACTAATGCTGTAATTAAATAATTTTCTCCACTCAAAGAGCTGCTGTTAGTCACTGTGCTGTTCAATGAGCTGTTCAATCCAACGAGCACAACACACAACAAATCTAAACAGCACAACAAATATGATGAATCACACTGAAGCTAAAAGGAGTTTGAGAGTGTAAATGCTGAATGATAAACCATGACCTCATTCAGAAAACAAATTCACCATTCATGAGAGATCAGGATCATTGAGGAGTATGTGTGCGCTCATCCAGCTGCTCTCTATCAAATGACAAAAAGTAACAATAGGTTGTTGATCCAATGATTCACATGTCATGGTTGTCTGCATTATGATGACTGATCACCAAACCCACACTAATGACCGTACTGTTTGATTGGTGTGTGTCTGTTTATACATGAATACATTTTGTGTGTACATTAGTATTTGTGTGTCTGGCTTGCGTGTATGACTAGGTGCACCACTTATGAGCATGAGCGTATCTCATCCTCGTGGTTGTACAAAGGTCACAGAGAGTCTGTGTGTATGTCACTGTATGTAATGTGTGTGTGTGTGTACACTATTCTAAGAGTAAAACTAAGGCGACTCGAGAACTATCCATCAACACTGTGTCAATGTTGTATAAGACAGATAGCACCTGAGGGAGGACAGTAAACAGCAGGCTGTGCTGTATAATTTGTGTATCCATGTTTGATCCATGTGTGCAGAGCAGAGATCATTACACTGCAGTGGATGGCTCTGTGAATGTATATACAAACCATCTGTGGAGGTGGTTGGACTTTCCTCATCCTAATGGCAACACAGACAACCGTGTGTACAAACCACAAAGCTACTGTGAAAGAAGTACCAAGTGTGTTATTCGTCACATCTACATGCATGTTTTTCTTGTGTGACTCTGTGTAACAAGCAGACCTTCTTACATTATTCTGAATATTAAGGCAGATATGAACCCGCCAGTGGTTTTCCATCACTGGCTGGAGACATAAGCAGGTTATATATTGTATAGGAGGGAGCGAAGAGGGGATATCTGGAGAATAATTTTCCTATAACAATTTTCTCTCCTCAATAATGATTTATTCCATTCCATTTCAGTCTGTTTTAGATTTATTTCATTTACGCTTTATTACATTTCCTCTCAGCTGATTGCCTAATGAGTTCCTCTTAGAGATAATTCAGTGTTATTGTTTTTCAGTTTTCAGTGGAATTGTGTTGTGATAATATGATCTCATCATTTTACAAAATGATTTTGTCCAAATTAATGATTCAAAGCAAATTGTAACTAGAACTAACTAAATTAATTATGGAAGGTTTTGTTTTACACATTTGTCCTTTGCAATGCAAACATTCAAATATGAATATGACTATTTTACATTTGAATTTGAAACTATACTAATTTTGAATATCATATTGAGATATAAAAAAACCTCTTATATCATGATATTGATTTTTACCCAGCTGGAGCATATATAGATTTCATAATAAAATCTATTGTATTGTATATTACCATCTATATATGCTCCAAAGTACTCGGATTAGACTGAAAGGTTGTAGTGTGACTCATGAGAGTGTGGCCCCATTTACACCTGGTATACACAAGTGATCTGTGTCTGGATAATAACATCTGATCCATGTGCCTTTGCATTTACACCTGATATTAATAAGTGTTGAAATCATCTTGATTCTGCCCACATTGTGATCAAATCCATCATGCAAATTAGTTAGCCGGTCCTGGTGGTACCAGGGCAAGGGAGACAATGTAGTTTGAGCTGGAGGGAAAAGAGGTGGACTTAGGTGAGCTTTCAACTTTTTGGGCAGCTGTTTTTCTTAAGATGTGGTCAGGCTGTCTGAATTGCATTTACAACTGCAGATCTGATCATGATGTGAGCCAAAACACCTCCAGATGTGGTTTGATCATAATGCCTTCTGTATATATTTACACGTGCATTAACATGTGTTTTTCCTTATGCAGACAGGATATCCAGATACAGATCACATACAGGTGTATGGTATCTGTGTGTTCACTCAAACCCCTTAGGGGGTTTGTAAATGTGTCACATAATTGATTGGCAACAGAAAGTGGATACTATACTTCATGTGTAGACACATGAAGTATATCCTCTTATATTTTACCACATTTGCTCTGATGCTTCATGCTGTATGACTGCTTCTGAACACCACTGAGGATTACTTACAGCAACACAGCATAGAGGTGGACAGCAGGATCATTTAATAGTGAATTTAAAAAAAAAAAAAAGTAACAGTAAGGGCAAAACAAAATGAGCCTTGCAGTAGTTTGGGCAGAAGTCATAGTATGGCCATCATGAAACAGCCAAGCAGTCCTTATGAGCAATTTGGTGCACAATCTATGTGCATACACCAACATCGAGCACTGCATCCTTGCTGCTACACCACTGCCTGCTTTCTGAAAATCACTAACTCCACCTCCCCAGATGCCTCCTGTATAAGCATTTTAATTTGACTCACGTGTTTCTTTCAATGCACGGTCATCAAATATGTCTGCCGGGGGAGATCCAGAGCATCACGTGAGCCGAGCTTCACAAAATGTAAATGTACATTATCATTAGATGGTTTAAACTTTGACGTTAAGTGTCCTGAGTGAACCATGAATCAAACAATGGGACAGATTTTTTTTTCTATCATATTCGTCAACAGAACCATGTCTAAGCTCTCGGCCATCATTGAAGACAAGAAAAACAAGAGGGCATCACCCTACATTTTATAACAAAGTGCTGCAATAATGTTGTACCCATTTCTCTCCAAGCACTTTGTAATAAAACATGCATCTCTTTCTCTCTCCCTCTGGCTGGTCTCTAAGGTATTATGCTATCATTTCCCCTTTTCAGCCCATCTGTTGAATGGTGTGTCTTTGTCACCTGTTTATTGGTGCCATGCTGCCTGGAGGAACACCACACACACACACACACACACACACACACGTACAGATACAGAAGCACCCACTCACAGTAACACCTCAGACACCCTGTGGGAGGTGAACAATATAGCCAGCCCCTGCTGGTTAATCACAGGATGGAGTGGTTTCTCCTCTCTCCTGTACTTTTGGTGGGTGTTGAGACTCTCATTGATTTCACACACATAGAGGGCTATAAGGAGAGATAGGAAGTTGTGTGTAGAGAGTGTATGTGTGAGTCAGTGATCTCGCTGTTATTTCATTATCCATGTGATGAAGGATCACATACTGACCAGGCTGACAGGATCCCTGAAGTAATCATTTTACCATATCAAGTACATTTTTATGGTTTGCAATCAGCAGAGCGCAGGCATTATGACCAAAAGCACCATGTTTTAGTTTGATTTACTTATGTAACAGCACATACATAGTTTTAAATGAAATACATTAAGTGAGGGTTGTGCACTCTCTCAAATCTAGATGTTATATTCACTGCACATCCATCGAGTTACATTTATTTGGGGGGAAAAAAAAGATATAATTATATTTGTTTATTTGACCGCTTTTGAGGTCTAACATCATTAAAGCTTTGTCGTCATCATCATCATCATCATCATTAAAACATGACAGCAGCTGGGGAAAGGTTACTGGCCAATAATGACATAAGGTCAAGAAGGGCAACTCTCATATTGTCGCCTTAGTTGAAATCTAACGTCAAATTTTCAGGATAAACAACCTCGTTTAGAGCTTCCACCGCCTGTTACACTATACCAGGCTCACTTTATGTTATAATATTCTTTTTCATTTTATACTTTGTTGGATTTGATTTGAGAGAGAAGGTTGTTACAATCCTATTTTTTGAGAACTTTTTCATCAAAATACTTTAAAGCAAAGCAAAAAATATGTCAATAGTACAGCACCCAACATGTAAAACACACTGAAAGTGCCACACAGAATGTCAGAAAATGGCAAATTCAGTCACTCGTTCCACACTATGAGCTGTCTAGCAGGGAGAGTAATGGGCCCCACATACTAGAGCATATTGCAGGAAGTTGGTTCTCATAAACCTCAATTTTTCTGTATCATTAAGACTATTTCAGCCATCCACCTGTTAAAACATGAGGGTGAGGAGGATTTCTAGTCCATTAAAATTAGTCTCTTGGCTGTGATCAACAAGCTAGAGATTGTTGTATGGAGGTAAATTAAATGGAGCCACTTATGTTTAAATGCAAGGAAAATTATTATCAATTAGGAGTTGTCTGACTATCTTGTGAGCTTCTGTTTTTTTTTTTTATAATAAACACCATTTTAATGCTGTCAGGCTAAACAACTGTCTGTTAAAGACCAGCAAGAAACTGCAGCCGTTCAGTACATTTCAAATAACTAACACTACTAGTCAGGTGGTGCTGTGGAAGATAATAAAAGATAGAAATGACAGGAAGCGACGTGTTAATAAGCACCTCTCTCATCTCACAATCATCAGTAACTTTCTGGTAAAAAGGATTGAGCAATATTTCATTTGATAATCTGTGAAAATGAATGAACAGCTTTTCCCTGCTCACACAAACCATAAACTGTCACGCAGGTACTTTATTCTGTCACCAGTTTTTACAATAAATAGCTATATGTTTAATGTAACCTTGATTCACTTAATGTTCAAATCTTACACATTAGGTAGCTCATCTGTCCTGTTACTGTACCTCCCTGTTCTCTTGGTATCAGTCTCATTTTTCCTCAGAATATGTGGGTGAGGAGGCCTGACTGGAGTGGCTAGGAAGATGGTAGGAGGCAGACTCAGACTTAAATCAAATTAAACTGGCTCAACTCAGGATAACTCAAACTAAGGCATGATCACATGCATACAATTACACTTTCATCCTCTCATTTCTGCTCTCCCTAAACCTACATCTCTCCCGATAAATAGGCCCTCCAATCTACTAGGCAGAACAACATTTCTTGCAGGGGTGTCCTTTCCCTTATAGAAACTGGAATAAAAAAAATGCTACTTGTATCAGTCAATAATGTTTACAGCCAAACACATCGTCCACAGCATAATCCTCATTACAAGCCAAGTACAAATCATACACATACACTAAACCAAACATTTAACCACGGAAATTAAGTCCCCCCATACTTGGTCTAACCTATGCCATCAAAGGTGATGTCAGTGAGAATATAAAAGCAGGAGGTGGTTGAGTGACTTCCCTTTGTCTCCTGGAAAGCATGTTGAGTATGGTCGGAAACACAAGCTAATCTATAATTCAAGAAACTCAGGACTCAGATTAATAAACAATAAATGAACTTAAATACTTGTCTGTCTTGATTAAACCATAAATACAAGTGTAAATGTAACACAAAGAGAAACAAACAAATATAATAATAATATGTGAAAGCAATGTTACATTTACTGGCTAAACAAACAAATGACAAGTATGGAAAGAAACACAAAGTGTAATGGGGACAAATGGTGTGGTCTCACCCACTTTGTCACAATGTATAAGTACTTGCATCCATGTGTGTTTGCGCTGCTTCTCACTGTGCTGTTTCCAACACATTTTCTTCATTCAACCAGCAAAACTCCTCTATTTCCTGCCAGTGACAGACTGCCTCGGGCTGGCAATATAACTGTCTAAACTAACTGTCAAAACAAAAAGAGCAAAGAGAAGAGAGGAGAAGAGGTCTCCTCACTCTGTCTCTATTTCCAGCTTTGTGAGATACAGGATCGGGAACTTCTACCACAGACACTGTAGTGCTGATTCAGGACGTACACTGTATATACCGTAGGATGGGAGGGGGCATCTTAAGTAAATCAAATCCATCCCAGATAAAAGCAGAGCAGGAGAGGTGACATTGATCTGTACGCTGCCATCGATTGCTGTTACATTTGGACCAGTTGACTTCCTGAAAGTGTCTTTAAGGTTAGACTGAGGACAGTCTCCCAGGTTTTGTTGTTAAAACTGGGTGGAAACAATTGAAGAGTTTGAAAAAAACCTGCATTGCAGAACAAATCCAAAGTCTTTAGGGTGGCCCTTCATATTGGGGCGGTGATATGCAGTTCTCTACGGAGGAGAATGGGGGGAGAGCATCATTTCCAGCAAGGCGTGGCCTTTGACAAAATGTAAGGGGTGTTCTCGCTGCCGTTCAAGCAACTACCATGCATTTAGAAACCCACAGACTTCTGTAGGTAGAGATCTATGATTGTCTGATATTGCAAGACTATTTTAAGGTTAGGTAGACTGACTGCACCCAGATGATTATGATCCTCATTGGCGGTTCTTGAATTACAGAGGGAGTCACTCTTTCCCATTGTATGCCACAGTATGCTAAACCTGATAAAAAGATCAGTTAAGGCTCTTTAGAAAACACAGAAATATCATTTTGGCCTTTGACCTTAAACCTTACCCCAGTCCACTTAGACATTCCTTTAGATTTTTTATATTTTTTTACACTATTTTATGGGGAAAAATGTGAAGAGGTTGCTTACAGTCACTGGTTTCCCAATGAATGTTGACACAGAAGTATAATACTTTAAATTGAATACGCATGTTTGGCCCGATACAATAAATGTCATGATTAACTTCTAAAAATTATTAACAGATATTAGAAAAATTAGTTTACAACAGGTGGAGGAAGCGCTGCATGGTTCTGATGGCCCATATGACAGACGCTCTTTATTGGGGCAGGTAAAAGTACAAAAAACTAAATCCAGGAAGTCTTGCTAGATATTTGTCTGTAGGTGATGCAGACAACCATGGAAAAAAACTAAGGCACTCCATCTTCAGGTGAAACGATATAGTGGATTTACTCTGTGAGTTTAGGCAATCAAGCAGACCAACACATATCGACTCCAAGTCTTAATCAGGGTCTGGACTCTATGTTCAAAGAATAAATTCACTATATTATTTCACCTAAAGATGGAGTGCCGAAATTTTTTTTGCATAGTTGTGATTTCTTGGGTTTTATTTTTTATTAGAAAAACAATATTTCATTGTTAGATTTCATTCTGGGAAAACTGAGATTTGTATGTAAGTGGTTCCTTTAGAACACACTTTTACTCTCTTTCTATCCAACATACATAGAACTCTACACCTCTAAAATTTCGATGCAGAAAGATGTCAGTTTAAATACTGTATATTCATGCAGTGATGTTGATTTTGAGCACACTGCTTTATTGCTTACAGTTGTTTTTTTCTGTTTTGTTGTCTGTTATGTAATACAAAACGAGTTCACCCCAGGATAGCATTTTGCAGTTCCTGCCAGCTAATAATTCAGAACAGTTAAAGATATTTCAGCAGACATCCAGGAACATTAATAATATTTCAGTATGATCCCTCCCGATAATAACAGAGTTCTCCCTTGTTTAACCAATTGCCTCAGAACTTTCTATCATTACTGTTATTTCTCTCTCTCTCTCCAGCACACACACACACACACACACACACACACACACACACACACACACACACACACACACACACACACACACACACACACACACACACACACACACACAGTGACACAGATAAAGAAACACATGTAACTGATATTGTGAAAGTTATACACACAAACTGCACACTGTTTTTATAGCCCAGAGAGAAGCATTAGTATTGATGAAAGTATCTATTAGAAAGAGCGGTTGAATGTAGTCTCGCGTTATTTCCCCTGAGAAACTCATGCTTAAGATGCATCAATAAGACCTTGCAGGTCTGCACACCAGACCTGAACTCACAGATGGTTTATTTAATTCAAACAGTGTACAGCCTATTCAGTAAATTATAAAATTGTATAATATTATAGTATATAAATAGTAAAAAATGTAAACATCATATCTTGTTAAAGACTTGATAATCCTGTATGATTTATTTTACTTACTGGTTAGTTAAGAAGTTTGATTGCAAACTGTAGAAAATTAGGGAGAGCAGCAAAGCAACAACTGTGGACAACAAGTCAAGGACTGGTCATTATAATCATGAAAGTTTGAGAAGACGTGTCAGGGGATCAGAACTGGTGTAGCAAAAATCATGTGGCTGAATTTCTTAGGAGCTTTGACCTGCGGTTTACCTTCAGACTAAAATTTAATTGACCAGATATACTGTTACTGTCCACTGGACGACTTTTCCTTTGGGTTACTGAAGTGCCTTATGCTGGAAAGACAGAAAGCTCCTTACTTGGAGAAAGAGTAATCATTTGATTTAATTGAAAAAATGTCATAATCAAATAAATTAACTATTTCCTCCATGATGTTATCAACATATGAGTGAAATCATAAAACATGGCAACATCCTTGCTCCAAACCAGGAATTCATTCATTCATTCGCTCGCTCACTTTGTGGCCTTTCTTTATTTTATTCAGGGTGGATTATGTTCTAGGACGCTTTAGGTAGACAAATAAGCAATACATAATTACAGTAATATACCATTTCCTAGCTGTAACATAAGGTTAATAGGTTTTTTAGGATCATAAAAGTTCATCCAAAGATGTCCACTAATGATGGCTTGGTTTCCATTTGTGGCCAAGCTAGCAGTGTGGCTCTATGGCAACATTAGTTGGTCCAGACTGAAATATGATCCCTGACTTTTCCTCTAGTGCCAACATGGGCTTGACATCCATGGATGAATTGCCATGAAATTTGGTTCAGACAACCACCATCTCCCGAAGAAAATGTAAAGAGCTTTTGTTCTGATCTTATAGTTAGAAAGTAGGGAAAGTTTTGTGTTAGGAGTGGTGAGGAATATTCAGATTATATATAAAGGTCCTCATTAATGGCGCAAAGCAAGTTGTTCTTATCAAAGGGTGGAAGAACTTCAATTCATGATAAAGTTGAATTATATCTTTTATAATTTTGGGCTTGGAATAAAATCTTGATATGCCATTTAGAAAAGACAAGCAAAGTTTTCAGTGAGGTCACTGACTGCAGGCAACAAGTTGACCTGAGGCCTCTGTCCATCTAAACAAGATTTCATTAAGCCGAAGCTGAGGGACTTTACAGGTAATATCTGCAATCAGAAACAATCCTGATTAAAAAAAAGTACTATCAGATTACAGACTAAATAAGTCCTTGATGTGTTTTAAAGTGTTGCCTCATGGTCGAAGCAATTATCTTATATTTGTGCTTTCTCATATAATCCCAGAGCATAATTGCAAACATTAATTTCATTTTCTCTTCTAAATTGTCTGTCTCTCCTGACTCTCAAGGTCTTTCTTTTGAACCATTTGCTGTTTGATGGGCTAAAACAGCTTGCCGCAGATTATGTTTTCTAATAAAGCACTTGGTAACTGTTTTTAAAAGTGATATAGGTGATTTAATTTATGTTTTCATCATCGACATCATTCTCTGCCCACTTTCCCCCTCCTCATTTTTCATCTCTGCCCCTGGCCTTCCCTTCATGTCTGACAATACAGTACGAGCCAGTTGATTAGAGCGGAACAGAGAGTCCATCTACTGAAGAGGTTTCTGACCTGTACAGCAACACAACGCTGCAATTAACTCAAGTACTATGACTCACTAGTGGCAGGGGGAGAGACCGAGGGAAAAAAAACATGCACACATTCCTTGAAAAACTGTGTGCATGCGTGCTTTCTTTTATGACGACAGGGATGTCGTTGTGAACCCTGTGTGTATGGATACTCTCAGATTGACAGGGACTGATCGCTCATTCCAGCGGAGGGTTAACTTCATACATCAGCATTAGAGGAATACAGTAAACTTTGCATGAAGATCAATCGAAAAGCCTCTCTTTAGTGAGGCCCCTGTTAAAATCGCACAGACATACACATACAGAGCCTAATTCAAGCCAGTAGGCCTACATGCATGTTTATGCTCTGTACAGCTGCAATATGACCATCCTGAGCTGAGCACTTAAAGTAAGGCCATGAGAGGTGAATATGACATCCAGTGAAATGAGGTGGATGAACCAAACATCTTACCTGATATGCAGCAGCAGGCAAAAACATGTAAGGTATGCAGCAGAATCCCTTATTCAAATCGCAAATGTATAGATGGAGGGAAGCATCTTCTTATCAAATGCTATAAAGAGTCATAAGCAGATGGCCACTACATGGATTTAAGCATAGACTAACAATGAGTACAGCTGAGTGTAGCAGTTGCATAAACCATAAACCAGGAGCTGAGACTGATTAAACTGAGATAAAGAATATTAAGTCAAGCTGACACAAACCCAGGTTTCAATTTGGAGGGCTGTCTATGAAGCCAGTAATAACAAGGGAAATAGTTTATGTGAATACGCTGTGTGCAAGATGAAAGTCATGTTTACATCTGTAAAGCCAACATTCAAACAGGCCTTATTATTCTCCTCCCAACGTTTGCGTTAAGCCAACAGGGGCTCCATAAACAAGCAACAAGCCAAGTCTGTTGCAAAACCATTTAAGCCCATAACACTCCATCATGAGCCACGCATCAGCATAAAAGCATCATAATAATATATCAAATAATAGCTTAAAGAAAATAACATCAGCCGCTGCAAAAAATATACTGTCATTCACAGTTCAAGGCAAATAGCCTACTGCACAGAGCAGCAGGCAAAAAGCAGAAGCTATCACATGAACCACAAGCAACACAGACAGCCACCTTAAGCTCACACACAGAGCCCAAACATTACCTCATGAAACGCATGTTAGAGTAAGCAGCAAACACTTAGCTTGCTGAGGTGAAGCAGGAGAATTGATCATAACAGAGCTGGAAGTGAGCATGTTGTCCATCAGGTGGTGAACAGTCACATAATTATCAACACCTGTGGCAGCAGCAGCAACAGGGACCACTGTGCAAACACGATTATTTCCTCTGCAAACTCGTCTTGAGGCGACATTATGGGACTGTTGGCGGACCAGTTTATGAATGGTGAACTTTCAAATAAGCAGAACAGCAGTGAACATGGTTATAGCAAAACAGTGAGCCGGTTAGGCCTTCCCAGGGCTTAAATAGACCGCCCTGTTATGAAGGATGCATTAGATATGTAGTGTTGTGTCCAGTAGAGTATGTCACATGAGTATGCAGCATTTTTGTCTGCCAGAATTTGCTTGTAGAAATTGCTCCATTTGCAGCCAAAAAAGTCACAGAAATAGCAACTGAGCTCTGACTCCAAAGACGTCCAAAGAAATTAATCATATATAGAAAAGGATGTTCAGCCTGTTGGGATTTTTTAAGGCCAAACTGCCCAAAAAATCCAAACAGGCCTTTTTCAACAGCAGACATTTTACTTGTTATAACAGGAAAAGCACAACTGTCACTGATAACTTTAATGATGATTCCATTATCCTCGTGTCCCAGTAAGCCATAACAGTGTGTGCACAGTACCGGGAGCCTGAAACTAAAGCAGGTAACAGAAACTCCATCTTTAATTCTGTCATTTACAGTCTATGTTTTCCTACTGTGACGTCAAAATGTCAACAACAAACAACAAAAAATACCCAAGCTCATTGAAAGCTTTAAAAAAAAAAAGAAAAAAAAATACTGAATGCAATTCTGAGGAGAAACATGCTGACTTTATCATCTATGATAGAGGCAAAGATAGTGTGTCTTTGTGTCAAATGTTGGACACTAAATCTCTCCTGATGTAGGCTACGTGTATGCGAAAAAATGTAAGCCGCTTATGACAGCAGCATCTGCTAGGTGAGTGTAATATTATGTGATATAAATATGCACACAATGTATAGAAATGATGATGCTGGAGATGCTGCAGAATACAGTAGGTCTATGTTAAACAGAGAAAGCAGCTTCATCACGCCTTCAACATAACTATTTTACACAGAAGGCTATTTTATTTATTTATTTAGGACACTTTTTTCCCCATACACCAGACTTTGAACCTGTCTGACGAGCCTTACAACTGTACCTCTGTAATGAAATCCTGCAGGAGGAGAGTGGATTAGTTGGCTTCCAGTCATTTGTTCTGTTTCTCATAAGCACACTCGATATCTAAGACACCACAGAGGAGATTTTGAAACATGGTGAGTCAAATAAACTGTAGGCACTCGGAGGAGCAGTAAATATTCATATTTCACTTCATATTTCTTGACTGTACAGCAGGAGCAGGGAGGAGTGGTAGGATGGTGTTAATGAATAAAGACAGTAAATCTTGTAGTGCACCTCCACGGCCAATCAGGTGATTTGAAAATGGTGCTGGTAAGAAGTTAGACAGGTGCCATTGACAGTGTATGAGTGAACGCCATACACTGCTGTCAGTGACAGGGGGATCAGGCTAATGTTAGCCTCATTAACATACGAGAGTAGAGCTAAAAACACACAGGGGGACAGACTCAGGTAGTCCACTGACACTCACTCATCCTCTCTCTCACATTTACAGATAATTCATTGCCAGTCCTCAGTGTCATGTCTCTGTAGCTTAGCTCAACGTTAAACTTTCTGTCACCTCTGATTATTTGAGATTTTCTGTCCTTGAGTTTAAAACAAAAGTTGATGTGGTTCCTGATGTGTTTAGCAGTTCCTTGACTCTAAAATAGGACATATAAACCCCAAAACAAAGTAGTGTCTCGCTGTTGTGGCACCAATATTGTTTATTACTGCCTGGTGATGCAGGCCTATGCTCAGCATCAGTTTCATAGTACTTCAAGGACATCTAAAAGCAATGACGAAGTTAACCCACAAAATATAACACAATAACAATAATATAATAATATCTATTTAAGCCTGAATGCCAGCAAACATCCCCAGGGAAGTGAAAAGTTTCAGGTCTTGAACTACACAAAGTTAAAGAATGGAAATATTTTAAAAATGCTTTAGAGCCTTCCTGTGACCTCGCCAGAAACCGAACAAATGAAGAATTTTAAATGAATCCGACAAGTCCTGCAAGCAAATCAGTACATAACAGGACATAACAGGAATGATAATGGATCCTGGCAAGTGAAAGCAGCTGCATACCTAGAGCTCTTTTTGACTGATGAAGATAATAAAACATCTTTTTTAATGAAATAGCTTTATGATTTAAAAGTAAAGAGGCAACCTTTAATGACTTGAATAAAGAAGTCAATCACTGATTAATTGATGCTTTAGCTTGAACAGTGAGTTATAAGCTTAAGTAAGACCTTACAGCTTTAATGAAACGTTTAAAACCAATTGCATTATTACTAAAGCAATTTGCTTTTAAGACATTAACTTGCAGTGTGCCGCACATACCATGTAGTGTATGAAGGCCACTCAGCCTTTTTCCACAAAGCACAGTCATGCTGTTACTTTCTTTTTCTGACACAAATCGCACTTTCTGAGTTCCAGAGATTTTTATCAGACAAAAAACCAGAATGTCAGTTTTTCTTTTATTTAATTTTGACCTTGAAGCTTGAGGGGCATTCAAGCATTTCTCTTCAGACCTCAAACCATTTGGATAATGTGTTCAACAACATTTCTTAATTGTTCAGCTGGTTTCTATTATGATCTGTCAGACTTTTATTCTATGTATTATGATTGTGATGCTGAGCAAGAGCATAATGCAGGATCTTTTTTTCTCAAGACTGAAGTGATACTTTCCAACATACTTGCATCTGAGATAATTGGATGTGCAAATGTCTCCTCTGAAAAAAATTACTATCAAAGATGAGGTGAAGATATAAATGAAACATTGTTACTGATATCAAGTACAATCATAATCACAACAGTGTGTGGTGCGCTGATTATATTTTTAATGAAACACACAAATATTTGTCTGAAAAAAATCAGGAAACTCTTTCAGCAGCATTTTCTTTCTTGGATGCTGGTTGCTGCACATGCATCACACACAACTAAAGGTTTATTTAGTCAAAGAATTACATTCTGACCCACTTTGGTCTCATTTTGACAGAGCTCCATCAGTGATCATTGGTGGCATGAAGAAAAGAAAGCACCAGAGAGAAATGTATTTCCTTCATGAACCAGGCTGGTGGCCTGCCACACCTAAATAATTCCACCAAGTCATTTCGCCCCCGCTGAGATTGAATGGGCACCAAAGCACACATTGCTTCTGGTCTACCAGAATGAAAGATTCAAATGCAGTGATGGAGTGAAAATATTTTCCAGCTTGAGAGTTGCAACATAGGATATGTTTTACATTGTGTTTCCTCATCTACACATGTGAATTAATAACTTCCAGAATAATCTAAGCTTTTTTCATGATCCAAAGGAAAAACAAACCTGAACAAGGAAATATAATATTTCCCCCCTTTTTTTCTCTTTTTCTGTCTATATACTGTATATGTTAATGTGTGTGTGTGTGTGTGTGTGTGTGTGCAGGCCATTTAAATGCTCAGACAGCAATGCATTTTACTTCATGTTAAAGAGCCTTTCAGCTTCTCTGAACTACATATTCAAACTACCAATGTGTGTATGTGTGTGAATGTGTGTGTGTGTATCTCTCTGTTTCTCACACAGGTGAGCGAGGGAGGCAACATAATTAAAGCTGCCACCTTTGTCCCGACCCTTCTTCATATAGGTGACTGTGAGTGCATGTCTGCGTGTGTACGTGTCAGTTCATTTGTGCAGTTGCAGTATGTGTACTTGTTTGCGTCTTCAGTTGCATCAGCGGCATCAGTTTCTGCGCCAGCAGTAGGCTCCTCCCATCTGTCCAGGCCCCTCCTGTGTCAGTATAAAACATCTCATCCTCTCTCTCACTCACTCACAGCCTGAACACTGGAGCAAAGCTCAACATCAGACTAATCTTCTCCTTGTCAACGCCAACAATTGCAGGTAAGGATGAAAAACTGATTGTGAAATTGTGTCCTTTAGTTGTTTTCAGGGTTTTTGTTGCAGCAGGACAAATTCCAAATTTATTACAAATACTTAAAACACTTTGTGAAGCTGATTGGTTCTTTGAGCTAATTACTTCTTTCATTTTCAATTATTTGTCTTGCCTTTTTTGTCTTTTAGTGTTTTGCACAGCACAAATGCAAAAAGTGTATGTTTGATCTGTAAAGCTGCAAGGAAAGGAATAATTTTTGAAATGTGATTTTCACATTTCATTTAAAATTTCATTTCAATAGAATGAAAATTAAATAAATTTTCATTTAAATAATAATAAAAAATCTGTATCAGTAGTTTTAATTCAGTTAGTTTAAACTTTGAGGGAACATATAAAACATATAACCTCAATACATAATATAACAGGCAAAACTGCCAAATGTTGAAGCATATTAATGACAAAATACTTAATAATGTAAAATAATGACAGCTGCATATTTCTATTATCAGTGTGCAAATATTCAGATTAGAGCATTGGAATTTTGTTTCCTCTCTTAACTTCCACCTGGAGAATTTTTGTGCGTTTGTCTTTGTACAGGAACTGAGCTTGGAGGTGTTCAAAAATATATTTTTTCCATCTTAATTTATTCAGCTTAATTTTTATTCTGAGGAGTGGAGAGGGGAGGGCTTTCACACACATTACAGTACCGCATCATTACCAGCCCATTGAATAATGAATGAGAAACAATGACCAGCTGCTAAGAGGAATTATATTAGCATGGAGAGAATGACTGTTTACACCACCACTGTGTCAATTGAAACAAAATTATTCAATGGCTAAATGGGCTGTTGTATTGAGTTACAGTGATAAAATTACACAGGAACACAGATTCGAGATGACATTTGGTTTAAAACCACTGAGTGGAAGGTTTTCATCTCAAGATGCTGTACTGTATTTTCTAGTTGATGAAGTGAGCTGATAATGTCTGTAATCTTCATGTCCAGTGAACACTAACTGGAGGAAGCTGTGGACTCTGTATACACATCTTTGTTTGGAGCACACATGTTTATGAGTTCTGATTCCTGCCTCTGTTGAAATATTCACCCCAACAAATAAATAAGAGTCTTTAAAGTAAAGCTAGATGCTACTACTACTACTACTAGCTACTACTTGTCAAAAACATTTATACCTCCTGTGTGTTTGTTTTTTATGCATAAAGTGCAGGAAATGATTATGCTTTGACTAGATAAAGAAAGGGAGAAGAATGAAAAAAAGGAAAAATTGAGGTGCAATTGCACAAAGACCTCAAGTAACAGTGCATTAGAGTAAAAAGAGAGAGAGAGGTCCACAGAGAGCACTGCTGTAATAGAAACACAGAGAGAGACAGACAGACAGAGAGCGAGAGAGAGAGGTTTAGATTATTGGAAATTGAAAACCTCAAAGCGACTGGCATTGTTGGTTTTATCTAATTGGATAATTTCCTCTGGAAGAATGTTCTGGCACAGAGCGTCATTTATCAAAACTAACATGCTGCTGTTCTCAGCCAGGCTACAAGACAAATGCAGTATTAGAAAACAGTATACCAGCCTTTGTAAGAATTTTTTGTGTAGTTTTTTTTTGCACATTAAATATTCTTATCACAATGATGTAAAACTACATTTTCATAGACAATATGACAGAAACTGCATGAATTCATGAGTACATCAGGACTTCTTCTAGGCCAATATTTAAATTTTCTTATGTGAGAAAGAGATTGAAGAAAGGGGAGAAATTCACGTAATTTATTCACTCAGCACTGTCATGTTAATACCGACTTTCATGTGAACCCTGTTAAAAAAAACAGCAAACAGAGCAAAATGTAGATTTAGAGATAATTGGTTGTGTTTCCTTTGGGATTCTGCTAATGCTGACAGTGAGCATACATCACAGCTGCGCCACATTTAACTATGTTAAATACCAAATTGTTCCGCCACTCTGTGACAGAGTGAGAGAGTGTGTAAGACAGACAAAATGATATTTGCCTTAGGTTCCAGAAGAACCATCAGAGGTTAATTTCTTCCCCCACCGCTGTGGTTTCTACCACTGTGAAATGATTTATTGCTGCTTTCTGCAAAAGTCGCATTACCTGTTACTTCGCCCCCTGAGAAGCACATATTTAATGAGCGCGAGGGAGGCAGTTGAAAGGCACAGACAGTAAAGAGCAAGTGATCTAACAGGAAAATGACAGTGTTGAATTTATTTTAACTTATATTTTGTCCTCCTCTCTCCTCCTCCTCCAGTCATGAATGTAGGTATCTGTGTGTGTGTTCTCCTGGCTGCTCTGTCCAGTGGTTCCCTGAGTCTGCCCTCACAGTCAATGGTGAGACACACACACACACACACACACACACTGTAATACACTCACAGTCAAGATTTGCAAAAAAAATCTGGTATAATCATGACCCATCACACAAAAAGAAATTGAAAGACAGCAACACTTACATTCAGTATATGAAACATTATATTATTTATAGGTACAACAATGTGGCATATGCCTCAATCTTACTCATTTAATTCAGAACTAAGCTTGAGAAGCAAGTACAATAATTGGTAGATGCATAAAAGCCATGTCCTTGATAAACAGTCAGAACTGGGTGAGTTTTTGCAAACTGTTTCAATTTTAAGTTACAGTAAAGTCAAAATTTAGGTACTGATTAGATATAGGATTTTTTTTTTACTTTTTTCATGTTCTCCAGTCACAGAGAGCTGATGGTGAGACTCTGGTGTCAGACAGCCTACCTGCCCCTTCACCCAACCACACACGCCAGGTCCGCTCAGCTCCAGCGCTCCCCTCAGGGCAGCTTGCCAACTACAACCAACCCCGGGAGGAGGCAGACGCTCGAAACAGCCTGAGCCAGCTACTGGCCAGACTGATCTCCAGGAAAGGTGAGCCGTCGGATGTCACTGATGTGAGCATGGAGAGAAGAAGAGAGAAGAGGTGGATAGAAAGAGTAATTGGGAGCTGCAGTCTTTCCCTTTAGCCATCTCATCTCACAACACACATAAAATTCCTCTCATATTATTTTGCTTGCGGTCTTCTCTCTTCCTAACATCCATCCTTCTGTAATGTACCATCACTCATGCTGTGCCGTACTCCCACCATCTGGCATTTCCCACCTCCCTCTACAGTAGCTTCCTCTGTCCTCCCTCCATGTTTCCATACCTCCTCCTTGTTCCTTCCTTCTGTCTTTTCCATTTATGCTTCCCTCCTTTCTTTTCTCTGCCGGCCTGCTCCTTCTGTCCTTCCCTCCACATCTCCTGACCTCATTCTCTTCTCTCTATATCACTGTGTGTCTCAGTGTCTTTTTCAAGTCAACACTGAGTCACTGGGAGACCTGCTGAGCTCATTGGTCTGACTGAACACACAAAGACAGGAATAGAAACAAAACAAGTCAGCATGAGTTACTTCAACAATCTCATTCAGAGGGTATACACTGTTATTTCACAGTCACTCTAGTAGACTTGCAAGTAGACAAGCAGTGGAATCATGTTTTGGTTGTGAAGCTCTCAATGTGCTCTAGATTAACGCAACACACACACACACACACACACATCTTTCTGTCCTAATTACATCGTCAGTGTCATGAAACTTGACCCTTTCCTGTCTCTGTCTACTCCAGGCTACCAAACCAGATCCTCCATCACCAGCAGAGCCAGTGGTCTCTCCCCCAGCCACAGGATAAAGGACAGAGATTACCTGGGCTGGATGGACTTTGGGCGGCGTAGTGCGGAGGAGTACGAATACTCCTCATAAAGGCATGGCAAGCTTTCTCCAAACCCTGAGTTGCAACCCCCAACACCGCCAATAAAAGCCCATATAAATAAGCCCTTTTCACACTGCACTTACTGTAACCCAGGGGTGACTGGACCCTAGAAGGAGTTTAGCGTAGTAATATATAAGCAGAGAGTAGAAGAATTTTCCAATCTCCATGCTGAGCTTGAGAGCACTTTTAAAATTGCAACAACAGATGAAACATTATAATCTAAAAACAAAGGGAGCTCTCCAGCATTATATTTAAGCACAACATGTAAAAGATGTTCAGTATTTTTGTTATAGTCAAGATATCCCAATGAAAAGAGAAAAAACAACAATATGTTAGTTGTCTCTCAATATTTTCCAACTCTCCCTGTCTGTGGTTCTCAGCCCCGAGCTCTTTCACTCAGATGTAAATCTTTAAAAAATGGGTCACAAATATCTACTTTCATTGTTCAATTACATGCTGTCATATAACTTTATGGACTAATAAGAATGATATGGCTGAAAGTTGCCCTAACAGGTGCAACACAATAAACAGGAGAGTGAAGGAGTTGTCACAGTCTGTACACGCCCACACAGTCCTGAGAAGAGCTCCAGTCAGGCTACATAAATGAAAACACCTGTGTGGGCGGACTACTGATGTGTAGCACACAGACAATACTTGTTAATTGGTTCAATTCATTGTTGGTTTTGGTCTTTAATGGGATTTTATAACAATAAAGAATATTATCAGACTTTAAGACCTTTAAAACTAACAGGTCAAACACAAGGTAAAGTTATCTTTTACTGGTGATAACATAAACAGAAATGGTCTGCAGCAACATTTAGCAATGTCATGTGTTTTGAATAGATTTTCAACAATCAAAATGAAATAGAAGTGACTATCAAGAGAAAAATTGTAAAAGCTATATGGTATATAATATATACTATACTCATTCCAGTGAGGAAATCTTAAGCAGTGCTGAAGTGTCTCATTTTACTGACAATTCAGAATGTATCTGCGGCCGTCTTATGGACCACAATGAGCCACTTATTATGTGGTAATACACTTAGCCTAATTCATTTCAATTTAACACAAGTGCACATTCAAGAATTTTGAATTCATACCACCTGCAACTAAACTAAACAATGTAATGCAATATTAAAAGGCTGGCAGAGGTTACAAGTAACAGCATTTCTGGACTGGAAGAAAAGCAGCTTTTCACCTTCAGCCCGCCAACCGAAGGTAACCCCGGGCTAAAAATGTGCAGTGTGAAAAGATTTGTATTGGCCAGCAAATGGCACTGTCTATATGAGATGCTTGGGAGTCTCCTCATGATTGCATAATGGACCTTGGTGGCAGACGCATTAAAAATCAGGAGTACAATTACTGTTGATATGAATAGAAGTGGTTCTCTTTTTATTTTTAAAAGATTATGTATGTATGTACGCACTCTGAAGGGTTAAATCTCTGTAATAAATGATATGTTTCTACCAACTTTCAGATTCATTAAAATTCAAATAAAGATCCATGTTCCTCTGATGACAGCAAGAAATGCAAATATATTTGTTTGGGATTATCATGTAATTATGTTTTTCAGAGGCACACTTGGTGATCCCGGGCATTTCATGCAGCGGCTGCCTGCATTCAGGATCCAGAAGCATTTTCATCAGTGAACCGAGTATGAATATTTGGTGTAATTCACCAGGGGATACTAGATAAGATGAAAGCCAGAGCATTATCAGTATTCATTGTTAACATTGATCGGGTTTTCCCAGGATTAGCACTCATAATGAGCTTCAGTTTCCTGAACAGTGTACAAATTTAAACTAGATCTAATCCTGAAATTTTATGTTTTTAAATCCTAAATTCTAATTAGTCATCTGTTAGCTCTCATTAGTGCACATAGCTGACTAACAATGTGAAATCTGTCCTCCTGGGAAATGAAATGAAGTTTTCATACACTGCAGAAATGAGGGAATACTTGTCTTTTAAAAGTTATATGCACATTATAAGATTCAATACTTTCCAAACCACATATGTATACTTGGAAACAGGCTAAATCATCTCTCTTTATTCTGATTCTCCTTTACAGACAAACACACAAAAACCCAACATACAGCACGAAGCATGATGTCTGTATCCTCCCGTCTGACACTCACAATAGTCTAGTTTATTGACTATAACTGAATGACTCATGACTTATGAAAGAGCTCAAGTGCTTCATATTTACTCTGCTGCTGCTGCATTACAATACACAAAGAGAGTACAGTGACAATTTGTTCTACTCGCTATTTAACAACTTTCAGATTGAGTCAGTCCACACAGTCAGGGACCATTAGCTCCATTATGACATCATACGAACAACATGACACCTTCTCTATGGACCACAATAAACGACATAAGTATAAATAAATAAATAAATGATCAAATACATATATACATAAAAAAATAAATATATTTTGGTAATGAAAAATAAATTAATGTCTTGGATTTCTGTTCTACATTTCCATAGATATTTTTTATTTAGGCTATTTCTGTATTTCTACTTTTATTTATTTATATATTTCTTTATTTCTATTAATTTATGTATGTATTTACTCATTTATGCATTGCGACATTTATTTATTTATGAATTTTTACATTTATTCATTTATTTCTACGTTTGTGCTGCATACCTCCATCTGAGGCGGCAGACAGCCGAGTGACTGCAGCAGTTTCTGAAGGACACTAATATACGTATTCATTTGTGATTCACTGACACCATTTTTAAACCAGTGTCGAGCTGCTCTTGACTGTTCTTACAGACACTGAGGGGTCTTCTTCGCTTTTTGTTTGGTAAGTTTTATCACTGCCCGATTTGTGTTGTGCATGCGCGAGCGGTTCCACCATTTTGGACAGTGACGTACAGCAACGCCACTTGGACAAATCACATTAGAGTTGAGTTTAACCGAAAGAAAAGTGAAGAGGAAAGTGACTTAACGACTGAATTAACAAAGCAGCTGCCAGTGGTTTCTGCTTGGTATGTAAACACTCATTTTTCTCACATTTGTTTGTTTTACCGACTGGAGCTGTTAGTCTGCTGCTAGTTTATCCGCTAACCTGCTGCCTGTTTCAGTTTAAAATGTAAAGACAGAAATGTTGTGTAAAGGTGTTAATAAACAGCCAGTGTGACATTATTCCATCTGTCATGACATCTAATAGTTACATGTTTAAAATACATTATGTGATTCCTCTCTTTTTTTCCTTCAGTATTAAAGTGAAAAGTCACATATTACACATCTAATTGTTTGAATGTAATGTACAGTAACAACATTAAAGCCAATGTAATACAAGGCCAGTAGACTTGTCATCATGGATTATTATTGCATTTTTGGTTGATGTGGAAACTTGATAACTCAAACAGCAAAACTGTACTCATAAAATTGTATAGAATAAAACTTTGTTTTACAAAAGGAACATGTGAAGGATTACACCGATATCCAGCAACCACAGCCCAACCCCAGGATGCCTCTGTTTGAAACAACTGAACAAGCTGATGCTCCCATCAACACACCAACACAGGGCACAATCACGCTGTCTCTCCTGGCTGGGCAGACTGAGAGGATGATATGAATATAAGGAATGGTTGGTAGATGTCCTGCAGCTTCTGCTTTAGTCCTCCATCAAGCTTCACTTTCGTCAGGCATCCCGTGTTGCTGCTGTGGTCTTCATCACTCACTGTGATGCAGCCCTGCCCATTGCTGCAGGGTGTGGGCCTATTGATGGACAGAAGTTACAACACAAAATGTTTCAAAGTTTAAATATTACATATTCAATGTAGACAGGGTAGTAATAAAGGTTAAGATATTGTAACCCTAGTTCTATAGGCAAAGGCGGAGCCTTCTACTTGACTCTATGAGTAATACTCTCCTCCAATCACACGCACACAATGGCCCACTAAAATGCATGTATGTAGCCGGCCAATCAGGATGCTCTTATCGATCACGTGTGTCTCACACAATATACTGTATGAGGCAGCGTCCTGCTGCCGCTAACAGAAACCACTTAAGAGAACACCGTAGGAGCGGCAGTGTAAACAGGTAGAGGGCTCTGCCTGTGATTTAAGAACTAGGGTTATAATACCGTAACCTTTGTTCTATCTCACACAGACTCTGCCCTCTACTGGACTCTATGGGTACAATAGGTGGAGCCCGATGAATGTTCGCCCTGCCACGACATGTCACCAGACTGCCTCACTAAGACAAACTGGCTAAAGGTTAGCTGCTGCAGCCCACCTACTATTTTATAATCCAAGCTGCTTGAATAGAGCAGTAGGGGGCCGAACCCAGCCCAGTTAGCAGGAACATGAAACTGGGTGTAACCATGGCCTAACCTCGCAGGGGTCACAAATCATACGACATCCTGCACACCTCCTTCCCCGAGTCATCATGGCTCAAGGGAGAACATGGACAAATATTGCCCAAGGGGGGGTCACGTGTACCACAGCTGACACTAACACCACCGTTTTCACAAGTCGTGAGTTGCCCCCGTGAGCAAGGACCTTGAAAAGGAGCCTGTCATTTCCAAGAGATAAAACCTTATGAACAGACAAGGTGTAGACCAGGATGCTGCTGTGCATATGTCCACGTTACTCACACCCCTGAATAAGGCCATTTACGCTTCTACACCATGTGTAGAATAAGCTCAGACCATGATGGGGGGTCCTAACCCGACTGCCTCCAGGCTTGGGAGATGCATGCACAAAGCCAACTAGCTAGTATTTAGAGAGTAAATACATGGGGTGCTGTGCATTTCTGGCATATTTTAAGTAGTTTCTGGTTTGTTCTTTGGAGTGTTTAATTACCACCTGTTTACAGAATATTGTCCATATTACCTAACCTACACTTGAGATTACTGTGCTGTGCAAATATGTGAATTATCCTGCCACTTGCCTAACATAATTTCCTCCTATTTCAGGTCTTTGTTCATATACATTGCTATTTCAATCATATGCTCAAATTTTCTTTAGAGTTAGGATCGTATTCTTGAATTAGGGTTTGGTCTTTTGAAATCTGAATATGATTATGGTTAGTGTCAGGTGCATCTTACTCTCTAAACTGCAGTTCAATTTGGAAATGATCAAGTATTTCTCCATGGAAAAATACAATCGCCCCAGAAGGAGTCTTTGGGCATATTCCAAAGACTGAATCCAATTCCAGGAATATGATACTAACCATTTGTTTTCATTTTGTTTTTGTTTTTTTATTTTACGAAGATGGAAGGCGTCCTCAATCACAGCTCCAGAGGTGGGGCTCCACACATGAGTCGAGCACTGCTTTCCCAAGGCCCAGTTATTGCACGCTGACTCTGATCTCCAGAGCGGGAAACTCTCTGGTGATACTTCAGCGACTCAACTCGGTCTATAGAAAAAGAAGAAACTATAGAAAAATAAAGATATAATTGGACCCAATTCTCTACTGGCTTACATATGCTTTAAATAGCGATGCACATTAACAAAGACATGAAAAAGGAGGTAATTATGTCAGGCAAGTGGCAGGATAATTCACATATTTACACAGCGCAGTCATTTCAAGTGTAGGTTAGGTAATATGGACAATATTCCCTTCACAGATACTAATTAAACACTCCAAAGAAGAACAAACCAGAAACTACTTACATTATGTCAGAAACACACACCTCATGTATTTCCTCTCTAAAGCCTGCCGCACTCCAACTGCTCAGCCTACCCACTAATGTAGGTGCATTAATTAAACCAGCCAACAGGTGGCTGCAGCACATCTGCCAATCAGGTGACACAGTTTGTATCCAACTAATATCACAACTTGTATAGATCAATAAATGCTGAACTACCTGTTTCCACACTCCAATTACACTTTCAGCCTTTCTAACATCATATTTCAAATGATTATATGTCGTGTAGACGTCCAGTCAACCTCCACTTTTCAACAACATTTTACCCATTGATTAATTAATAGAGATCCTTTCTGATATCAGCTCAAATGTCCTCAAGATCTGACTGAACTCGTGACATCATCTGTGACGTAATGACAGGATGTGAATCAGCCTGTTTCAGCTCACTGATGATGTCATGGTACTAAAGTGGTAACTCCTTCTATGACATCACATGTGATGTCATGAGTCCACACAGGGAAGTTTATAAATAGACCTTCAAATCAATCAATTCATCGAGCTGAGGTCGACTAGGCTCCCTTAGATGGAAGGCGTCCTCATTCACAGCTTCAGAGGTGACCGAGTTGAGTCGCTGAAGTACCGCCAGAGAGTTTCCCGCTCTGGAGGTCAGAGTCAGCGTGCAAGAACTGGGCCTTGGGAAAGCAGTGCTCGACTTGTGTGTTGAGGCCCACCTCTGAAGCTGTGAATGAGGACGCCTTCCATCTTCGTAAAAAGAAAAACCCGGGTTAGGATCGTATTCCTGGATTTGGATTCAGTCTTTGGAATATGCCCAAAGACTCCTTCTGGGGCGATTGTATTTTTCCATGGAGGAATACTTGATCACTTCCAAATTGAACTGAAGTTTAGGGAGTAAGATGCACCTGAACTTAACCCTAATCATATTCAGATTTCCAAAGACTGAGCCCAAATTCCAAGAATACCATCCTAACCCTAAAAAAAATCGTGAGCGTATGTGTAACCCACTAGGTGCTACAGGGTAAAGAATAAAGAATATATGGACCAGGGGCTAGGTTCGTAATGGGAGGGCTGAAAAGGGAATGACAGACAAAACAGATAAATGGAGCCACGAGGAACGTTGAGGTAAGTTTACTGTACCAAGTTATAAAACATGAACATAAAATGCAGTGCAATTATCATCAGTATCTCAAGATTTCACAGTCTTTCAGCAGAACTTGAATTGAAAGTGTCCATGAGTGTAATGTCCCTTTAATGTCTTTGCGATATCAGTCAGCGCGCTCAAGTCAATGTTTTATGTCAAGTCAGGGGGGAAAATTCAAGTAGTCGGATGTGTGGTGGTCCTACCACACTGATACTTGAGTGAAAGCAAAAAGATATGAGGTCCTCTTCTCAGGTCTCGGTTCCTCACTCCTTAGGTTAAGAAGAGATCTCACTGGGGGCTAGCCATCTCCCATCCAAGGGAGAATCCACATCCAGTTCTCTAGTTCTCAAAAAACCCAGCCTGCATGAAGACAGGACTGTTATTTTCATGACGTCACTACTTTTCTCTAATGGCCATAGTAATATAATAATTCTCAACACATTACTGTAGCACAATAATGATTAAATGAATTCTCTCTTTTAACTGTACAGTTGTTTTGTTTTGTTTTATCTCAATGTAAGTATTTCCCACATTTTATACATTTTTATCAACCTTTTTATACATGAATTTAATCAACATGAATTTTAGCTGTTAACCCATGAATTATGATGTTTTAACTTTAAGTTGTAAATGACCTTATCCATCAGTTTCATCAATGTATCTCAATATAACTACACACACAGTATCAAAATAAACATCATACTTTACTTCTTTTAAATGATCAGAGCAATAATATTCAGTTTTGAACTCTTAAGATAGTTAACAGAAACAGTGAGCAGCAGTGATAAGCCAAGTTCAAGCATTTCTGGAGCACAGACACGTTTTCTGCCACCTCACACATCAACTCACAGTGTGGCTAATACAGTTAGCATGCGCTAGCGCTAATTAGCTCGGCAACTCACCAAGACGATAATGCCAAAAGTACTACTACTCCTGGCTCACGGACCCTCGCACACCTCTGACGCATTCAGAAGAGTATTTTATCTCATGGATATGTTAATAATCGCTATTCTAACTCTCTATTTCTCATCCGCTCCGACCGCTGCTGTTTTACCCGCACTGCAACTCACTGACTTCTGCGTGAAGAGAGGGTGGGACTTAACTCCCTCTAACCAATCATAAGTTTGCTCTAGTTGATATGACAAATAAGGACTGTGTGCGTGTGTGTGTGTGTGTGTGTGTGTGTGTGTGTGTGTGTGTGTGTGTGTGTGTGTGTGTGTGTGTGTCAAATAAGTGATTGACAGATTGATTAACAAATGAAAATGAGATAAATAAGGAAACTATAGAAAAATAAAGATATAATTGGACCCAATTCTCTACTGGCTTACATATGCTTTAAATAGCGATGCACATTAACAAAGACATGAAAAAGGAGGTAATTATGTCAGGCAAGTGGCAGGATAATTCACATATTTACACAGCGCAGTCATTTCAAGTGTAGGTTAGGTAATATGGACAATATTCCCTTCACAGATACTAATTAAACACTCCAAAGAAGAACAAACCAGAAACTACTTACATTATGTCAGAAACACACACCTCATGTATTTACTCTCTAAAGCCTGCCGCACTCCAACTGCTCAGCCTACCCACTAATGTAGGTGCATTAATTAAAGCAGCCAACAGGTGGCTGCAGCACATCTGCCAATGAGGTGACACAGTTTGTATCCAACTAATATCACAACTTGTATAGATCAATAAATGCTGAACTACCTGTTTCCACACTCCAATTACACTTTCAGCCTTTCTAACATCATATTTCAAATGATTATATGTCGTGTAGACGTCCAGTCAACCTCCACTTTTCAACAACATTTTACCCATTGATTAATTAATAGAGATCCTTTCTGATATCAGCTCAAATGTCCTCAAGATCTGACTGAACTCGTGACATCATCTGTGACGTAATGACAGGATGTGAATCAGCCTGTTTCAGCTCACTGATGATGTCATGGTACTAAAGTGGTAACTCCTTCTATGACATCACATGTGATGTCATGAGTCCACACAGGGAAGTTTATAAATAGACCTTCAAATCAATCAATTCATCGAGCTGAGGTCGACTAGGCTCCCTTAGATGGAAGGCGTCCTCATTCACAGCTTCAGAGGTGACCGAGTTGAGTCGCTGAAGTACCGCCAGAGAGTTTCCCGCTCTGGAGGTCAGAGTCAGCGTGCAAGAACTGGGCCTTGGGAAAGCAGTGCTCGACTTGTGTGTTGAGGCCCACCTCTGAAGCTGTGAATGAGGACGCCTTCCATCTTCGTAAAAAGAAAAACCCGGGTTAGGATCGTATTCCTGGATTTGGATTCAGTCTTTGGAATATGCCCAAAGACTCCTTCTGGGGCGATTGTATTTTTCCATGGAGGAATACTTGATCACTTCCAAATTGAACTGAAGTTTAGGGAGTAAGATGCACCTGAACTTAACCCTAATCATATTCAGATTTCCAAAGACTGAGCCCAAATTCCAAGAATACCGTCCTAACCCTAAAAAAAACCGTGAGCGTATGTGTAACCCACTAGGTGCTACAGGGTAAAGAATAAAGAATATATGGACCAGGGGCTAGGTTCGTAATGGGAGGGCTGAAAAGGGAATGACAGACAAAACAGATAAATGGAGCCACGAGGAACGTTGAGGTAAGTTTACTGTACCAAGTTATAAAACATGAACATAAAATGCAGTGCAATTATCATCAGTATCTCAAGATTTCACAGTCTTTCAGCAGAACTTGAATTGAAAGTGTCCATGAGTGTAATGTCCCTTTAATGTCTTTGCGATATCAGTCAGCGCGCTCAAGTCAATGTTTTATGTCAAGTCAGGGGGGAAAATTCAAGTAGTCGGATGTGTGGTGGTCCTACCACACTGATACTTGAGTGAAAGCAAAAAGATATGAGGTCCTCTTCTCAGGTCTCGGTTCCTCACTCCTTAGGTTAAGAAGAGATCTCACTGGGGGCTAGCCATCTCCCATCCAAGGGAGAATCCACATCCAGTTCTCTAGTTCTCAAAAAACCCAGCCTGCATGAAGACAGGACTGTTATTTTCATGACGTCACTACTTTTCTCTAATGGCCATAGTAATATAATAATTCTCAACACATTACTGTAGCACAATAATGATTAAATGAATTCTCTCTTTTAACTGTACAGTTGTTTTGTTTTGTTTTATCTCAATGTAAGTATTTCCCACATTTTATACATTTTTATCAACCTTTTTATACATGAATTTAATCAACATGAATTTTAGCTGTTAACCCATGAATTATGATGTTTTAACTTTAAGTTGTAAATGACCTTATCCATCAGTTTCATCATACAATGTATCTCAATATAACTACACACACAGTATCAAAATAAACATCATACCTTACTTCTTTTAAATGATCAGAGCAATAATATTCAGTTTTGAACTCTTAAGATAGTTAACAGAAACAGTGAGCAGCAGTGATAAGCCAAGTTCAAGCATTTCTGGAGCACAGACACGTTTTCTGCCACCTCACACATCAACTCAGTGTGGCTAATACAGTTAGCATGCGCTAGCGCTAATTAGCTCGGCAACTCACCAAGACGATAATGCCAAAAGTACTACTACTCCTGGCTCACGGACCCTCGCACACCTCTGACGCATTCAGAAGAGTATTTTATCTCATGGATATGTTAATAATCGCTATTCTAACTCTCTATTTCTCATCCGCTCCGACCGCTGCTGTTTTACCCGCACTGCAACTCACTGACTTCTGCGTGAAGAGAGGGTGGGACTTAACTCCCTCTAACCAATCATAAGTTTGCTCTAGTTGATATGACAAATAAGGACTGTGTGTGTGTGTGTGTGTGTGTGTGTGTGTGTGTGTGTGTGTGTGTGTGTGTGTGTGTGTGTGTGTGTGTGTGTGTGTGTGTGTCAAATAAGTGATTGACAGATTGATTAACAAATGAAAATGAGATAAATAAGGAAACTATAGAAAAATAAAGATATAATTGGACCCAATTCTCTACTGGCTTACATATGCTTTAAATAGCGATGCACATTAACAAAGACATGAAAAAGGAGGTAATTATGTCAGGCAAGTGGCAGGATAATTCACATATTTACACAGCGCAGTCATTTCAAGTGTAGGTTAGGTAATATGGACAATATTCCCTTCACAGATACTAATTAAACACTCCAAAGAAGAACAAACCAGAAACTACTTACATTATGTCAGAAACACACACCTCATGTATTTACTCTCTAAAGCCTGCCGCACTCCAACTGCTCAGCCTACCCACTAATGTAGGTGCATTAATTAAACCAGCCAACAGGTGGCTGCAGCACATCTGCCAATCAGGTGACACAGTTTGTATCCAACTAATATCACAACTTGTATAGATCAATAAATGCTGAACTACCTGTTTCCACACTCCAATTACACTTTCAGCCTTTCTAACATCATATTTCAAATGATTATATGTCGTGTAGACGTCCAGTCAACCTCCACTTTTCAACAACATTTTACCCATTGATTAATTAATAGAGATCCTTTCTCATATCAGCTCAAATGTCCTCAAGATCTGACTGAACTCGTGACATCATCTGTGACGTAATGACAGGATGTGAATCAGCCTGTTTCAGCTCACTGATGATGTCATGGTACTAAAGTGGTAACTCCTTCTATGACATCACATGTGATGTCATGAGTCCACACAGGGAAGTTTATAAATAGACCTTCAAATCAATCAATTCATCGAGCTGAGGTCGACTAGGCTCCCTTAGATGGAAGGCGTCCTCATTCACAGCTTCAGAGGTGACCGAGTTGAGTCGCTGAAGTACCGCCAGAGAGTTTCCCGCTCTGGAGGTCAGAGTCAGCGTGCAAGAACTGGGCCTTGGGAAAGCAGTGCTCGACTTGTGTGTTGAGGCCCACCTCTGAAGCTGTGATTGAGGACGCCTTCCATCTTCGTAAAAAGAAAAACCCGGGTTAGGATGGTATTCCTGGATTTGGATTCAGTCTTTGGAATATGCCCAAAGACTCCTTCTGGGGCGATTGTATTTTTCCATGGAGGAATACTTGATCACTTCCAAATTGAACTGAAGTTTAGGGAGTAAGATGCACCTGAACTTAACCCTAATCATATTCAGATTTCCAAAGACTGAGCCCAAATTCCAAGAATACCATCCTAACCCTAAAAAAAATCGTGAGCGTATGTGTAACCCACTAGGTGCTACAGGGTAAAGAATAAAGAATATATGGACCAGGGGCTAGGTTCGTAATGGGAGGGCTGAAAATGGAATGACAGACAAAACAGATAAATGGAGCCACGAGGAACGTTGAGGTAAGTTTACTGTACCAAGTTATAAAACATGAACATAAAATGCAGTGCAATTATCATCAGAGTCTCAAGATTTCACAGTCTTTCAGCAGAACTTGAATTGAAAGTGTCCATGAGTGTAATGTCCCTTTAATGTCTTTGCGATATCAGTCAGCGCGCTCAAGTCAATGTTTTATGTCAAGTCAGGGGGGAAAATTCAAGTAGTCGGATGTGTGGTGGTCCTACCACACTGATACTTGAGTGAAAGCAAAAAGATATGAGGTCCTCTTCTCAGGTCTCGGTTCCTCACTCCTTAGGTTAAGAAGAGATCTCACTGGGGGCTAGCCATCTCCCATCCAAGGGAGAATCCACATCCAGTTCTCTAGTTCTCAAAAAACCCAGCCTGCATGAAGACAGGACTGTTATTTTCATGACGTCACTACTTTTCTCTAATGGCCATAGTAATATAATAATTCTCAACACATTACTGTAGCACAATAATGATTAAATGAATTCTCTCTTTTAACTGTACAGTTGTTTTGTTTTGTTTTGTTTTATCTCAATGTAAGTATTTCCCACATTTTATACATTTTTATCAACCTTTTTATACATGAATTTAATCAACATGAATTTTAGCTGTTAACCCATGAATTATGATGTTTTAACTTTAAGTTGTAAATGACCTTATCCATCAGTTTCATCATACAATGTATCTCAATATAACTACACACACAGTATCAAAATAAACATCATACCTTACTTCTTTTCAATGATCAGAGCAATAATATTCAGTTTTGAACTCTTAAGATAGTTAACAGAAACAGTGAGCAGCAGTGATAAGCCAAGTTCAAGCATTTCTGGAGCACAGACACGTTTTCTGCCACCACACACATCAACTCAGTGTGGCTAATACAGTTAGCATGCGCTAGCGCTAATTAGCTCGGCAACTCACCAAGACGATAATGCCAAAAGTACTACTACTCCTGGCTCACGGACCCTCGCACACCTCTGACGCATTCAGAAGAGTATTTTATCTCATGGATATGTTAATAATCGCTATTCTAACTCTCTATTTCTCATCCGCTCCGACCGCTGCTGTTTTACCCGCACTGCAACTCACTGACTTCTGCGTGAAGAGAGGGTGGGACTTAACTCCCTCTAACCAATCATAAGTTTGCTCTAGTTGATATGACAAATAAGGACTGTGTGTGTGTGTGTGTGTGTGTGTGTGTGTGTGTGTGTGTGTGTGTGTGTGTGTGTGTCAAATAAGTGATTGACAGATTGATTAACAAATGAAAATGAGATAAATAAGGAAACTATAGAAAAATAAAGATATAATTGGACCCAATTCTCTACTGGCTTACATATGCTTTAAATAGCGATGCACATTAACAAAGACATGAAAAAGGAGGTAATTATGTCAGGCAAGTGGCAGGATAATTCACATATTTACACAGCGCAGTCATTTCAAGTGTAGGTTAGGTAATATGGACAATATTCCCTTCACAGATACTAATTAAACACTCCAAAGAAGAACAAACCAGAAACTACTTACATTATGTCAGAAACACACACCTCATGTATTTACTCTCTAAAGCCTGCCGCACTCCAACTGCTCAGCCTACCCACTAATGTAGGTGCATTAATTAAACCAGCCAACAGGTGGCTGCAGCACATCTGCCAATCAGGTGACACAGTTTGTATCCAACTAATATCACAACTTGTATAGATCAATAAATGCTGAACTACCTGTTTCCACACTCCAATTACACTTTCAGCCTTTCTAACATCATATTTCAAATGATTATATGTCGTGTAGACGTCCAGTCAACCTCCACTTTAACAACATTTTACCCATTGATTAATTAATAGAGATCCTTTCTCATATCAGCTCAAATGTCCTCAAGATCTGACTGAACTCGTGACATCATCTGTGACGTAATGACAGGATGTGAATCAGCCTGTTTCAGCTCACTGATGATGTCATGGTACTAAAGTGGTAACTCCTTCTATGACATCACATGTGATGTCATGAGTCCACACAGGGAAGTTTATAAATAGACCTTCAAATCAATCAATTCATCGAGCTGAGGTCGACTAGGCTCCCTTAGATGGAAGGCGTCCTCATTCACAGCTTCAGAGGTGACCGAGTTGAGTCGCTGAAGTACCGCCAGAGAGTTTCCCGCTCTGGAGGTCAGAGTCAGCGTGCAAGAACTGGGCCTTGGGAAAGCAGTGCTCGACTTGTGTGTTGAGGCCCACCTCTGAAGCTGTGAATGAGGACGCCTTCCATCTTCGTAAAAAGAAAAACCCGGGTTAGGATCGTATTCCTGGATTTGGATTCAGTCTTTGGAATATGCCCAAAGACTCCTTCTGGGGCGATTGTATTTTTCCATGGAGGAATACTTGATCACTTCCAAATTGAACTGAAGTTTAGGGAGTAAGATGCACCTGAACTTAACCCTAATCATATTCAGATTTCCAAAGACTGAGCCCAAATTCCAAGAATACCGTCCTAACCCTAAAAAAAACCGTGAGCGTATGTGTAACCCACTAGGTGCTACAGGGTAAAGAATAAAGAATATATGGACCAGGGGCTAGGTTCGTAATGGGAGGGCTGAAAAGGGAATGACAGACAAAACAGATAAATGGAGCCACGAGGAACGTTGAGGTAAGTTTACTGTACCAAGTTATAAAACATGAACATAAAATGCAGTGCAATTATCATCAGTATCTCAAGATTTCACAGTCTTTCAGCAGAACTTGAATTGAAAGTGTCCATGAGTGTAATGTCCCTTTAATGTCTTTGCGATATCAGTCAGCGCGCTCAAGTCAATGTTTTATGTCAAGTCAGGGGGAAAATTCAAGTAGTCGGATGTGTGGTGGTCCTACCACACTGATACTTGAGTGAAAGCAAAAAGATATGAGGTCCTCTTCTCAGGTCTCGGTTCCTCACTCCTTAGGTTAAGAAGAGATCTCACTGGGGGCTAGCCATCTCCCATCCAAGGGAGAATCCACATCCAGTTCTCTAGTTCTCAAAAAACCCAGCCTGCATGAAGACAGGACTGTTATTTTCATGACGTCACTACTTTTCTCTAATGGCCATAGTAATATAATAATTCTCAACACATTACTGTAGCACAATAATGATTAAATGAATTCTCTCTTTTAACTGTACAGTTGTTTTGTTTTGTTTTATCTCAATGTAAGTATTTCCCACATTTTATACATTTTTATCAACCTTTTTATACATGAATTTAATCAACATGAATTTTAGCTGTTAACCCATGAATTATGATGTTTTAACTTTAAGTTGTAAATGACCTTATCCATCAGTTTCATCATACAATGTATCTCAATATAACTACACACACAGTATCAAAATAAACATCATACTTTACTTCTTTTAAATGATCAGAGCAATAATATTCAGTTTTGAACTCTTAAGATAGTTAACAGAAACAGTGAGCAGCAGTGATAAGCCAAGTTCAAGCATTTCTGGAGCACAGACACGTTTTCTGCCACCACACACATCAACTCAGTGTGGCTAATACAGTTAGCATGCGCTAGCGCTAATTAGCTCGGCAACTCACCAAGACGATAATGCCAAAAGTACTACTACTCCTGGCTCACAGACCCTCGCACACCTCTGACGCATTCAGAAGAGTATTTTATCTCATGGATATGTTAATAATCGCTATTCTAACTCTCTATTTCTCATCCGCTCCGGCCGCTGCTGTTTTACCCGCACTGCAACTCACTGACTTCTGCGTGAAGAGAGGGTGGGACTTAACTCCCTCTAACCAATCATAAGTTTGCTCTAGTTGATATGACAAATAAGGACTGTGTGTGTGTGTGTGTGTGTGTGTGTGTGTGTGTGTGTGTGTGTGTGTGTCAAATAAGTGATTGACAGATTGATTAACAAATGAAAATGAGATAAATAAGGAAACTATAGAAAAATAAAGATATAATTGGACCCAATTCTCTACTGGCTTACATATGCTTTAAATAGCGATGCACATTAACAAAGACATGAAAAAGGAGGTAATCATGTCAGGCAAGTGGCAGGATAATTCACATATTTACACAGCGCAGTCATTTCAAGTGTAGGTTAGGTAATATGGACAATATTCCCTTCACAGATACTAATTAAACACTCCAAAGAAGAACAAACCAGAAACTACTTACATTATGTCAGAAACACACACCTCATGTATTTACTCTCTAAAGCCTGCCGCACTCCAACTGCTCAGCCTACCCACTAATGTAGGTGCATTAATTAAACCAGCCAACAGGTGGCTGCAGCACATCTGCCAATCAGGTGACACAGTTTGTATCCAACTAATATCACAACTTGTATAGATCAATAAATGCTGAACTACCTGTTTCCACACTCCAATTACACTTTCAGCCTTTCTAACATCATATTTCAAGTGATTATATGTCGTGTAGACTTCCAGTCAACCTCCACTTTTCAACAACATTTTACCCATTGATTAATTAATAGAGATCATTTCTCATATCAGCTCAAATGTCCTCAAGATCTGACTGAACTCGTGACATCATCTGTGACGTAATGACAGGATGTGAATCAGCCTGTTTCAGCTCACTGATGATGTCATGGTACTAAAGTGGTAACTCCTTCTATGACATCACATGTGATGTCATGAGTCCACACAGGGAAGTTTATAAATAGACCTTCAAATCAATCAATTCATCGAGCTGAGGTCGACTAGGCTCCCTTAGATGGAAGGCGTCCTCATTCACAGCTTCAGAGGTGACCGAGTTGAGTCGCTGAAGTACCGCCAGAGAGTTTCCCGCTCTGGAGGTCAGAGTCAGCGTGCAAGAACTGGGCCTTGGGAAAGCAGTGCTCGACTTGTGTGTTGAGGCCCACCTCTGAAGCTGTGATTGAGGACGCCTTCCATCTTCGTAAAAAGAAAAACCCGGGTTAGGATGGTATTCCTGGATTTGGATTCAGTCTTTGGAATATGCCCAAAGACTCCTTCTGGGGCGATTGTATTTTTCCATGGAGGAATACTTGATCACTTCCAAATTGAACTGAAGTTTAGGGAGTAAGATGCACCTGAACTTAACCCTAATCATATTCAGATTTCCAAAGACTGAGCCCAAATTCCAAGAATACCATCCTAACCCTAAAAAAAATCGTGAGCGTATGTGTAACCCACTAGGTGCTACAGGGTAAAGAATAAAGAATATATGGACCAGGGGCTAGGTTCGTAATGGGAGGGCTGAAAAGGGAATGACAGACAAAACAGATAAATGGAGCCACGAGGAACGTTGAGGTAAGTTTACTGTACCAAGTTATAAAACATGAACATAAAATGCAGTGCAATTATCATCAGTATCTCAAGATTTCACAGTCTTTCAGCAGAGCTTGAATTGAAAGTGTCCATGAGTGTAATGTCCCTTTAATGTCTTTGCGATATCAGTCAGCGCGCTCAAGTCAATGTTTTATGTCAAGTCAGGGGGGAAAATTCAAGTAGTCGGATGTGTGGTGGTCCTACCACACTGATACTTGAGTGAAAGCAAAAAGATATGAGGTCCTCTTCTCAGGTCTCGGTTCCTCACTCCTTAGGTTAAGAAGAGATCTCACTGGGGGCTAGCCATCTCCCATCCACAGGGAGAATCCACATCCAGTTCTCTAGTTCTCAAAAAACCCAGCCTGCATGAAGACAGGACTGTTATTTTCATGACGTCACTACTTTTCTCTAATGGCCATAGTAATATAATAATTCTCAACACATTACTGTAGCACAATAATGATTAAATGAATTCTCTCTTTTAACCGTACAGTTGTTTTGTTTTGTTTTATCTCAATGTATTTCCCACATTTTATACATTTTTATCAACCTTTTTATACATGAATTTAATCAACATGAATTTTAGCTGTTAACCCATGAATTATGATGTTTTAACTTTAAGTTGTAAATGAACTTATCCATCAGTTTCATCATACAATGTATCTCAATATAACTACACACACAGTATCAAAATAAACATCATACCTTACTTCTTTTAAATGATCAGAGCAATAATATTCAGTTTTGAACTCTTAAGATAGCTAACAGAAACAGTGAGCAGCAGTGATAAGCCAAGTTCAAGCATTTCTGGAGCACAGACACGTTTTCTGCCACCTCACACATCAACTCAGTGTGGCTAATACAGTTAGCATGCGCTAGCGCTAATTAGCTCGGCAACTCACCAAGACGATAATGCCAAAAGTACTACTACTCCTGGCTCACGGACCCTCGCACACCTCTGACGCATTCAGAAGAGTATTTTATCTCATGGATATGTTAATAATCGCTATTCTAACTCTCTATTTCTCATCCGCTCCGACCGCTGCTGTTTTACCCGCACTGCAACTCACTGACTTCTGCGTGAAGAGAGGGTGGGACTTAACTCCCTCTAACCAATCATAAGTTTGCTCTAGTTGATATGACAAATAAGGACTGTGTGTGTGTGTGTGTGTGTGTGTGTGTGTGTGTCAAATAAGTGATTGACAGATTGATTAACAAATGAAAATGAGATAAATAAGGAAACTATAGAAAAATAAAGATATAATTGGACCCAATTCTCTACTGGCTTACATATGCTTTAAATAGCGATGCACATTAACAAAGACATGAAAAAGGAGGTAATTATGTCAGGCAAGTGGCAGGATAATTCACATATTTACACAGCGCAGTCATTTCAAGTGTAGGTTAGGTAATATGGACAATATTCCCTTCACAGATACTAATTAAACACTCCAAAGAAGAACAAACCAGAAACTACTTACATTATGTCAGAAACACACACCTCATGTATTTACTCTCTAAAGCCTGCCGCACTCCAACTGCTCAGCCTACCCACTAATGTAGGTGCATTAATTAAACCAGCCAACAGGTGGCTGCAGCACATCTGCCAATCAGGTGACACAGTTTGTATCCAACTAATATCACAACTTGTATAGATCAATAAAAGCTGAACTACCTGTTTCCACACTCCAATTACACTTTCAGCCTTTCTAACATCATATTTCAAATGATTATATGTCGTGTAGACGTCCAGTCAACCTCCACTTTTCAACAACATTTTACCCATTGATTAATTAATAGAGATCCTTTCTGATATCAGCTCAAATGTCCTCAAGATCTGACTGAACTCGTGACATCATCTGTGACGTAATGACAGGATGTGAATCAGCCTGTTTCAGCTCACTGATGATGTCATGGTACTAAAGTGGTAACTCCTTCTATGACATCACATGTGATGTCATGAGTCCACACAGGGAAGTTTATAAATAGACCTTCAAATCAATCAATTCATCGAGCTGAGGTCGACTAGGCTCCCTTAGATGGAAGGCGTCCTCATTCACAGCTTCAGAGGTGACCGAGTTGAGTCGCTGAAGTACCGCCAGAGAGTTTCCCGCTCTGGAGGTCAGAGTCAGCGTGCAAGAACTGGGCCTTGGGAAAGCAGTGCTCGACTTGTGTGTTGAGGCCCACCTCTGAAGCTGTGAATGAGGACGCCTTCCATCTTCGTAAAAAGAAAAACCCGGGTTAGGATCGTATTCCTGGATTTGGATTCAGTCTTTGGAATATGCCCAAAGACTCCTTCTGGGGCGATTGTATTTTTCCATGGAGGAATACTTGATCACTTCCAAATTGAACTGAAGTTTAGGGAGTAAGATGCACCTGAACTTAACCCTAATCATATTCAGATTTCCAAAGACTGAGCCCAAATTCCAAGAATACCATCCTAACCCTAAAAAAAATCGTGAGCGTATGTGTAACCCACTAGGTGCTACAGGGTAAAGAATAAAGAATATATGGACCAGGGGCTAGGTTCGTAATGGGAGGGCTGAAAAGGGAATGACAGACAAAACAGATAAATGGAGCCACGAGGAACGTTGAGGTAAGTTTACTGTACCAAGTTATAAAACATGAACATAAAATGCAGTGCAATTATCATCAGTATCTCAAGATTTCACAGTCTTTCAGCAGAACTTGAATTGAAAGTGTCCATGAGTGTAATGTCCCTTTAATGTCTTTGCGATATCAGTCAGCGCGCTCAAGTCAATGTTTTATGTCAAGTCAGGGGGGAAAATTCAAGTAGTCGGATGTGTGGTGGTCCTACCACACTGATACTTGAGTGAAAGCAAAAAGATATGAGGTCCTCTTCTCAGGTCTCGGTTCCTCACTCCTTAGGTTAAGAAGAGATCTCACTGGGGGCTAGCCATCTCCCATCCAAGGGAGAATCCACATCCAGTTCTCTAGTTCTCAAAAAACCCAGCCTGCATGAAGACAGGACTGTTATTTTCATGACGTCACTACTTTTCTCTAATGGCCATAGTAATATAATAATTCTCAACACATTACTGTAGCACAATAATGATTAAATGAATTCTCTCTTTTAACTGTACAGTTGTTTTGTTTTGTTTTATCTCAATGTAAGTATTTCCCACATTTTATACATTTTTATCAACCTTTTTATACATGAATTTAATCAACATGAATTTTAGCTGTTAACCCATGAATTATGATGTTTTAACTTTAAGTTGTAAATGACCTTATCCATCAGTTTCATCATACAATGTATCTCAATATAACTACACACACAGTATCAAAATAAACATCATACCTTACTTCTTTTAAATGATCAGAGCAATAATATTCAGTTTTGAACTCTTAAGATAGTTAACAGAAACAGTGAGCAGCAGTGATAAGCCAAGTTCAAGCATTTCTGGAGCACAGACACGTTTTCTGCCACCACACACATCAACTCAGTGTGGCTAATACAGTTAGCATGCGCTAGCGCTAATTAGCTCGGCAACTCACCAAGACGATAATGCCAAAAGTACTACTACTCCTGGCTCACGGACCCTCGCACACCTCTGACGCATTCAGAAGAGTATTTTATCTCATGGATATGTTAATAATCGCTATTCTAACTCTCTATTTCTCATCCGCTCCGGCCGCTGCTGTTTTACCCGCACTGCAACTCACTGACTTCTGCGTGAAGAGAGGGTGGGACTTAACTCCCTCTAACCAATCATAAGTTTGCTCTAGTTGATATGACAAATAAGGACTGTGTGTGTGTGTGTGTGTGTGTGTGTGTGTGTGTGTGTGTGTGTGTGTGTGTGTGTCAAATAAGTGATTGACAGATTGATTAACAAATGAAAATGAGATAAATAAGGAAACTATAGAAAAATAAAGATATAATTGGACCCAATTCTCTACTGGCTTACATATGCTTTAAATAGCGATGCACATTAACAAAGACATGAAAAAGGAGGTAATTATGTCAGGCAAGTGGCAGGATAATTCACATATTTACACAGCGCAGTCATTTCAAGTGTAGGTTAGGTAATATGGACAATATTCCCTTCACAGATACTAATTAAACACTCCAAAGAAGAACAAACCAGAAACTACTTACATTATGTCAGAAACACACACCTCATGTATTTACTCTCTAAAGCCTGCCGCACTCCAACTGCTCAGCCTACCCACTAATGTAGGTGCATTAATTAAACCAGCCAACAGGTGGCTGCAGCACATCTGCCAATCAGGTGACACAGTTTGTATCCAACTAATATCACAACTTGTATAGATCAATAAATGCTGAACTACCTGTTTCCACACTCCAATTACACTTTCAGCCTTTCTAACATCATATTTCAAATGATTATATGTCGTGTAGACGCCCAGTCAACCTCCACTTTTCAACAACATTTTACCCATTGATTAATTAATAGAGATCATTTCTCATATCAGCTCAAATGTCCTCAAGATCTGACTGAACTCGTGACATCATCTGTGACGTAATGACAGGATGTGAATCAGCCTGTTTCAGCTCACTGATGATGTCATGGTACTAAAGTGGTAACTCCTTCTATGACATCACATGTGATGTCATGAGTCCACACAGGGAAGTTTATAAATAGACCTTCAAATCAATCAATTCATCGAGCTGAGGTCGACTAGGCTCCCTTAGATGGAAGGCGTCCTCATTCACAGCTTCAGAGGTGACCGAGTTGAGTCGCTGAAGTACCGCCAGAGAGTTTCCCGCTCTGGAGGTCAGAGTCAGCGTGCAAGAACTGGGCCTTGGGAAAGCAGTGCTCGACTTGTGTGTTGAGGCCCACCTCTGAAGCTGTGATTGAGGACGCCTTCCATCTTCGTAAAAAGAAAAACCCGGGTTAGGATGGTATTCCTGGATTTGGATTCAGTCTTTGGAATATGCCCAAAGACTCCTTCTGGGGCGATTGTATTTTTCCATGGAGGAATACTTGATCACTTCCAAATTGAACTGAAGTTTAGGGAGTAAGATGCACCTGAACTTAACCCTAATCATATTCAGATTTCCAAAGACTGAGCCCAAATTCCAAGAATACCATCCTAACCCTAAAAAAAATCGTGAGCGTATGTGTAACCCACTAGGTGCTACAGGGTAAAGAATAAAGAATATATGGACCAGGGGCTAGGTTCGTAATGGGAGGGCTGAAAAGGGAATGACAGACAAAACAGATAAATGGAGCCACGAGGAACGTTGAGGTAAGTTTACTGTACCAAGTTATAAAACATGAACATAAAATGCAGTGCAATTATCATCAGTATCTCAAGATTTCACAGTCTTTCAGCAGAGCTTGAATTGAAAGTGTCCATGAGTGTAATGTCCCTTTAATGTCTTTGCGATATCAGTCAGCGCGCTCAAGTCAATGTTTTATGTCAAGTCAGGGGGGAAAATTCAAGTAGTCGGATGTGTGGTGGTCCTACCACACTGATACTTGAGTGAAAGCAAAAAGATATGAGGTCCTCTTCTCAGGTCTCGGTTCCTCACTCCTTAGGTTAAGAAGAGATCTCACTGGGGGCTAGCCATCTCCCATCCACAGGGAGAATCCACATCCAGTTCTCTAGTTCTCAAAAAACCCAGCCTGCATGAAGACAGGACTGTTATTTTCATGACGTCACTACTTTTCTCTAATGGCCATAGTAATATAATAATTCTCAACACATTACTGTAGCACAATAATGATTAAATGAATTCTCTCTTTTAACCGTACAGTTGTTTTGTTTTGTTTTATCTCAATGTATTTCCCACATTTTATACATTTTTATCAACCTTTTTATACATGAATTTAATCAACATGAATTTTAGCTGTTAACCCATGAATTATGATGTTTTAACTTTAAGTTGTAAATGAACTTATCCATCAGTTTCATCATACAATGTATCTCAATATAACTACACACACAGTATCAAAATAAACATCATACCTTACTTCTTTTAAATGATCAGAGCAATAATATTCAGTTTTGAACTCTTAAGATAGTTAACAGAAACAGTGAGCAGCAGTGATAAGCCAAGTTCAAGCATTTCTGGAGCACAGACACGTTTTCTGCCACCTCACACATCAACTCACAGTGTGGCTAATACAGTTAGCATGCGCTAGCGCTAATTAGCTCGGCAACTCACCAAGACGATAATGCCAAAAGTACTACTACTCCTGGCTCACGGACCCTCGCACACCTCTGACGCATTCAGAAGAGTATTTTATCTCATGGATATGTTAATAATCGCTATTCTAACTCTCTATTTCTCATCCGCTCCGACCGCTGCTGTTTTACCCGCACTGCAACTCACTGACTTCTGCGTGAAGAGAGGGTGGGACTTAACTCCCTCTAACCAATCATAAGTTTGCTCTAGTTGATATGACAAATAAGGACTGTGTGTGTGTGTGTGTGTGTGTGTGTGTGTGTGTGTGTGTGTGTGTGTGTGTGTGTGTGTGTCAAATAAGTGATTGACAGATTGATTAACAAATGAAAATGAGATAAATAAGGAAACTATAGAAAAATAAAGATATAATTGGACCCAATTCTCTACTGGCTTACATATGCTTTAAATAGCGATGCACATTAACAAAGACATGAAAAAGGAGGTAATTATGTCAGGCAAGTGGCAGGATAATTCACATATTTACACAGCGCAGTCATTTCAAGTGTAGGTTAGGTAATATGGACAATATTCCCTTCACAGATACTAATTAAACACTCCAAAGAAGAACAAACCAGAAACTACTTACATTATGTCAGAAACACACACCTCATGTATTTACTCTCTAAAGCCTGCCGCACTCCAACTGCTCAGCCTACCCACTAATGTAGGTGCATTAATTAAACCAGCCAACAGGTGGCTGCAGCACATCTGCCAATCAGGTGACACAGTTTGTATCCAACTAATATCACAACTTGTATAGATCAATAAAAGCTGAACTACCTGTTTCCACACTCCAATTACACTTTCAGCCTTTCTAACATCATATTTCAAATGATTATATGTCGTGTAGACGTCCAGTCAACCTCCACTTTTCAACAACATCTTACCCATTGATTAATTAATAGAGATCCTTTCTGATATCAGCTCAAATGTCCTCAAGATCTGACTGAACTCGTGACATCATCTGTGACGTAATGACAGGATGTGAATCAGCCTGTTTCAGCTCACTGATGATGTCATGGTACTAAAGTGGTAACTCCTTCTATGACATCACATATGATGTCATGAGTCCACACAGGGAAGTTTATAAATAGACCTTCAAATCAATCAATTCATCGAGCTGAGGTCGACTAGGCTCCCTTAGATGGAAGGCGTCCTCATTCACAGCTTCAGAGGTGACCGAGTTGAGTCGCTGAAGTACCGCCAGAGAGTTTCCCGCTCTGGAGGTCAGAGTCAGCGTGCAAGAACTGGGCCTTGGGAAAGCAGTGCTCGACTTGTGTGTTGAGGCCCACCTCTGAAGCTGTGAATGAGGACGCCTTCCATCTTCGTAAAAAGAAAAACCCGGGTTAGGATCGTATTCCTGGATTTGGATTCAGTCTTTGGAATATGCCCAAAGACTCCTTCTGGGGCGATTGTATTTTTCCATGGAGGAATACTTGATCACTTCCAAATTGAACTGAAGTTTAGGGAGTAAGATGCACCTGAACTTAACCCTAATCATATTCAGATTTCCAAAGACTGAGCCCAAATTCCAAGAATACCATCCTAACCCTAAAAAAAATCGTGAGCGTATGTGTAACCCACTAGGTGCTACAGGGTAAAGAATAAAGAATATATGGACCAGGGGCTAGGTTCGTAATGGGAGGGCTGAAAAGGGAATGACAGACAAAACAGATAAATGGAGCCACGAGGAACGTTGAGGTAAGTTTACTGTACCAAGTTATAAAACATGAACATAAAATGCAGTGCAATTATCATCAATATCTCAAGATTTCACAGTCTTTCAGCAGAACTTGAATTGAAAGTGTCCATGAGTGTAATGTCCCTTTAATGTCTTTGCGATATCAGTCAGCGCGCTCAAGTCAATGTTTTATGTCAAGTCAGGGGGGAAAATTCAAGTAGTCGGATGTGTGGTGGTCCTACCACACTGATACTTGAGTGAAAGCAAAAAGATATGAGGTCCTCTTCTCAGGTCTCGGTTCCTCACTCCTTAGGTTAAGAAGAGATCTCACTGGGGGCTAGCCATCTCCCATCCAAGGGAGAATCCACATCCAGTTCTCTAGTTCTCAAAAAACCCAGCCTGCATGAAGACAGGACTGTTATTTTCATGACGTCACTACTTTTCTCTAATGGCCATAGTAATATAATAATTCTCAACACATTACTGTAGCACAATAATGATTAAATGAATTCTCTCTTTTAACTGTACAGTTGTTTTGTTTTGTTTTATCTCAATGTAAGTATTTCCCACATTTTATACATTTTTATCAACCTTTTTATACATGAATTTAATCAACATGAATTTTAGCTGTTAACCCATGAATTATGATGTTTTAACTTTAAGTTGTAAATGACCTTATCCATCAGTTTCATCATACAATGTATCTCAATATAACTACACACACAGTATCAAAATAAACATCATACCTTACTTCTTTTAAATGATCAGAGCAATAATATTCAGTTTTGAACTCTTAAGATAGTTAACAGAAACAGTGAGCAGCAGTGATAAGCCAAGTTCAAGCATTTCTGGAGCACAGACACGTTTTCTGCCACCACACACATCAACTCAGTGTGGCTAATACAGTTAGCATGCGCTAGCGCTAATTAGCTCGGCAACTCACCAAGACGATAATGCCAAAAGTACTACTACTCCTGGCTCACGGACCCTCGCACACCTCTGACGCATTCAGAAGAGTATTTTATCTCATGGATATGTTAATAATCGCTATTCTAACTCTCTATTTCTCATCCGCTCCGGCCGCTGCTGTTTTACCCGCACTGCAACTCACTGACTTCTGCGTGAAGAGAGGGTGGGACTTAACTCCCTCTAACCAATCATAAGTTTGCTCTAGTTGATATGACAAATAAGGAGTGTGTGTGTGTGTGTGTGTGTGTGTGTGTGTGTGTGTGTGTGTGTGTGTGTGTGTGTGTGTGTGTGTGTGTGTGTGTGTGTGTGTGTGTCAAATAAGTGATTGACAGATTGATTAACAAATGAAAATGAGATAAATAAGGAAACTATAGAAAAATAAAGATATAATTGGACCCAATTCTCTACTGGCTTACATATGCTTTAAATAGCGATGCACATTAACAAAGACATGAAAAAGGAGGTAATTATGTCAGGCAAGTGGCAGGATAATTCACATATTTACACAGCGCAGTCATTTCAAGTGTAGGTTAGGTAATATGGACAATATTCCCTTCACAGATACTAATTAAACACTCCAAAGAAGAACAAACCAGAAACTACTTACATTATGTCAGAAACACACACCTCATGTATTTACTCTCTAAAGCCTGCCGCACTCCAACTGCTCAGCCTACCCACTAATGTAGGTGCATTAATTAAACCAGCCAACAGGTGGCTGCAGCACATCTGCCAATCAGGTGACACAGTTTGTATCCAACTAATATCACAACTTGTATAGATCAATAAATGCTGAACTACCTGTTTCCACACTCCAATTACACTTTCAGCCTTTCTAACATCATATTTCAAATGATTATATGTCGTGTAGACGTCCAGTCAACCTCCACTTTTCAACAACATTTTACCCATTGATTAATTAATAGAGATCATTTCTCATATCAGCTCAAATGTCCTCAAGATCTGACTGAACTCGTGACATCATCTGTGACGTAATGACAGGATGTGAATCAGCCTGTTTCAGCTCACTGATGATGTCATGGTACTAAAGTGGTAACTCCTTCTATGACATCACATGTGATGTCATGAGTCCACACAGGGAAGTTTATAAATAGACCTTCAAATCAATCAATTCATCGAGCTGAGGTCGACTAGGCTCCCTTAGATGGAAGGCGTCCTCATTCACAGCTTCAGAGGTGACCGAGTTGAGTCGCTGAAGTACCGCCAGAGAGTTTCCCGCTCTGGAGGTCAGAGTCAGCATGCAAGAACTGGGCCTTGGGAAAGCAGTGCTCGACTTGTGTGTTGAGGCCCACCTCTGAAGCTGTGATTGAGGACGCCTTCCATCTTCGTAAAAAGAAAAACCCGGGTTAGGATGGTATTCCTGGATTTGGATTCAGTCTTTGGAATATGCCCAAAGACTCCTTCTGGGGCGATTGTATTTTTCCATGGAGGAATACTTGATCACTTCCAAATTGAACTGAAGTTTAGGGAGTAAGATGCACCTGAACTTAACCCTAATCATATTCAGATTTCCAAAGACTGAGCCCAAATTCCAAGAATACCATCCTAACCCTAAAAAAAATCGTGAGCGTATGTGTAACCCACTAGGTGCTACAGGGTAAAGAATAAAGAATATATGGACCAGGGGCTAGGTTCGTAATGGGAGGGCTGAAAAGGGAATGACAGACAAAACAGATAAATGGAGCCACGAGGAACGTTGAGGTAAGTTTACTGTACCAAGTTATAAAACATGAACATAAAATGCAGTGCAATTATCATCAGTATCTCAAGATTTCACAGTCTTTCAGCAGAGCTTGAATTGAAAGTGTCCATGAGTGTAATGTCCCTTTAATGTCTTTGCGATATCAGTCAGCGCGCTCAAGTCAATGTTTTATGTCAAGTCAGGGGGGAAAATTCAAGTAGTCGGATGTGTGGTGGTCCTACCACACTGATACTTGAGTGAAAGCAAAAAGATATGAGGTCCTCTTCTCAGGTCTCGGTTCCTCACTCCTTAGGTTAAGAAGAGATCTCACTGGGGGCTAGCCATCTCCCATCCACAGGGAGAATCCACATCCAGTTCTCTAGTTCTCAAAAAACCCAGCCTGCATGAAGACAGGACTGTTATTTTCATGACGTCACTACTTTTCTCTAATGGCCATAGTAATATAATAATTCTCAACACATTACTGTAGCACAATAATGATTAAATGAATTCTCTCTTTTAACCGTACAGTTGTTTTGTTTTGTTTTATCTCAATGTATTTCCCACATTTTATACATTTTTATCAACCTTTTTATACATGAATTTAATCAACATGAATTTTAGCTGTTAACCCATGAATTATGATGTTTTAACTTTAAGTTGTAAATGAACTTATCCATCAGTTTCATCATACAATGTATCTCAATATAACTACACACACAGTATCAAAATAAACATCATACCTTACTTCTTTTAAATGATCAGAGCAATAATATTCAGTTTTGAACTCTTAAGATAGCTAACAGAAACAGTGAGCAGCAGTGATAAGCCAAGTTCAAGCATTTCTGGAGCACAGACACGTTTTCTGCCACCTCACACATCAACTCACAGTGTGGCTAATACAGTTAGCATGCGCTAGCGCTAATTAGCTCGGCAACTCACCAAGACGATAATGCCAAAAGTACTACTACTCCTGGCTCACGGACCCTCGCACACCTCTGACGCATTCAGAAGAGTATTTTATCTCATGGATATGTTAATAATCGCTATTCTAACTCTCTATTTCTCATCCGCTCCGACCGCTGCTGTTTTACCCGCACTGCAACTCACTGACTTCTGCGTGAAGAGAGGGTGGGACTTAACTCCCTCTAACCAATCATAAGTTTGCTCTAGTTGATATGACAAATAAGGACTGTGTGTGTGTGTGTGTGTGTGTGTGTGTGTGTGTGTGTGTGTGTGTGTGTGTGTGTGTGTGTGTGTGTGTGTGTGTGTGTGTGTGTGTGTGTGTGTGTGTGTGTCAAATAAGTGATTGACAGATTGATTAACAAATGAAAATGAGATAAATAAGGAAACTATAGAAAAATAAAGATATAATTGGACCCAATTCTCTACTGGCTTACATATGCTTTAAATAGCGATGCACATTAACAAAGACATGAAAAAGGAGGTAATTATGTCAGGCAAGTGGCAGGATAATTCACATATTTACACAGCGCAGTCATTTCAAGTGTAGGTTAGGTAATATGGACAATATTCCCTTCACAGATACTAATTAAACACTCCAAAGAAGAACAAACCAGAAACTACTTACATTATGTCAGAAACACACACCTCATGTATTTACTCTCTAAAGCCTGCCGCACTCCAACTGCTCAGCCTACCCACTAATGTAGGTGCATTAATTAAACCAGCCAACAGGTGGCTGCAGCACATCTGCCAATCAGGTGACACAGTTTGTATCCAACTAATATCACAACTTGTATAGATCAATAAAAGCTGAACTACCTGTTTCCACACTCCAATTACACTTTCAGCCTTTCTAACATCATATTTCAAATGATTATATGTCGTGTAGACGTCCAGTCAACCTCCACTTTTCAACAACATTTTACCCATTGATTAATTAATAGAGATCCTTTCTGATATCAGCTCAAATGTCCTCAAGATCTGACTGAACTCGTGACATCATCTGTGACGTAATGACAGGATGTGAATCAGCCTGTTTCAGCTCACTGATGATGTCATGGTACTAAAGTGGTAACTCCTTCTATGACATCACATGTGATGTCATGAGTCCACACAGGGAAGTTTATAAATAGACCTTCAAATCAATCAATTCATCGAGCTGAGGTCGACTAGGCTCCCTTAGATGGAAGGCGTCCTCATTCACAGCTTCAGAGGTGACCGAGTTGAGTCGCTGAAGTACCGCCAGAGAGTTTCCCGCTCTGGAGGTCAGAGTCAGCGTGCAAGAACTGGGCCTTGGGAAAGCAGTGCTCGACTTGTGTGTTGAGGCCCACCTCTGAAGCTGTGATTGAGGACGCCTTCCATCTTCGTAAAAAGAAAAACCCGGGTTAGGATGGTATTCCTGGATTTGGATTCAGTCTTTGGAATATGCCCAAAGACTCCTTCTGGGGCGATTGTATTTTTCCATGGAGGAATACTTGATCACTTCCAAATTGAACTGAAGTTTAGGGAGTAAGATGCACCTGAACTTAACCCTAATCATATTCAGATTTCCAAAGACTGAGCCCAAATTCCAAGAATACCATCCTAACCCTAAAAAAAATCGTGAGCGTATGTGTAACCCACTAGGTGCTACAGGGTAAAGAATAAAGAATATATGGACCAGGGGCTAGGTTCGTAATGGGAGGGCTGAAAAGGGAATGACAGACAAAACAGATAAATGGAGCCACGAGGAACGTTGAGGTAAGTTTACTGTACCAAGTTATAAAACATGAACATAAAATGCAGTGCAATTATCATCAGTATCTCAAGATTTCACAGTCTTTCAGCAGAGCTTGAATTGAAAGTGTCCATGAGTGTAATGTCCCTTTAATGTCTTTGCGATATCAGTCAGCGCGCTCAAGTCAATGTTTTATGTCAAGTCAGGGGGGAAAATTCAAGTAGTCGGATGTGTGGTGGTCCTACCACACTGATACTTGAGTGAAAGCAAAAAGATATGAGGTCCTCTTCTCAGGTCTCGGTTCCTCACTCCTTAGGTTAAGAAGAGATCTCACTGGGGGCTAGCCATCTCCCATCCACAGGGAGAATCCACATCCAGTTCTCTAGTTCTCAAAAAACCCAGCCTGCATGAAGACAGGACTGTTATTTTCATGACGTCACTACTTTTCTCTAATGGCCATAGTAATATAATAATTCTCAACACATTACTGTAGCACAATAATGATTAAATGAATTCTCTCTTTTAACCGTACAGTTGTTTTGTTTTGTTTTATCTCAATGTATTTCCCACATTTTATACATTTTTATCAACCTTTTTATACATGAATTTAATCAACATGAATTTTAGCTGTTAACCCATGAATTATGATGTTTTAACTTTAAGTTGTAAATGAACTTATCCATCAGTTTCATCATACAATGTATCTCAATATAACTACACACACAGTATCAAAATAAACATCATACCTTACTTCTTTTAAATGATCAGAGCAATAATATTCAGTTTTGAACTCTTAAGATAGTTAACAGAAACAGTGAGCAGCAGTGATAAGCCAAGTTCAAGCATTTCTGGAGCACAGACACGTTTTCTGCCACCTCACACATCAACTCACAGTGTGGCTAATACAGTTAGCATGCGCTAGCGCTAATTAGCTCGGCAACTCACCAAGACGATAATGCCAAAAGTACTACTACTCCTGGCTCACGGACCCTCGCACACCTCTGACGCATTCAGAAGAGTATTTTATCTCATGGATATGTTAATAATCGCTATTCTAACTCTCTATTTCTCATCCGCTCCGACCGCTGCTGTTTTACCCGCACTGCAACTCACTGACTTCTGCGTGAAGAGAGGGTGGGACTTAACTCCCTCTAACCAATCATAAGTTTGCTCTAGTTGATATGACAAATAAGGACTGTGTGTGTGTGTGTGTGTGTGTGTGTGTGTGTGTGTGTGTGTGTGTGTGTGTGTGTGTGTGTCAAATAAGTGATTGACAGATTGATTAACAAATGAAAATGAGATAAATAAGGAAACTATAGAAAAATAAAGATATAATTGGACCCAATTCTCTACTGGCTTACATATGCTTTAAATAGCGATGCACATTAACAAAGACATGAAAAAGGAGGTAATTATGTCAGGCAAGTGGCAGGATAATTCACATATTTACACAGCGCAGTCATTTCAAGTGTAGGTTAGGTAATATGGACAATATTCCCTTCACAGATACTAATTAAACACTCCAAAGAAGAACAAACCAGAAACTACTTACATTATGTCAGAAACACACACCTCATGTATTTACTCTCTAAAGCCTGCCGCACTCCAACTGCTCAGCCTACCCACTAATGTAGGTGCATTAATTAAACCAGCCAACAGGTGGCTGCAGCACATCTGCCAATCAGGTGACACAGTTTGTATCCAACTAATATCACAACTTGTATAGATCAATAAAAGCTGAACTACCTGTTTCCACACTCCAATTACACTTTCAGCCTTTCTAACATCATATTTCAAATGATTATATGTCGTGTAGACGTCCAGTCAACCTCCACTTTTCAACAACATTTTACCCATTGATTAATTAATAGAGATCCTTTCTGATATCAGCTCAAATGTCCTCAAGATCTGACTGAACTCGTGACATCATCTGTGACGTAATGACAGGATGTGAATCAGCCTGTTTCAGCTCACTGATGATGTCATGGTACTAAAGTGGTAACTCCTTCTATGACATCACATATGATGTCATGAGTCCACACAGGGAAGTTTATAAATAGACCTTCAAATCAATCAATTCATCGAGCTGAGGTCGACTAGGCTCCCTTAGATGGAAGGCGTCCTCATTCACAGCTTCAGAGGTGACCGAGTTGAGTCGCTGAAGTACCGCCAGAGAGTTTCCCGCTCTGGAGGTCAGAGTCAGCGTGCAAGAACTGGGCCTTGGGAAAGCAGTGCTCGACTTGTGTGTTGAGGCCCACCTCTGAAGCTGTGAATGAGGACGCCTTCCATCTTCGTAAAAAGAAAAACCCGGGTTAGGATCGTATTCCTGGATTTGGATTCAGTCTTTGGAATATGCCCAAAGACTCCTTCTGGGGCGATTGTATTTTTCCATGGAGGAATACTTGATCACTTCCAAATTGAACTGAAGTTTAGGGAGTAAGATGCACCTGAACTTAACCCTAATCATATTCAGATTTCCAAAGACTGAGCCCAAATTCCAAGAATACCATCCTAACCCTAAAAAAAATCGTGAGCGTATGTGTAACCCACTAGGTGCTACAGGGTAAAGAATAAAGAATATATGGACCAGGGGCTAGGTTCGTAATGGGAGGGCTGAAAAGGGAATGACAGACAAAACAGATAAATGGAGCCACGAGGAACGTTGAGGTAAGTTTACTGTACCAAGTTATAAAACATGAACATAAAATGCAGTGCAATTATCATCAATATCTCAAGATTTCACAGTCTTTCAGCAGAACTTGAATTGAAAGTGTCCATGAGTGTAATGTCCCTTTAATGTCTTTGCGATATCAGTCAGCGCGCTCAAGTCAATGTTTTATGTCAAGTCAGGGGGGAAAATTCAAGTAGTCGGATGTGTGGTGGTCCTACCACACTGATACTTGAGTGAAAGCAAAAAGATATGAGGTCCTCTTCTCAGGTCTCGGTTCCTCACTCCTTAGGTTAAGAAGAGATCTCACTGGGGGCTAGCCATCTCCCATCCAAGGGAGAATCCACATCCAGTTCTCTAGTTCTCAAAAAACCCAGCCTGCATGAAGACAGGACTGTTATTTTCATGACGTCACTACTTTTCTCTAATGGCCATAGTAATATAATAATTCTCAACACATTACTGTAGCACAATAATGATTAAATGAATTCTCTCTTTTAACTGTACAGTTGTTTTGTTTTGTTTTATCTCAATGTAAGTATTTCCCACATTTTATACATTTTTATCAACCTTTTTATACATGAATTTAATCAACATGAATTTTAGCTGTTAACCCATGAATTATGATGTTTTAACTTTAAGTTGTAAATGACCTTATCCATCAGTTTCATCATACAATGTATCTCAATATAACTACACACACAGTATCAAAATAAACATCATACCTTACTTCTTTTAAATGATCAGAGCAATAATATTCAGTTTTGAACTCTTAAGATAGTTAACAGAAACAGTGAGCAGCAGTGATAAGCCAAGTTCAAGCATTTCTGGAGCACAGACACGTTTTCTGCCACCACACACATCAACTCAGTGTGGCTAATACAGTTAGCATGCGCTAGCGCTAATTAGCTCGGCAACTCACCAAGACGATAATGCCAAAAGTACTACTACTCCTGGCTCACGGACCCTCGCACACCTCTGACGCATTCAGAAGAGTATTTTATCTCATGGATATGTTAATAATCGCTATTCTAACTCTCTATTTCTCATCCGCTCCGGCCGCTGCTGTTTTACCCGCACTGCAACTCACTGACTTCTGCGTGAAGAGAGGGTGGGACTTAACTCCCTCTAACCAATCATAAGTTTGCTCTAGTTGATATGACAAATAAGGACTGTGTGTGTGTGTGTGTGTGTGTGTGTGTGTGTGTGTGTGTGTGTGTGTGTGTGTGTGTGTGTGTGTGTGTGTGTGTGTGTGTGTGTGTGTGTGTGTGTGTCAAATAAGTGATTGACAGATTGATTAACAAATGAAAATGAGATAAATAAGGAAACTATAGAAAAATAAAGATATAATTGGACCCAATTCTCTACTGGCTTACATATGCTTTAAATAGCGATGCACATTAACAAAGACATGAAAAAGGAGGTAATTATGTCAGGCAAGTGGCAGGATAATTCACATATTTACACAGCGCAGTCATTTCAAGTGTAGGTTAGGTAATATGGACAATATTCCCTTCACAGATACTAATTAAACACTCCAAAGAAGAACAAACCAGAAACTACTTACATTATGTCAGAAACACACACCTCATGTATTTACTCTCTAAAGCCTGCCGCACTCCAACTGCTCAGCCTACCCACTAATGTAGGTGCATTAATTAAACCAGCCAACAGGTGGCTGCAGCACATCTGCCAATCAGGTGACACAGTTTGTATCCAACTAATATCACAACTTGTATAGATCAATAAATGCTGAACTACCTGTTTCCACACTCCAATTACACTTTCAGCCTTTCTAACATCATATTTCAAATGATTATATGTCGTGTAGACGTCCAGTCAACCTCCACTTTTCAACAACATTTTACCCATTGATTAATTAATAGAGATCATTTCTCATATCAGCTCAAATGTCCTCAAGATCTGACTGAACTCGTGACATCATCTGTGACGTAATGACAGGATGTGAATCAGCCTGTTTCAGCTCACTGATGATGTCATGGTACTAAAGTGGTAACTCCTTCTATGACATCACATGTGATGTCATGAGTCCACACAGGGAAGTTTATAAATAGACCTTCAAATCAATCAATTCATCGAGCTGAGGTCGACTAGGCTCCCTTAGATGGAAGGCGTCCTCATTCACAGCTTCAGAGGTGACCGAGTTGAGTCGCTGAAGTACCGCCAGAGAGTTTCCCGCTCTGGAGGTCAGAGTCAGCATGCAAGAACTGGGCCTTGGGAAAGCAGTGCTCGACTTGTGTGTTGAGGCCCACCTCTGAAGCTGTGATTGAGGACGCCTTCCATCTTCGTAAAAAGAAAAACCCGGGTTAGGATGGTATTCCTGGATTTGGATTCAGTCTTTGGAATATGCCCAAAGACTCCTTCTGGGGCGATTGTATTTTTCCATGGAGGAATACTTGATCACTTCCAAATTGAACTGAAGTTTAGGGAGTAAGATGCACCTGAACTTAACCCTAATCATATTCAGATTTCCAAAGACTGAGCCCAAATTCCAAGAATACCATCCTAACCCTAAAAAAAATCGTGAGCGTATGTGTAACCCACTAGGTGCTACAGGGTAAAGAATAAAGAATATATGGACCAGGGGCTAGGTTCGTAATGGGAGGGCTGAAAAGGGAATGACAGACAAAACAGATAAATGGAGCCACGAGGAACGTTGAGGTAAGTTTACTGTACCAAGTTATAAAACATGAACATAAAATGCAGTGCAATTATCATCAGTATCTCAAGATTTCACAGTCTTTCAGCAGAGCTTGAATTGAAAGTGTCCATGAGTGTAATGTCCCTTTAATGTCTTTGCGATATCAGTCAGCGCGCTCAAGTCAATGTTTTATGTCAAGTCAGGGGGGAAAATTCAAGTAGTCGGATGTGTGGTGGTCCTACCACACTGATACTTGAGTGAAAGCAAAAAGATATGAGGTCCTCTTCTCAGGTCTCGGTTCCTCACTCCTTAGGTTAAGAAGAGATCTCACTGGGGGCTAGCCATCTCCCATCCACAGGGAGAATCCACATCCAGTTCTCTAGTTCTCAAAAAACCCAGCCTGCATGAAGACAGGACTGTTATTTTCATGACGTCACTACTTTTCTCTAATGGCCATAGTAATATAATAATTCTCAACACATTACTGTAGCACAATAATGATTAAATGAATTCTCTCTTTTAACCGTACAGTTGTTTTGTTTTGTTTTATCTCAATGTATTTCCCACATTTTATACATTTTTATCAACCTTTTTATACATGAATTTAATCAACATGAATTTTAGCTGTTAACCCATGAATTATGATGTTTTAACTTTAAGTTGTAAATGAACTTATCCATCAGTTTCATCATACAATGTATCTCAATATAACTACACACACAGTATCAAAATAAACATCATACCTTACTTCTTTTAAATGATCAGAGCAATAATATTCAGTTTTGAACTCTTAAGATAGCTAACAGAAACAGTGAGCAGCAGTGATAAGCCAAGTTCAAGCATTTCTGGAGCACAGACACGTTTTCTGCCACCTCACACATCAACTCACAGTGTGGCTAATACAGTTAGCATGCGCTAGCGCTAATTAGCTCGGCAACTCACCAAGACGATAATGCCAAAAGTACTACTACTCCTGGCTCACGGACCCTCGCACACCTCTGACGCATTCAGAAGAGTATTTTATCTCATGGATATGTTAATAATCGCTATTCTAACTCTCTATTTCTCATCCGCTCCGACCGCTGCTGTTTTACCCGCACTGCAACTCACTGACTTCTGCGTGAAGAGAGGGTGGGACTTAACTCCCTCTAACCAATCATAAGTTTGCTCTAGTTGATATGACAAATAAGGACTGTGTGTGTGTGTGTGTGTGTGTGTGTGTGTGTGTGTGTGTGTGTGTGTGTGTGTGTGTGTGTGTGTGTGTGTGTGTGTGTGTGTGTGTGTGTGTGTGTGTGTGTGTCAAATAAGTGATTGACAGATTGATTAACAAATGAAAATGAGATAAATAAGGAAACTATAGAAAAATAAAGATATAATTGGACCCAATTCTCTACTGGCTTACATATGCTTTAAATAGCGATGCACATTAACAAAGACATGAAAAAGGAGGTAATTATGTCAGGCAAGTGGCAGGATAATTCACATATTTACACAGCGCAGTCATTTCAAGTGTAGGTTAGGTAATATGGACAATATTCCCTTCACAGATACTAATTAAACACTCCAAAGAAGAACAAACCAGAAACTACTTACATTATGTCAGAAACACACACCTCATGTATTTACTCTCTAAAGCCTGCCGCACTCCAACTGCTCAGCCTACCCACTAATGTAGGTGCATTAATTAAACCAGCCAACAGGTGGCTGCAGCACATCTGCCAATCAGGTGACACAGTTTGTATCCAACTAATATCACAACTTGTATAGATCAATAAAAGCTGAACTACCTGTTTCCACACTCCAATTACACTTTCAGCCTTTCTAACATCATATTTCAAATGATTATATGTCGTGTAGACGTCCAGTCAACCTCCACTTTTCAACAACATTTTACCCATTGATTAATTAATAGAGATCCTTTCTGATATCAGCTCAAATGTCCTCAAGATCTGACTGAACTCGTGACATCATCTGTGACGTAATGACAGGATGTGAATCAGCCTGTTTCAGCTCACTGATGATGTCATGGTACTAAAGTGGTAACTCCTTCTATGACATCACATGTGATGTCATGAGTCCACACAGGGAAGTTTATAAATAGACCTTCAAATCAATCAATTCATCGAGCTGAGGTCGACTAGGCTCCCTTAGATGGAAGGCGTCCTCATTCACAGCTTCAGAGGTGACCGAGTTGAGTCGCTGAAGTACCGCCAGAGAGTTTCCCGCTCTGGAGGTCAGAGTCAGCGTGCAAGAACTGGGCCTTGGGAAAGCAGTGCTCGACTTGTGTGTTGAGGCCCACCTCTGAAGCTGTGAATGAGGACGCCTTCCATCTTCGTAAAAAGAAAAACCCGGGTTAGGATCGTATTCCTGGATTTGGATTCAGTCTTTGGAATATGCCCAAAGACTCCTTCTGGGGCGATTGTATTTTTCCATGGAGGAATACTTGATCACTTCCAAATTGAACTGAAGTTTAGGGAGTAAGATGCACCTGAACTTAACCCTAATCATATTCAGATTTCCAAAGACTGAGCCCAAATTCCAAGAATACCATCCTAACCCTAAAAAAAATCGTGAGCGTATGTGTAACCCACTAGGTGCTACAGGGTAAAGAATAAAGAATATATGGACCAGGGGCTAGGTTCGTAATGGGAGGGCTGAAAAGGGAATGACAGACAAAACAGATAAATGGAGCCACGAGGAACGTTGAGGTAAGTTTACTGTACCAAGTTATAAAACATGAACATAAAATGCAGTGCAATTATCATCAGTATCTCAAGATTTCACAGTCTTTCAGCAGAACTTGAATTGAAAGTGTCCATGAGTGTAATGTCCCTTTAATGTCTTTGCGATATCAGTCAGCGCGCTCAAGTCAATGTTTTATGTCAAGTCAGGGGGGAAAATTCAAGTAGTCGGATGTGTGGTGGTCCTACCACACTGATACTTGAGTGAAAGCAAAAAGATATGAGGTCCTCTTCTCAGGTCTCGGTTCCTCACTCCTTAGGTTAAGAAGAGATCTCACTGGGGGCTAGCCATCTCCCATCCAAGGGAGAATCCACATCCAGTTCTCTAGTTCTCAAAAAACCCAGCCTGCATGAAGACAGGACTGTTATTTTCATGACGTCACTACTTTTCTCTAATGGCCATAGTAATATAATAATTCTCAACACATTACTGTAGCACAATAATGATTAAATGAATTCTCTCTTTTAACTGTACAGTTGTTTTGTTTTGTTTTATCTCAATGTAAGTATTTCCCACATTTTATACATTTTTATCAACCTTTTTATACATGAATTTAATCAACATGAATTTTAGCTGTTAACCCATGAATTATGATGTTTTAACTTTAAGTTGTAAATGACCTTATCCATCAGTTTCATCAATGTATCTCAATATAACTACACACACAGTATCAAAATAAACATCATACTTTACTTCTTTTAAATGATCAGAGCAATAATATTCAGTTTTGAACTCTTAAGATAGTTAACAGAAACAGTGAGCAGCAGTGATAAGCCAAGTTCAAGCATTTCTGGAGCACAGACACGTTTTCTGCCACCTCACACATCAACTCACAGTGTGGCTAATACAGTTAGCATGCGCTAGCGCTAATTAGCTCGGCAACTCACCAAGACGATAATGCCAAAAGTACTACTACTCCTGGCTCACGGACCCTCGCACACCTCTGACGCATTCAGAAGAGTATTTTATCTCATGGATATGTTAATAATCGCTATTCTAACTCTCTATTTCTCATCCGCTCCGGCCGCTGCTGTTTTACCCGCACTGCAACTCACTGACTTCTGCGTGAAGAGAGGGTGGGACTTAACTCCCTCTAACCAATCATAAGTTTGCTCTAGTTGATATGACAAATAAGGACTGTGTGTGTGTGTGTGTGTGTGTGTGTGTGTGTGTGTGTGTGTGTGTGTGTGTGTGTGTGTGTGTGTGTGTGTGTGTGTGTGTGTGTGTGTCAAATAAGTGATTGACAGATTGATTAACAAATGAAAATGAGATAAATAAGGAAACTATAGAAAAATAAAGATATAATTGGACCCAATTCTCTACTGGCTTACATATGCTTTAAATAGCGATGCACATTAACAAAGACATGAAAAAGGAGGTAATTATGTCAGGCAAGTGGCAGGATAATTCACATATTTACACAGCGCAGTCATTTCAAGTGTAGGTTAGGTAATATGGACAATATTCCCTTCACAGATACTAATTAAACACTCCAAAGAAGAACAAACCAGAAACTACTTACATTATGTCAGAAACACACACCTCATGTATTTACTCTCTAAAGCCTGCCGCACTCCAACTGCTCAGCCTACCCACTAATGTAGGTGCATTAATTAAACCAGCCAACAGGTGGCTGCAGCACATCTGCCAATCAGGTGACACAGTTTGTATCCAACTAATATCACAACTTGTATAGATCAATAAAAGCTGAACTACCTGTTTCCACACTCCAATTACACTTTCAGCCTTTCTAACATCATATTTCAAATGATTATATGTCGTGTAGACGTCCAGTCAACCTCCACTTTTCAACAACATTTTACCCATTGATTAATTAATAGAGATCCTTTCTGATATCAGCTCAAATGTCCTCAAGATCTGACTGAACTCGTGACATCATCTGTGACGTAATGACAGGATGTGAATCAGCCTGTTTCAGCTCACTGATGATGTCATGGTACTAAAGTGGTAACTCCTTCTATGACATCACATGTGATGTCATGAGTCCACACAGGGAAGTTTATAAATAGACCTTCAAATCAATCAATTCATCGAGCTGAGGTCGACTAGGCTCCCTTAGATGGAAGGCGTCCTCATTCACAGCTTCAGAGGTGACCGAGTTGAGTCGCTGAAGTACCGCCAGAGAGTTTCCCGCTCTGGAGGTCAGAGTCAGCGTGCAAGAACTGGGCCTTGGGAAAGCAGTGCTCGACTTGTGTGTTGAGGCCCACCTCTGAAGCTGTGAATGAGGACGCCTTCCATCTTCGTAAAAAGAAAAACCCGGCTTAGGATGGTATTCCTGGATTTGGATTCAGTCTTTGGAATATGCCCAAAGACTCCTTCTGGGGCGATTGTATTTTTCCATGGAGGAATACTTGATCACTTCCAAATTGAACTGAAGTTTAGGGAGTAAGATGCACCTGAACTTAACCCTAATCATATTCAGATTTCCAAAGACTGAGCCCAAATTCCAAGAATACCATCCTAACCCTAAAAAAAATTGTGAGCGTATGTGTAACCCACTAGGTACTACAGGGTAAAGAATAAAGAATATATGGACCAGGGGCTAGGTTCGTAATGGGAGGGTTGAAAAGACAAAACAGATAAATGGAGCCACGAGGAACGTTGAGGTAAGTTTACTGTACCAAGTTATAAAACATGAACATAAAATGCAGTGCAATTATCATCAATATCTCAAGATTTCACAGTCTTTCAGCAGAACTTGAATTGAAAGTGTCCATGAGTGTAATGTCCCTTTAATGTCTTTGCGATATCAGTCAGCGCGCTCAAGTCAATGTTTTATGTCAAGTCAGGGGGGAAAATTCAAGTAGTCGGATGTGTGGTGGTCCTACCACACTGATACTTGAGTGAAAGCAAAAAGATATGAGGTCCTCTTCTCAGGTCTCGGTTCCTCACTCCTTAGGTTAAGAAGAGATCTCACTGGGGGCTAGCCATCTCCCATCCACAGGGAGAATCCACATCCAGTTCTCTAGTTCTCAAAAAACCCAGCCTGCATGAAGACAGGACTGTTATTTTCATGACGTCACTACTTTTCTCTAATGGCCATAGTAATATAATAATTCTCAACACATTACTGTAGCACAATAATGATTAAATGAATTCTCTCTTTTAACTGTACAGTTGTTTTGTTTTGTCTCAATGTAAGTATTTCCCACATTTTATACATTTTTATCAACCTTTTTATACATGAATTTAATCAACATGAATTTTAGCTGTTAACCCATGTATTATGATGTTTTAACTTTAAGTTGTAAATGACCTTATCCATCAGTTTCATCATACAATGTATCTCAATATAACTACACACACAGTATCAAAATAAACATCATACCTTACTTCTTTTAAATGATCAGAGCAATAATATTCAGTTTTGAACTCTTAAGATAGTTAACAGAAACAGTGAGCAGCAGTGATAAGCCAAGTTCAAGCATTTCTGGAGCACAGACACGTTTTCTGCCACCTCACACATCAACTCACAGTGTGGCTAATACAGTTAGCATGCGCTAGCGCTAATTAGCTCGGCAACTCACCAAGACGATAATGCCAAAAGTACTACTACTCCTGGCTCACGGACCCTCGCACACCTCTGACGCATTCAGAAGAGTATTTTATCTCATGGATATGTTAATAATCGCTATTCTAACTCTCTATTTCTCATCTGCTCCGACCGCTGCTGTTTTACCCGCACTGCAACTCACTGACTTCTGCGTGAAGAGAGGGTGGGACTTAACTCCCTCTAACCAATCATAAGTTTGCTCTAGTTGATATGACAAATAAGGACTGTGTGTGTGTGTGTGTGTGTGTGTGTGTGTGTGTGTGTGTGTGTGTGTGTGTGTGTGTGTGTCAAATAAGTGATTGACAGATTGATTAACAAATGAAAATGAGATAAATAAGGAAACTATAGAAAAATAAAGATATAATTGGACCCAATTCTCTACTGGCTTACATATGCTTTAAATAGCGATGCACATTAACAAAGACATGAAAAAGGAGGTAATTATGTCAGGCAAGTGGCAGGATAATTCACATATTTACACAGCGCAGTCATTTCAAGTGTAGGTTAGGTAATATGGACAATATTCCCTTCACAGATACTAATTAAACACTCCAAAGAAGAACAAACCAGAAACTACTTACATTATGTCAGAAACACACACCTCATGTATTTACTCTCTAAAGCCTGCCGCACTCCAACTGCTCAGCCTACCCACTAATGTAGGTGCATTAATTAAACCAGCCAACAGGTGGCTGCAGCACATCTGCCAATCAGGTGACACAGTTTGTATCCAACTAATATCACAACTTGTATAGATCAATAAAAGCTGAACTACCTGTTTCCACACTCCAATTACACTTTCAGCCTTTCTAACATCATATTTCAAATGATTATATGTCGTGTAGACGTCCAGTCAACCTCCACTTTAACAACATTTTACCCATTGATTAATTAATAGAGATCCTTTCTGATATCAGCTCAAATGTCCTCAAGATCTGACTGAACTCATGACATCATCTGTGACGTAATGACAGGATGTGAATCAGCCTGTTTCAGCTCACTGATGATGTCATGGTACTAAAGTGGTAACTCCTTCTATGACATCACATATGATGTCATGAGTCCACACAGGGAAGTTTATAAATAGACCTTCAAATCAATCAATTCATCGAGCTGAGGTCGACTAGGCTCCCTTAGATGGAACCGCGGACCTTCACAGCTTCAGAGGTGACCGAGTTGAGTCGCTGAAGTACCGCCAGAGAGTTTCCCGCTCTGGAGGTCAGAGTCAGCGTGCAAGAACTGGGCCTTGGGAAAGCAGTGCTCGACTTGTGTGTTGAGGCCCACCTCTGAAGCTGTGATTGAGGACGCCTTCCATCTTCGTAAAAAGAAAAACCCGGGTTAGGATCGTATTCCTGGATTTGGATTCAGTCTTTGGAATATGCCCAAAGACTCCTTCTGGGGCGATTGTATTTTTCCATGGAGGAATACTTGATCACTTCCAAATTGAACTGAAGTTTAGGGAGTAAGATGCACCTGAACTTAACCCTAATCATATTCAGATTTCCAAAGACTGAGCCCAAATTCCAAGAATACCATCCTAACCCTAAAAAAAATTGTGAGCGTATGTGTAACCCACTAGGTGCTACAGGGTAAAGAATAAAGAATATATGGACCAGGGGCTAGGTTCGTAATGGGAGGGCTGAAAAGGGAATGACAGACAAAACAGATAAATGGAGCCACGAGGAACGTTGAGGTAAGTTTACTGTACCAAGTTATAAAACATGAACATAAAATGCAGTGCAATTATCATCAATATCTCAAGATTTCACAGTCTTTCAGCAGAACTTGAATTGAAAGTGTCCATGAGTGTAATGTCCCTTTAATGTCTTTGCGATATCAGTCAGCGCGCTCAAGTCAATGTTTTATGTCAAGTCAGGGGGGAAAATTCAAGTAGTCGGATGTGTGGTGGTCCTACCACACTGATACTTGAGTGAAAGCAAAAAGATATGAGGTCCTCTTCTCAGGTCTCGGTTCCTCACTCCTTAGGTTAAGAAGAGATCTCACTGGGGGCTAGCCATCTCCCATCCAAGGGAGAATCCACATCCAGTTCTCTAGTTCTCAAAAAACCCAGCCTGCATGAAGACAGGACTGTTATTTTCATGACGTCACTACTTTTCTCTAATGGCCATAGTAATATAATAATTCTCAACACATTACTGTAGCACAATAATGATTAAATGAATTCTCTCTTTTAACTGTACAGTTGTTTTGTTTTGTCTCAATGTAAGTATTTCCCACATTTTATACATTTTTATCAACCTTTTTATACATGAATTTAATCAACATGAATTTTAGCTGTTAACCCATGAATTATGATGTTTTAACTTTAAGTTGTAAATGACCTTATCCATCAGTTTCATCATACAATGTATCTCAATATAACTACACACACAGTATCAAAATAAACATCATACCTTACTTCTTTTAAATGATCAGAGCAATAATATTCAGTTTTGAACTCTTAAGATAGTTAACAGAAACAGTGAGCAGCAGTGATAAGCCAAGTTCAAGCATTTCTGGAGCACAGACACGTTTTCTGCCACCTCACACATCAACTCAGTGTGGCTAATACAGTTAGCATGCGCTAGCGCTAATTAGCTCGGCAACTCACCAAGACGATAATGCCAAAAGTACTACTACTCCTGGCTCACGGACCCTCGCACACCTCTGACGCATTCAGAAGAGTATTTTATCTCATGGATATGTTAATAATCGCTATTCTAACTCTCTATTTCTCATCCGCTCCGACCGCTGCTGTTTTACCCGCACTGCAACTCACTGACTTCTGCGTGAAGAGAGGGTGGGACTTAACTCCCTCTAACCAATCATAAGTTTGCTCTAGTTGATATGACAAATAAGGACTGTGTGTGTGTGTGTGTGTGTGTGTGTGTGTGTGTGTGTGTGTGTGTGTGTGTGTGTGTGTGTGTGTGTGTGTGTGTGTCAAATAAGTGATTGACAGATTGATTAACAAATGAAAATGAGATAAATAAGGAAACTATAGAAAAATAAAGATATAATTGGACCCAATTCTCTACTGGCTTACATATGCTTTAAATAGCGATGCACATTAACAAAGACATGAAAAAGGAGGTAATTATGTCAGGCAAGTGGCAGGATAATTCACATATTTACACAGCGCAGTCATTTCAAGTGTAGGTTAGGTAATATGGACAATATTCCCTTCACAGATACTAATTAAACACTCCAAAGAAGAACAAACCAGAAACTACTTACATTATGTCAGAAACACACACCTCATGTATTTACTCTCTAAAGCCTGCCGCACTCCAACTGCTCAGCCTACCCATTAATGTAGGTGCATTAATTAAACCAGCCAACAGGTGGCTGCAGCACATCTGCCAATCAGGTGACACAGTTTGTATCCAACTAATATCACAACTTGTATAGATCAATAAATGCTGAACTACCTGTTTCCACACTCCAATTACACTTTCAGCCTTTCTAACATCATATTTCAAATGATTATATGTCGTGTAGACGTCCAGTCAACCTCCACTTTAACAACATTTTACCCATTGATTAATTAATAGAGATCCTTTCTGATATCAGCTCAAATGTCCTCAAGATCTGACTGAACTCATGACATCATCTGTGACGTAATGACAGGATGTGAATCAGCCTGTTTCAGCTCACTGATGATGTCATGGTACTAAAGTGGTAACTCCTTCTATGACATCACATATGATGTCATGAGTCCACACAGGGAAGTTTATAAATAGACCTTCAAATCAATCAATTCATCGAGCTGAGGTCGACTAGGCTCCCTTAGATGGAACCGCGGACCTTCACAGCTTCAGAGGTGACCGAGTTGAGTCGCTGAAGTACCGCCAGAGAGTTTCCCGCTCTGGAGGTCAGAGTCAGCGTGCAAGAACTGGGCCTTGGGAAAGCAGTGCTCGACTTGTGTGTTGAGGCCCACCTCTGAAGCTGTGAATGAGGACGCCTTCCATCTTCGTAAAAAGAAAAACCCGGGTTAGGATCGTATTCCTGGATTTGGATTCAGTCTTTGGAATATGCCCAAAGACTCCTTCTGGGGCGATTGTATTTTTCCATGGAGGAATACTTGATCACTTCCAAATTGAACTGAAGTTTAGGGAGTAAGATGCACCTGAACTTAACCCTAATCATATTCAGATTTCCAAAGACTGAGCCCAAATTCCAAGAATACCATCCTAACCCTAAAAAAAATTGTGAGCGTATGTGTAACCCACTAGGTGCTACAGGGTAAAGAATAAAGAATATATGGACCAGGGGCTAGGTTCGTAATGGGAGGGCTGACAGACAAAACAGATAAATGGAGCCACGAGGAACGTTGAGGTAAGTTTACTGTACCAAGTTATAAAACATGAACATAAAATGCAGTGCAATTATCATCAATATCTCAAGATTTCACAGTCTTTCAGCAGAACTTGAATTGAAAGTGTCCATGAGTGTAATGTCCCTTTAATGTCTTTGCGATATCAGTCAGCGCGCTCAAGTCAATGTTTTGAACTTAACATCCTTTGTGATGTAGCAATGCGATGAAATTTCATAATTGTTCACTGCAGACAACCTTTGTGATGCAACAAAGCCATGAAATTTCATCCTTTGTGACTTAACAAAGCCATGAAATTTCATCCTTTGTGACTTAACAAAGCCATGAAATTTGATTCTTTGTGATGTAACAAAGCCATGAAATTTCATCCTTTGTGACTTAACAAAGCCATGAAATTTCATAGCTACTCATTGAGGACAACCTTTGTGATGCAACAAAGCCATGATATTTCACATTTGCTCGATGAGGACATGTTTTTTGATGTAACACTGACAACAACATCTTTTGTGGTGTGACATTGAAAACATCCTTTGTGATGTAAGAAAGCCATGAAATTTCATCCTTTGTGACTTAACAAAGCCACGAAATTTCATCCTTTGTGACTTAACAAAGCCATGAAATTTCATCCTTTGTGATGCAACAAAGCCATGATATTTCACATTTGCTCAATGAGGACATGTTTTTTGATGTAACACTGATAACAACATCTTTTGTGGTGTGACATTGAAAACATCCTTTGTGATGTAACAAAGCCATGAAATTTCATCCTTTGTGATGTAACGAAGACATGAAATTTCATCCTTTGTGACTTAACAAAGCCATGAAATTTCATAGCTGCTCATTGAGGACAACCTTTGTGATGCAACAAAGCCATGATATTTCACATTTGCTCGATGAGGACATGTTTTTTGATGTAACACTGACAACAACATCTTTTGTGGTGTGACATTGAAAACATCCTTTGTGATGTAAGAAAGCCATGAAATTTCATCCTTTCTGATGTAACAAAGCCATGAAATTTCATAGCTATTCATTGAGGACAACCTTTGTGATGCAACAAAGAAATGATATTTCACATCTGCTCAATGAGGACATCTTTTTTGATGTAACGCTGACAACATCTTTTGTGGTGTGACATTGAAAACATCCTTTGTGATGTAACAAAGCCATGAAATTTCATCCTTTGTGACCTAACAAAGCCATGAAATTTCATCCTTTGTGACCTAACAAAGCCATGAAATTTCATCCTTTGTGATGTAACAAAGCCATGAAATTTCATCCTTTGTGATGTAACAAAGCCATGATGTTTTACATCTGCTCAATGAGGACATCTTTTTTGATGTAACACTGAAAACGTCTTTCGTGGTGTGACATTGAAAACATCCTTTGTGTTGTAACTCTGACGACATCCTTTGTGATGTGACACTGAAGACATCTTTTGTGAGGTAACACAGAGGACATCCTTTGTGATCTAAAAAAGCCATGAAATTTCATCCTTTGTGATGTAACAACGCCATGAAGTTTCATAATTGTTCACTGAGTACATCCTTTGTGATGTACCATTGACGACATCCTTTGTGTGGTAACACTGAAGACATTTTTTGTGAGGTAACACTGAGGACATCCTTTGTGATGTAACAAAGCCATGAAATGTCATCCTTTGTGATGTAACAAAGCCATGAAATTTCATAATCGTTCACTGAGGACATCCTTTGTGATGTAACAAAGCCATGAAATTTCATCCTTTGTGATGTAACAACGCCATGAAGTTTCATAATTGTTCACTGAGTACATCCTTTGTGATGTACCATTGACGACATCCTTTGTGAGGTAGCACTGAGGACAGCCTTTGTGACCTAACAAAGCCATGAAATTTCATCCTTTGTGATGTAACAAAGCCATGAAATTTCATCCTTTGTGATGTAACAAAGCCATGAAATTTCATAGCTGCTCATTGAGCACAACCATTGTGATGCAGCAAAGCCATGATATTTCACATCTGCTCAATGAGGACATCTTTTTTGATGTAACGCTGACAACATCTTTTGTGGTGTGACATTGAAAACATCCTTTGTGATGTAACTCTGACGACATCCTTTTTGGTGTGACACTGAAGACATTTTTTGTGAGGTAACACAGAGGACATCCTTTGTGATCTAAAAAAGCCATGAAATTTCATCCTTTGTGACTTAACAAAGCCATGAAATTTCATCCTTTGTGATGTAACAAAGCCATGAAATTTCATCCTTTATGATTTACCACAGCCATGAAATTTCATCCTTTGTGATGTAACAAAGCCATGAAATTTCATCCTTTGTGACTTAACAAAGCCATGAAATTTCATCCTTTGTGATGTAACAAAGCCATGAAATTTCATCCTTTGTGATGTAACAAAGCCATGAAATTTCATCCTTTGTGATGCAACAAAGCCATGATATTTCACATTTGCTCGATGAGGACATGTTTTTTGATGTAACACTGACAACAACATCTTTTGTGGTGTGACATTGAAAACATCCTTTGTGATGTAAGAAAGCCATGAAATTTCATCCTTTGTGATGTAACAAAGCCATGAAATTTCATCCTTTGTGACTTAACAAAGCCATGAAATTTCATCCTTTGTGATGTAACAAAGCCATGAAATTTCATCCTTTATGATTTACCACAGCCATGAAATTTCATCCTTTGTGATGTAACAAAGCCATGAAATTTCATCCTTTGTGACTTAACAAAGCCATGAAATTTCATCCTTTGTGATGTAACAAAGCCATGAAATTTCATCCTTTGTGATGTAACAAAGCCATGAAATTTCATCCTTTGTGATGCAACAAAGCCATGATATTTCACATTTGCTCGATGAGGACATGTTTTTTGATGTAACACTGACAACAACATCTTTTGTGGTGTGACATTGAAAACATCCTTTGTGATGTAAGAAAGCCATGAAATTTCATCCTTTGTGATGTAACAAAGCCATGAAATTTCATCCTTTGTGACCTAACAAAGCCATGAAATTTCATCCTTTGTGATGTAACAAAGCCATGAAATTTCATCCTTTGTGACCTAACAAAGCCATGAAATTTCATCCTTTGTGATGTAACAAAGCCATGAAATTTCATCCTTTGTGACCTAACAAAGCCATGAAATTTCATCCTTTGTGACTTAACAAAGCCATGAAATTTCATCCTTTGTGATTTAACAAAGCCCTGAAATTTCATCCTTTGTGATGCAACAAAGCCATGATATTTCACATTTGCTCGATGAGGACATGTTTTTTGATGTAACACTGACAACAACATCTTTTGTGGTGTGACATTGAAAACATCCTTTGTGGTGTAACAAAGCCATGAAATTTCAACCTTTGTGATGTAACAAAGCCATGAAATTTCATCCTTTGTGACGTAACAAAGCCATGAAATTTCATCCTTTGTGACATAACAAAGCCATGAAATTTCATCCTTTGTGATGTACCACTGACGACATCCTTTTTGGTGTGACACTGAAGACATTTTTTGTGAGGTAACACTGAGCACATCCTTTGTGATGTAACAAAGACATGAAATTTCATCCTTTGTGACTTAACAAAGCCATGAAATTTCATCCTTTGTGATGTAACAACGCCATGAAATTTCATAATTGTTCACTGAGTACATCCGTTGTGATGTACCATTGACGACATCTTTTGTGAGGTAACACTGAGGACAGCCTTTGTGATGTAACAAAGACATGAAATTTCATCCTTTGTGATGTAACAAAGCCATGATATTTCACATCTGCTCAATGAGGACATCTTTTGTGATGTAACACTGAAAACAACTTCTGTGGTGTGACATTGAAAACATCCTTTGTGATGTACTAACGCCATGAAATTTCATAGCTGTTCACTGAGTACATCCCTTATGATGTACCATTGACAACATCCGTTGTGATGTATCATTGACGACATGCTTTGTGAGGTAACACTGAGGACAGACTTTGTGATGCAACAAAGCCATGATATTTCACATCTGCTCAATGAGGACATCTTTTTTGATGTAACACTGACAACAACATCTTTTGTGGTGTGACATTGAAAACATCCTTTGTGATGTAACAAAGACATGAAATTTCATCCTTTGTGATGTAACAAAGCCACGATATTTCATAGCTGCTCATTGAGGACAACCATTGTGATGCAACAAAGCCATGATATTTCACATCTGCTCAATGAGGACATCTTTTTTGATGTAACACTGAAAACGTCTTTCGTGGTGTGACATTGAAAACATCCTTTGTGTTGTAACTCTGACGACATCCTTTTTGGTGTGACACAGAAGACATTTTTTGTGAGGTAACACAGAGGACATCCTTTGTGATCTAAAACAGCCATGAAATTTCATCCTTTGTGATCTAACAAAGCCATAAAATTTCATAGCTGCTCATTGAGGACAACCTTTGTGATGCAACAAAGCCATGATATTTCACATCTGCTCAATGAGGACATCTTTTTTGATGTAACACTGAAAACGTCTTTCGTGGTGTGACATTGAAAACATCCTTTGTGATGTAACTGACAACATCCTTTGTGGTGTGACACTGAAGACATTTTTTGTGAGGTAACACAGAGGACATCCTTTGTGATCTAAAAAAGCCATGAAATTTCATCCTTTGTGACTTAACAAAGCCATGAAATTTCATCCTTTGTGATGTAACAACGCCATGAAATTTCATAATTGTTCACTGAGTACATCCGTTGTGATGTACCATTGATGACATCTTTTGTGAGGTAACACTGAGGACAGCCTTTGTGATGTAACAAAGACATGAAATTTCATCCTTTGTGATGTAACAAAGCCATGATATTTCACATCTGCTCAATGAGGACATCTTTTGTGATGTAACACTGAAAACGACTTCTGTGGTGTGACATTGAAAACATCCTTTGTGATGTACTAACGCCATGAAATTTCATAGCTGTTCACTGAGTACATCCCTTATGATGTACCATTGACAACATCCGTTGTGATGTATCATTGACGACATGCTTTGTGAGGTAACAAAGCCATAAAATTTCACATTTGCTCAATGAGGACATGTTTTTTGATGTAACACTGAAAACGACTTCTGTGGTGTGACATTGAAAACATCCTTTGTGATGTAACTCTGATAACATCCTTTTTGGTGTGACACTGAAGACATTTTTTGTGAGGTAACACAGAGGACATCCTTTGTGATGTAACAAAGCCATGAAATTTCATCCTTTGTGATGTAACAAAGCCATGAAATTTCAAATTTGCTCAATGAGGACATGTTTTTTGATGTAACACTGACAACAACATCTGTTGTGGTGTGACATTGAAAACATCCTTTGTGATGTAACAAAGCCATGATATTTCACATCTGCTCAATGGGGACATCTTTTTTGATGTAACACTGAAAACATCTTTCGTGGTGTGACATTGAAAACATCCTTTGTGATGTAACTCTGACGACATCCTTTGTGATGTGACACTGAAGACATTTTTTGTGAGGTATCACAGAAGACATCCTTTGTAATCTAAAAAAGCCATGAAATTTCATCCTTTGTGATGTAACAACGCCATGAAATTTCATCCTTTGTGATGTAACAACGCCATGAAATTTCACATCCGCTAACTGACGACAACATATGTGATGTCAGAAAGCCATGACACTTTATAGCTGCCAATTGAGTACATCCTTTTTGATGTATCAAAGCCATCAAACTTCAGAGCAACTCCCTTAAAACCTTTTTTGTGATGTAACACTGAGGACATAATTTGTGATGTAACAAGCCATGAAATTTTATCCTTTGCGATGTAACAAAGCCATGAAATTCAATACATGCTCTTTGAGGACAACCTTTGTGATGCAACAAAGCCATGATATTTCACATTTGCTCGATGAGGACATGTTTTTTGATGTAACACTGACAACAACATCTTTTGTGGTGTGACATTGAAAACATCCTTTGTGATGTAAGAAAGCCATGAAAATTCAGAGCTGCTCATTGAGCTCATTGAGTTGTGGACGTCTACATGACAGATAATACTAATAATGATAATGAATTGAAATATAATGTCAGAAAGGCTGGAATTGTAATTGGCTCATAATTATTTTAGGGTTAGGACGGCATTCGGGTTAGGGTTCAGTCTTGGGAAATCTGAATTTGATTAGGGTTACTGTCAGGTGCATCTTACTCTCTAAACTGCAGTTCAATTTGGAAGTGATCAAGTATTCCTCCAATAATTTGAAATATAATGTTAGAGAGGTTGGAACTGTAATTGGACTGTGGAAATAGGAAGTTCAGAATTTATTGATCTATACAAGTTGTGATATTAGTTGGATACAAACTGTGTCACCTGATTGGCAGATGTGCTGCAGCCACCTATTGGCTGGTTTAATTAATGCATCTACATTAGTGGGTAGGCTGAGCAGTTGGAGTGCGGCAGGCTTCAGAGAGTAAATACATGGGGTGCTGCACGTTTCTGACATACATTAAGTAGTTTCTGGTTTGTTCTTGTTTGGAGTGTTTAATTAGTATCTGTATAGGGAATATTGTCTATTGAGATTACTGTGCTGTGCAAATAAGTAAATTACCCTGCCACTTGCCTGACATAATTTCCTCCTTTTTCATGTATTTGTTCATGTGCATTGCCATTTAAAAGCATAGGCTCGTAATTTTTCAGGGTAAGGATCATATTCCTGCTATGTGAGTTCAGTCTTTGGGCAAGAATATCACGGTATGACTTCACCATTATGTCATGTTTTGTGCTCCACAGTTCTCTCACAACTGATGACAAAATCAATTCCTAAAAAACAATTGTGATACATATACCCTTTAGATGTATGAGAAGATGACAGAGAAAGGAGGGGAACAGACAGAAAGATGAAGGGATATTAACAAAGAGCTGAGAGGGAAATATGCTGCAATTAGTTTGGTAGCATTGTTTATGTCATTATTACACCTTTGTTTTTGAACCTACTTGTGATTGCGCCTGAGGTACCCACAGGAACACTGTGACATGACATGAAATTGAATGCTTCTTGGATGGTGGATCAGATTACTAAATAATAACACTGCATCATTTCCTGTTGGTGCATCATCAAAGTTTTTGGCCTCTGACAACATCAAGAGTTTATATCTTCTAAAAAGATTTTATTTTTAGCATCTCTTTATTGCATGATCACAAGAACTGTCTCTGCGCACGTGTGGACACAGAGAAAAACACACTCCCACTGGACATAGAGTTTGGCAGAAATGTGCAGACCAAATGTTTTTTCCTTCCTTTCTCTTCTTAAACACTAATCGGAGGATGGAGTGAGTCTGCTGTGTGTGCAAAGAACCAAAGAATAAAAATGTAAAAAGTTTCAGGGAGTTTTTGAACTCTTGTCTAGTATCACACACTACAAGACAAATAACCTTTATCAACATCAACCCTAAATTAAGCTGCAAGTTTCCAGGCCAATCCTATATTTTCTACAATATATTTGTAAATATAGGATTACCCTGTATCTTTTCACCACATTAAAGTGAAAATAACATGTAAGGGATTTTAAAATAAAGAAAATGCAGCAGCAACAACTAAAAGGCCCAAAAGAAATCAAAAATCACCATTTATGTTTTCATGTATCTCTTTATTTCTTCATTTTAAATACACTGATTGCCATCATCCACACTCTGGTCCAGTAACATGAAAAGTGACATGCACACATTCACTCTTCAACACATTCACACATCGAACCGTCTGAAATAGCTGTACCTTCATGTGTCATACACACTGGGACATATATTTAACAACCTTCAACATGTTAAAAACAGGTGGATGACATGAAAAATAATATCAACATTATAAAGTTACAACAGCTTTTAAAATTCAGCAGATGAACAGAGATCATTGCTAATTACCATTTACAATTCACCCTAAACCAAACCACAGTGTTAGAAAGTGCCAGAAGCCATGAGTCCCTGTTTGTAGAACATCTAAATAAATACAGATCCAGGAGCAGCCTTTTATATTGAACTAATAATAAATTTACACTATAAATGTTAGTTTTGCTATTTTTTTTTCTTCCCACCAAGACCTTGTCATATTGTGGTGAAAGATTTGCCTTTCTGTCACACCTGAGATAACTATGTAGGACTGTTAACACTGTTAGCATTTTGCAGTAAAACGAATGGTTGTTGCAAACAGGACTGAACAAACTGCTTAATGCTAATGTGACTCACAGGCTGCAGTGAGGAGCTGTTTTCAGTTACATGAGGGCATAACTATAAACTTGTTCTACACATGTGACTTGTGTCTCATGAAGGAAATTAAAATGAGGATGCAAAAGAGCTAAACAGGTTCAGCACCTAGTTTGCCTTTCAGTTCTTAAATCAGGGACTGCATTGTAGAGCTTAAAAGTGCAACAGAAATATTGAAGTTAGACATACACATAATCATAATCTTTAGAACAAACAATGTATTGCTTTCATCTGATTCTCTATTTTGTCACCAAATGAATTCAAACGCTCACAAGGAGACACCTAACGGATCATTTTACATCCCTCCTTGTTGGTGTTCGAGTGAATAAATTTGGAGATATAAAAGTCAAGTTACATGTCGTCATCCTGACAGTACAACACACACACACACACACACACACACACACACACACACACACACACACACACAGAGTACATTTATATGAAAGTAAGACACCTCCAAAGCTGCAACTGTACCAGAAACGCCTCTGCACAAACTCCACCAACGGAATCAACGGAAACAACATTAAGTGCATTCAAAGTGTGAGAGAGAAGAATATTAAAAGTAGCTCTATAGTACTGTATAATACATGTCATGAATTAACATTTGGCACTAACTGTATTATCTGGTCAACTGCTCTGTTTTATCTAGCAACACTGATAAGTAATGGTTTGACTGGCTAGAACTGGCTGGTTCAGAATCAGGATTTAATAAAAAGAGTTAGGCGAGTTTTAACCTGCTGTAACTGATGTAAAACAAAACAAAACAAAAAAAAGACTAACAAGACAAACATAAATAAAGGTCCACTTCTCTCAGAATTATGGGTTTCATAGCAATGCAAGATGTGAATAAATAAAGATTTCTATATTAAAATGATACAATTGAATTGTCATTTAGTTGGTACATCAATGATGGCTGCCACAGGATGTCAGGAAACTTTCTTGTGGTAATTAATGTTCATACAGCACATGGCCGAGCACTCTTGGAACATAATGTGAAACTGAATCATAAAGTGTGTGCAAACTAAACCGACAGCGGTCGAAACAACTGAGTGAAGTGCACTAAAGAGATGATCATGTCACACCAGAAAGGGGCCATTGTGGTTATTCAGTTTTAGTGGCGGCAGTGATTTATAAAGAATTTCATTATGGCTTAGAAATGGAGGTGAGCTTGGCACAGATATGTTAAAAACCTACTGTAGATGGTTAAAGTTTCTTACTTCTGCTCTGAATCAGCCAGTTCACATGTTAGCTACAGCTTCAACAGCAGGACTTGAATAAGAAGGATGATAAGTGATTCCTGCTGTTAGAGATTGGTTGTGAAAACAATCACTAACTGGTTATTTTACAGGTTATTGCTGGCTGATTTGACAAAGTCAGCGAGATGATCTGGACTACTGGAGACAACTTTGAGACTGTAACCACCCTGTTTTCTTTTAATTACAACCTTAACTTACAACTATAAAACCTTAAAGGAAATTTAAGTCTTCTGTAGTTCTTGTGCATTTTGCATTTTAGCAGTTATTTCTATTACAGACTTCACATTCACTTTTCTTTTTTGTAGTGCCACACATCTAACTGATCTAAAAATATTTTGATGGATTCTCATGGAGGGTAGCGATTGAGCTCAGTCCTGACTGATGGATACCAGGTTGATTATAGGGAGATCTTCAGGACACTAAAACTATCTCTAAAATTGAGCTCTTCTGAAACTAAAACTAAACATCCACAAACATTATCACGAAATGCTGGTATAACTACACACTCTCACACTTAAGCAACCAGCCAGAGTCATGTCACAGTTCTGTCATGTACTGTCTGTAATGTGCATCACTCTTATTATTTGCACATAAATAATATTTGAAGAAACTATATTTATTCTAAAAACATATTTACTTAAGTGTGTTTTTATCCTTTGATGTGTGGTATGTTTCAACTGACAGAAGCAATTAGACATACAGTTTGTCTCTGGTAAACACTACACACAACTTCAGTCTGTATAAAGCAACACAGTCTTTGGTCACTAAATAATTTTTTAAGAATTAACACTTCCTTTCAAGTACCATAGCCAAGTGTCAAAATAAGCTAAATAAAGCTGCTAACGGCTAAGTATATGTGCATTTATGTGTGTATATATATATATATATATATATATATATATATTTATATGTATGTGTATTATCATTTGTATGATTCTGTCACATAGATGCAACAGTTTGGCTTCCAGCTCCACACTTTGGTCCCTCTTTTATTTAATAAAGGTTGCAGTTTTGTGTCATTTAAATACTGTTATAATGACTGCAAATTTAACACTGGGCTCTGAATGTTTTTAACTGTGGGCCAAAATATAAACATAGTTTTTTCATGTTTTTTTTTTTTGTAGTGGTGACATAGCACTTGTCATTAACTTCAAAGGAATCACTCTTGTGTGGATGTGGATCTTTGTTTGTGTCAGTGGAAGTGTCCCATGGCCTCAGCGGCCTTCACTCTCACCACAGGATCTGGATCTTGCAGCAGCATCACTAGACCTGAGGATGGAGACACACAAAACACAGTCAACACCAGAGGACAAACAGAATATTTGTTTTTAATTTTTGAAGGAAATGAAGGTGTGAAGGCTGTGCAGTGCATCACCTTTAGTGATGGTGCCCATGTTGAGGTGGGAGAAATGCTCCTCTGGAAGGTTTCCCAGCAGAAACCCTGATAACACACACATTATGATCAGGTCACATCATATAACAAGAACACAGTTTCTAACCCATACATCAACTTGAGTTCAATTGCTTCAGCTTCATTTGTATAGTGTACTAACAGGGCTGGATGATTGTGGACAAATTTATACATAAGTTGCTGCTGATTTCCTAACATTGTGAGCACAATATTTTAAAATTAATAAATGCATTTTAAACTTATAACTTTACCCCAGAATGTTTTTGCACAGATGTTTACAATATGAAGCAAGTTTACAGAGGGTTGAAGTCGTACCTATAAACATGGCAGCTCCTGCTCTAACCTCAGACCAGTTACTCTTGAAGAACTGGATGACTGAGATGTGGTAGAAGTTCAGCATGCCTGGAAAGTCCTGGATCTAAAACCACAAAACAAGCACTGAACATGAAGTAAGTATAAACATTGTCTCCTGAATAGTTTAACAATATGATCTTATCTGATTTTGCAAATAATCTTTATGTTTAATCCCAGATGTGACCAAATCTTTACAATTTATCTAGATATTCTGTCCAGATTTCCATATAATCAAAAAACCTGCAGGAATCAAAATCAAACTGATTTAACAAAGAACAATCCAAATGCATTTTATTCTCTGTAAGCCAAACTTGTGTTTATCTCACCAGGTACTTGGTGAGGTCATTGATGAACTCTCCGTAGTGCAAGCTCTTGTCCTCATGGAGGTGGTTCTGAAACATGGTTGTGATCTGCTCTGATCCCACCACAGGAGCACACACACGCATTGCATACTTACACGCCTGGACAAACACAAAAACACAATCCATATTTGTAAGAAACAAAGTAGAAATTTGCCCTGCAAGTCTAAGATTTATCCACAATAAGACAAAATAAGGAGTTGTGAAAGCTTCTGTGTGTGAGTGCAGATTTCTTACCTTGACCACCTGTGGGTTTGGGTCAACCAGGTGTAACAGCAGGCTGACCAGAACATTGTGAATCTGGTCTTTGAACACCGCCTCTCCTGAGCCAAACTTGGACAGGTTTCCCATTAGATGGATGGAAGCACAGCGGATCTCGTCATTGTCCTGGATGAAGACAGAGCCAGTAGATACTATTAGTGTTACATGTGTCTGTATGTGTGGGAAGCAACTTCACCAGGTTCAACAACTCCAGCACTGCACCCAAATTCTGATAATTATGATTATTAGTTATAATGTGGTATATGTCATCATATAAAATCTTGAAAGATAAAATGAAACTTACACTCTCCAAGAAAGGTTTAATCTTCATGAAGATATAAACCACAAGTAAGTGGACATTCTTCTTGTCCAGATGGAGGAGAACTTTAGACAGACCTGACATGGCCTCAAGAGTAATCAGTTTACCTGCAGGAAGACACGAGGCCATAAATAAAAAAAAGAACTGTATTTCTATCAATGATGACCTATCCAGAGTGAGTGGCTGAAGTAGAATAAACATGATGGATGGGATCAAGGAAAGTGAAACTCAAAAGCAGTGGACTATAAGCCTTAAAAATATGCAATAATGCAATAAATTAGGTGAGCCATATTACATATTACTATAACTTTGCCTTTTCTAACATGACAAATAACTTTGTGGTCATCTTACCCGGGTCGTCTTTCTCCTCCATGCCTGAACTCATGGCTGCCAGCAGCTCCTTGGCGTATTTATTCACCTAGCGGGGGGCAGGAAGCGAGTGGGAGGAAGAGAAAGAGATGAAAGGTGTGTCCCAAGGATCCCATAAAAATGTCAGATGTCAGTGATCTAACAGTTAGTGTGAATATGGTAGCGTAGAGTGTGTGAATACCTTCTCAGGTGATCCCGCAGCGATGTTGCCCAGCCCCCGCACAGCCAACATGCGGACAGTGCAGCAAGGATCTGATATTCTCTCCATCATGTTGTTCATTAATACGTCGATCAACATCAACTCTGTCACCACATGATGGTTTAACAGCTGGACTCAGTAAATGAGACAGAAAGAGAGAGATCATGTTCTCCATTTGTCTGTCCATAGACTATGTAAACAATTGGTAAGTGGTATGGAATAACTATTAGTAATGTAGAAATGATAGCAAGCAAAAGAAAATAAATCTAATGTTTATTTTACTTCACTCAAACACAGAAAAACTAAAAAACATGATGCAACATTTCATGGTGTATCACCTCAGAGAAGAAAGTAGTGACGGTGATTCTCTGACATTCATAGATGTTGTTTAAGGATGGACACAGACACTCTACAATGGCAGGCAACCTGGGACCAGCATGTTTAGCCATCGCCCTGAAGACAAGAGAAATATACTCACATTTAGACATACTATGTATACTGAGTGGATTAAATTATGATTAATTAAGTCTTATGTTATGAGAAAGAGAACATTTTTAATCATCAAAACAACTAAAACAAGGATTGAGCAAAAACACAGCAAACGTTTTTGGACCCTTGAGATATGTACAGGACTGCGCATCACATAAAGTATTTAGTTCCTGATCCTGTTTTTTTCCACTTATTTCATTTCCAAACTGCACGCAGCCACCTTAGTGTGTCTGTACCTTGCTAGTAGTGTAACTCCAGTAATGTGTGTACTTGGTTCCTTCATTGCATCCCAGGCGTTATCCTCATCCAGTCTTTTCGTCACCTCATCTAACTGGGCTCGTGCCAATAAGATTCTCAGCGCATCAGCTGCTACCCTGGATTAAAAAAAAAAAAAAAAAAAAAGTAGACCAAAATTTTACCTCACACAGCTACACCTGAAATGACACATTTATAGAGCTAATTCATGTAGATAGCTCAGCTATATTTTTCTAGACACGAAGAGACAAATATGCCCACCCTGCTACATGGAAGGAGGCTGTGTGTTTAGTGTTGTTGTCCTTCGGTGCTGAGACCCCAACACTGGCTCCCACTCTGACAGTGAGACAGGAGAAGAGCTGAGGAAACACGCTGACTGCCGGCTCCTGACTTTGGCCATTTAATAACAGCTCTTTGAGGCCACACGTCATCTGGAAACAAAGAACACACAGACACACATGGACATGTTAACATCCTTTTTTCTGGTGTGAAGCTGCTACTGTCCAGTGCAGAAACCAGATGAAGAGTGCTGTGCATGATGTCAAAGGTAGCCGCAGAAAGCTTCTATTTGTTGTAACTTTATAAAATGACTAGGTTGCACGACAGCACCTAATCAGAGGACACAAAACTGAACATCCTATGACAAACTTCAAATTTTGTGGAAACCTTGTAATTTATAATTAGAAGCCTTACTTTCTTATTTATAATCAGAAGTGATGTGTGTGTCTGCATAAAAGTATTCATATCTGAATATCATCCTTCTAATACTAATGGCTACAGTATATTCAGTGACATGTCTGTGAGTGTTTGTGACTTACAGCCAGTGGCTGATTAGTGGCCACCTTTGTTGTCCCTCCTCTGACCATCGACTCCTTCCTGTCTACATAGGGTGCCATGATGAGAAGTTTCTCCATCACCATCTCTATTATCTGATTGGCCACAATGGGGTCTGCTCCCAAAGCCATCCACATCTCACTGGTCCAGCTGGACAGACAGATAGAAAACTATTACAGAAGCAAAAAAAAACCTCTTGGCTCTAAATTCTTTGTCCTGCAAAGACAAAAATAGCAACTGAAAATCTGAAGAAAAAGTAACCAAATTTATTTGGTGAAACCTTTTATGAGCTTGTGTAGTTTATATACTTTTTTCTAAGTTTTGTGTGTATGTACCTGTCATATGGAAGTGGCTGGTTTACCAGTGTATTAATAACAGTCTGTAGATGCTGAGAAGCCAGGATTAGTACCGTCTGTCCCACTGCCACTCTCACCTAAACACAAGTACACAACACACGTTATTATATATCAACTGCAACATAATAATAATGAAGTTGAATATAATTATGCAGGAAGTTGATCATTATTGCAAAATAAGTCAAAGAGGTCTATATGACTTAATTATTCAAAACATGCTAAAAATACCAAAAGTATGGCAGAATGCATAATATATTCATAGGCCACCAGAACTGTCAAAACCAAAGCTGTGAAATGAAAAATAGTGATGATTAACATTGTAATACTTCTGTCGCTTCTTACCTGCTCCTCTGTGATGTTCTGCAGACGCACATGGAGCACCTCCAGCATCTCTGGGACCTAAACACATAAATGCACAATATCCATAATACCATCCCCATATAAAACACACACAAACACATACAAAGATGCAAAGACAGAAAGCACAGTGTGGTAATCCTCAGCAGACGTAACAAAGGGCTGAGTGAGAGTATAGTTTATGTGTGTGTGTGTGTGTGTGTGTGTGTGTATGTGTGAGAGAGTGAGGGTTAGCGTGTGTTTGCATTACCATCTCTTGTAGTCCAGCTCCTCTGTTCTTCAGCAGTGTATTCAGGATGACAGATGAAGCTCTGCAGCAGTTTGACTGACTGTCAACCAGCCCTTCAAACAACATGAACACTAACGTCGTCAGCTGCTGCTGAGGCAGACGCTTACTCATCACCTAACGCACACAGAAGAAGACACAGTTACTACACAGACTGTTACTGTAACCACTATGTTGATGCCAACATTAAATAAGGCACCATTAACTGTATGAGCATATTACCATGGATAGCAGAGTAAAGGCATAACAGAAAATTGGGGAAAAAAAGGTTTATTGCTGATTTCCATAATGTACTTTGCAAGGAAACAAAAGGATTTAATACAAATCAAAAAAAAAGTTCAATTGTAAGACAGCTGAGGGCGTTGTTGAGTGGTATTAAGTGTACCTTGGTGAGGTCAGAGCAGGTCTTGTAGAGAACTGAGTGGTCAGGGTTTTCTAGTCTGTCTTTTAGGGTCAACAGACTGTCCACAGCTTCATCCTTATAATCTAGAGCGAAACCTACACACAGACATTCAGTGAAATATTTAAAAAAAACAATGAAGTAGTGTGAAGAAGAGTTTAGGTTCAACATGAACTATCCAAGTTTTGAGGGAAATATTTATAAATGATTAGAAATTAGATGTACAGTGTGATGGCACATGAAAATTCAGACAATGAAATGACGTTCTCTCCTAAACAAAGTGACCTGGTATGGGCTCTGTGTCTCTGTACCTTCATATCGTAGCTGTATGTAAAGCAGTGAATATAGACAGTCGATAGCAGCAGTGCGTACAGCAGGGTGAGGGTCAGAACAGCGTGGAGACAGTCGACCCAGCAGGGCTCCAAGGTTGTGGAAGGTCACTATGTTCTTGACACACATGCACACAACAAAAGTCAGAGAGGACATCAGCTTTGTGAGGGACATCTTTACTGTGTAAAGCAATGATAGATGGTGAGGGTTTCCTGGATGCATGCATGTGTAATTAAAAATCTGTATTATCCACAATATTTGTGTGTGTTTGTGTGTCTCTGTACCTTAACGGTCAGGTTATCCAGGTAGTAGGCCAGTATGTGAGCGGTGGCTGTGACAGCTCTCTCTCTCTCATGGTCCTGACCTGAGCTCAACCACGACTCAATGTGCTGCACAGGACAAAAATACACATGATGTCAGACAACACAGTTACTATATAATACACAGGGGAAAGTGACTTCTTGATGTATGGCAGTTCACAGATTCTAATTATTCTTTTATATAAGCCAAACAATAAATTAATATTTCAAGTATTTAATTGGTATAAAATTGGTCCTTTGAAGGACTATTAGCATCAGAGGTGAAAGTTGTTGAGGCTTGAAGGAAGGGAGGGATTTCTGGTGGCACATTTATTACTATTGTTCAGGAATGTAGTGTAACCACACCAAGTGACAACGGCTGCCACGATTTAAATCAACAAGTAATCAGTTTCTAAGTACAATTAAAAAACAACAGAATAGTGCTATGACACAAATATTACTAGCACTTAAAATTAAACAGTTAATTAAACTAAGACAACAAGCCTCACCTTGAAGACACTCTGCAGGCCATCAGGTGTTGGATCCCTGGCCAGTACACTCTTCAGCAGCTCCTGCAGTGCAGCCAACGTGTCTTTGTACAAAACCTGTACAGATTCCCCAGGATATGTTAGTTTGATAGCATCAAAGTGCACACAATGTTTTATAAAGTATACATGTTTCAAATGTTTGTGTGTCTTTCTACACAAGAAGAAACATCAATAGTGAGTTGTACGATTCTGCTGTTGCTAACGGTTACTGAAGGACAAGTTTTGGTATCTAGTTGTGGTGTTATGATTAGTGGTTGCACAGGACAATGTCCAGCAGATCTGTGTATTGTATGTGTGCACACATCTCTGTCTGCTTTATTTCACCTTTCTCTGCTCTGGGTCCAGTATCTCGTCTTCTTTAGTTTTCTCTGGAGTGTGTGTCTCAGATGGCAGAGAGAACACGCTGTTCACACACACCTTCAGCAAGTCAAAACTCTCATTCTCACTCAGCGCAGGATCCAGAGGCCTGAAGCACTAATAGTCAAAGGTAAAACACTGGCAAATGACAGAATCTCAATGGAAGAATATAGGGATACCATACAAATTATTTTTTACTGATCATGTGCAATAAACATTGTCAGTTTATTTCATTTTAATTCACATGTTTGTGATGACTTGAAAATTTTTAACCCAAATGTTTGACCAAAGGAAAAGTAAATACATGTAAAACACTTTCCATTTACATGACAGAATATTAGTATTTCTTCCAGGGGTCAAAATGTCAACTGCTGACTCCATGAATAAATGACAAATCTGAAAGTCTTAGAAGTACACTGAGGGTCTCATTATTTTTTTTAAGTGAAGGATACATTAAATTGGCACAGGTGCTCATCACGAGATGGCGTACTGGAGTCCGCAGTGCATCAGCTGGCTCTGCCTTTATAAAATCCTGACAAGGGAAGAAATCAGAAAATAACTGTTGATATATCACCAATTACACATTTATGACTTGTTTTAGCAAACTGAAATGAAGGACTACTCACCAGCATGACAGTGATGAGCTCCTGTTTGCGAGAGAAGATGTAGCCTTGTTTCTTCACACACTCACTGATGGCTCTGGCAATGAGCCCGACACTCTGAATCAAACTCAGTTTCATAGTCAGGTCCTGAAATGGGGTAACACACACACACAAATGCAGGTAGACAAATACAGAGATGCAAAACACGTACAAGACACACAACAGAGAAAACGAGGACATACGAAGATACAAAAATTAATGTCAAAACATGAAGAAAATTGGATAACTGCATTTTCCAAATTGTCAGGAATGCAAACAGCAAGGCCTTTAGCAGACACAACTCTACCACTAGCTTAGTATAAGCAAAAACAATCCAAAAATCACTTCAGCAATATAAAAATCAAGTCCACTCAGTCCATCAATCAATCAAATCAATCTAATAGTGCATTTGTAGATTGATCCCCCATGCCTATGGATGGAGAGAAATCAAGAGATCAGAAGTCCGAGTTGATTAGAGGAGATTGGTTCAACAGCAAACCACCTGCAGGTCTAAGAAGTGACGGAAGAGCTGTTAGGATTTAGCAAGAAATTATAAAAGCCTTTTCACACTGTGAGTCGCTGGTGAGCATTTAGAGAGCAATCCACCATTAATAAATGTGCAGAATCATATGGATATGGATTTGTATGTGTGAAGTAGTAATTTCACTTATATAATAGAAAATCTTAATGTTGACAACTTAAAAACAGCATAATAATGCAGGATTGGTGTGAAACTGCTTTATCCAAGATCCAAGAATGTAGTAGCAAGTTAGCACTACTTGCTTTTCAACCCCATTTAAAAAGTGACATACTGTAAGTGATGCCTTTCTGTTCGTTATCACTTAGCAGCATCATATGACTAGCAAGTGAGGTGGATCATTCAAAAGATATTTTAAAAAACTTCAAAACTTGAAGCACTTCAAATAAAAGGTTTTAATTGTTTTTACATCAGATTAGTGGGTTAAACTGAGCGGTGATACTCCACTCCAAATCTATTTTAGAGTATCAAATACTCAACTCCAAAGGCTAAAAAGGTGACTGTAAAAAGTTAATAGTTTTCTCATTGATGGAGAAAAGCAGCTGAGGTCAGCTTGAACTCATGGATTATACTGTAAGATTTTGCTGTACTTTTCTGTACTTTGACTGTTGGGACAGTTCAGACTAAGCACATACGTGTGGACAGCAGAGAAGTCAATTACCCTTCAGGAATGCTTTACAGCTTTTTTGTGGAAAACTGGTCAGAACTGTTTAGCAGATCTTCTCTATCAAGAAGGAAATTACAAACTTTTAAATATCCTCCTTTCAAGCCCACCAGGAGTGAGTGTTGATACTCAAAAGATTTTTGATGGTGTATCACTTTAAAGCTACATTTCACTGAGGTAAAGCATTTTTACTTATTACAGTGAGCACAACCAAAGAATTTCAGAAACAAGTCATCTGTTAATGGTGGTTCATTCATGAGCGTCTTCAAAAGGCATTAACAGTAAAATCTGATGCTCTCATTGTGAAATGTAACTTTAAAAAGATATGCCTGGGTATAAGCATGAAGACTATGTAGTTACTTTATTTTGTCAAGCTGTGTTTTTCTTGAGTTGTAAACTTTCAGTGAAGATTTTAGAGATGACATCACCATGTGTGTGAGCCATAGAGGGAGAAATACAAGAAGAGAGAGCAAGACAAGATATAGGAAGGATAAAAGAACAAAGAAAAAGAGCCCCTGAATTCCTGTGACGATACCTTAGTCTCTACTTTAATCCCCAGAACCTGTATGAAATAGAGGCGATAAAGTCATGAGCACAAATACAGCCCCGTAATCTGCAAGATTAAGTTCTTATGTCTAAAACAACATCCTGCATGAACCAAGAAATGTCTCGTGACAGTTAGACGGTAATTTTTCATTAAATTCCTGTTATATTATACAAAAATGAATGATCAGCGGGTCAGACAATTCACACAGGTAGTAATGCAACATGTTCATATAAATTTGTATGTTTTTAGATTTATAATAATCATACAATAACGAAAATCAGATTACACTTTTGAGTAGATCTTGTGTCCAGATGCAGGCCCCTATTTGGCTGACTATCTTAAATGATGGGCTCCTGTAGTCTAGAGACTGTAACTCTTAATTTCTTATTATCATCAATATCATTGTTTGTACATTCTCTGCCCAAAAGTCCCTTCTTCAACAAGTATCCCTTGTAATCCCCATGTTACCATGGTATTCACATTACCTTCGTATTGAAGTGTTTACTGATGCAGCGAAGGATGTCCTGATCAATGCGGGTCAGTATCTTTTCTGGAGGTGCATTCAGAGCCACTTGACCGTAACACAAGATTAATGTGCTTTTCACCTTCTCGACCTCAACATCATTACGTTCCTGAGGAAAGGAAGGAGAGACAGAGACAGACAAGCTCTTTTTACCGTATATTAACAGTAATACAAACCAATATAAAGAAACCATGCAATGTTATTGAATCAATTTTCATTTGAGATATATCATAACGGTTTCTTGTACTTTGAGCAGGTTGAAGATGCTTGGTGACTTCTTGAAAGCATCAGATTTGCCAAACTCATCCAGCTTGGTCAGAGTTCCCTCTAAGTGGCTGTTTGCACACAGCCCGATGCCCATTGCAACTCCCTGATAAATACAGAGGACAGAAACCAAACGTTAGACCTCAACCCTGTCTAAATATCCCCAAACAAATCAGTGACAGAAGGTTTCAGGTTATTTCAAAACCACAACACCAAAGAAATCACCATAAGCCATCTATGATTTAGACAGACTGTACCTCTCTTTCAATAGCGTCATTATGTCGTGCTGTGAGGAGGATTTCCTGCAGCTGTTTTTTAACCAGCTCCTTATTGAAACACTGCTGGAGAGTCATTCCTATACACTGATACAGGAAACTCTACAAAAGGGAAGAAAAAATATAGATTAGAATGTTGTCATGTAAAACAACACATTATGTTGTTACATAGGCACTATACTGTAGTATGTACTGATTTTGGTCCTCTTCCTACAGGTTGGGTCCCCTCATTGGGTTGTAAGATAATTTTAATGTGTCTATACATACTATACTATACTGTAGAAAGGGGTGTTCACCTCTCCACGTACAAACTTGTGGCAGCTGGGTCATGAGGAGGCATGGCTGTGTTTAAAGGGGTCATGAACCAAAAAGGATGAGGACCACTGATCTACACTGTCAGCTTTTGAGCTCGATTATGACTTGCATGAAGCTCTAAATTAGGTTTGCTGTGGGGTCTTGGCAAGTTAACAAACAACAAACTGCCATTCATTTCATTTTTGATTAGTTTGCCTACTGGACTGCAACAATATGGTAAGTGGGAAAAAATACTAGAATACTTAGTAGCAGCTATACTTGTCTCACCTCCATGCGCACACACTGCTATGATTTGTGGGTAAAGTGAAGCTCTTGAAAGCACTTACCTTCTCCTCTAAAGCGTTGTTATATGTGGAGAGATATCTTGTCGCTTCAGCTGCCAACTGACACACCCACTTGTCATCATCAATAGCAGCCAGGGTTTTAGACAAGAGCTGGAGAAAATTTTATCATATTACAATGACATTTCAGCAAATTAAGTCAGAATTAAATATTCCTGAATCCAAATAGCCACACAGCATAATCTCTCAGTCTTAATCTACATAAATAGCCAAATAATAGTTCTGAACATCATTCAGTCTACTGCTGCTCATTATGGACCATTAATACTAAAAGAATGGGGATTATCAGTCATGTTTTAATAAAAGGAAAATGGATGAATGGAGAAGTCTAGAAATAATCAAATAACACTAAATACTGCTTTAGCCTGTTAAGAATGTGAGATTTAAATTTTAAATGTTGATGGCTTTCGGGTTGACTGTTCTAACTACACATTATAACATAAATGAGATGATATTTTCATATAGAAAAACACACCTTCAGCAGCTTTTCATCCCAGTGCTTCTTATCTAGACTCTCTGCTGTTGACTCTGGAAAATACAGCACACAGTCAGACTTCAGTATGGAGGAGAAAACAGATACTGTGCATGAATGATGAAAAGGAACAAGAACTCTTGTCCTCCAACTGTAAACTCCCATCCAAAACAAGTAATTTCGGATGGTTAAATAGCAAACGTTATTTTTAATTTTCAGCTGTAATGAATAATAGTAATCATAGCTTAGGCTAAAGAAAGGCTGATGAAAATACAACAAACTAAACTGCATCCTACAGATGCCCAAATGAAGTCAAGTAGAGCAGCGATTCACTTTTAAGTAGTGACAGCGGTGGAAGTATCACCTTCTCCTGTACCTTTACTATACACAGATACACTAAATACATAGAAGAGATTATATCTCCATACCCTCTAGTATTGTCAACAGAGGAGGTATCTCTTTCTCCCAGAGTATCTCTGTATTTGGGTGAATGTTGATACTGAGGATTTGCAGGAGAGACAGAGATGGAGCTCCATGACCTCTGCTATTGAACGGAAACGCTGCATTCACCTGGAACATAGCAATGCAAACACCAACACAAACACATGTAGATTAACACAAACCCATCAGGCATGTTACAGATGACTACTTGCTTTGACTTTATGTACCTCAATTTAAATGAGCTGCTTTTAAATTGTATGTTAATGTTTGTATAATAATACTTCTACTTAAAAACAGGAACTGAAAAACAACAGTACAACTGAACCATCTGAGTAGGATTATTTTATTATTCCTTTCATCCCTCCATACTGGATATATGACGAGAGCAGCTTTTAAAAATCAATATAATAATACTAATAATATTCATGATAAATAATGAAAGACTGTAACTGAAATATTCAAATGAAAATTAGACTTGACAACTGATAAGGGTTATTGGGCATGATAAAGGATTAAACATTGAGGTTGCATTAATTAATTGACAGTAATCAACATCAGACACTACTGTAGTGTGTTATACTGTTGGCTGTACTTACCAGCAGTCTGATCATTAGTGTTTGAGGAGACGCTAGATTGACTGGAAGGGAGAGATAACACACATTTAGCTTGGATTCAATTATACAGAACAGGATGAATTTTCAATGTGCAAAAATTCATTTGTAAAGCTTAATTTTCCATAATTCATGCCTCTCGTTCATGTCTGATAGATGTACCTGGTCAGTAAATTTTCCACCTACCTTCCTGTGTAAAGTCTATGTTGAAGCTGGGCTCCTTGTTTTCTTTCTTCTTGTTGCCCAGCACTATCAGACTCTTACACAGAGGAGTGGTGGCATTGCTGTACTGTGAAGGGGTCAGATAGTACAGCAGCTTTGGCCATAGCACCTACAAACGACAAAATACATTCAGTATATTAAGTTTCTGAGCAATGCTCATCTATCTCACCCTGACAATGGAAAAAAACTGCTGTTAACTGATATAAATTTAACCCCAACTACTTGGTTACAAAGCTCAACTGCAGCAAAACTAAAATCTGCAACAACATCAGCAGTTAAAATATTCTGGGAACGTAGATGAATCAGTCACCAACAGATAAACAGATCAGACGGATGGGTAGATACCATACGTACATCAGCTAGTCTTCCGACGGTGGTGGTGAGGAGATGAAGGGCGTTGTCACACATTGACCTCAGTGCCTCGTTGGTCACCTCCTCTGGATCTGTGGGCTTCTGTCCACGCTGGAGTCACACAGATACATGAACAAATGGGAATGAATATTTTACTTTACTTCCCTTAATCTCTTCCTCTGCAATGCAAAATGATCGATATTGAATGTTGAAAAGTTTCAACAAATAGCCACTATATCAGCAAGCTATGTTTTAACTTCTTTACTTCTGGGTGTTACAAAAGGTTTTAGATTTGCAGATATTTAACGCCTTTGCTCTACATCATCTGTTGCACTGATAACTTATTACCACTGAACTTAGTATACATGTGTGCATGTGCTTGTTTGTTTATAATTGTTCCCTTTACCTGTTTGAGTTTTATTAACTTTCTTTTAACAAACATTCTCAAAAACAGGTTTCCCATAATGGTGTGTGTAACTTTCTCTGGAAGATTCAGAAAGTAAAGCTACACCTCTTTACATCAACAGTTACACAAATAATCACACAAGCTACCCATACAAGAAAAATAAATTATTGAAATTTAACAACAACTTCCACACAAATCAATTTAACATCTTAGCAAAGCTTATAAAATAAATGACATTGCAGTCGTACCTGATATGTGTCATGTAAGGCACAGTGTTGAACTATGAATCGAACCAGTAACTCCCCTCCCTCTAACTCCAGATAGCCATGATGAGCCATGGCGCTGATCACCTGGATCACACGCTTCTTCACCTGGGAAACAGAGTCAGACAGAGTTTTAACTGCCAATGTGACTTCTTCAGGAAAACTAAACTGGCTGAATAGTTCTGTGCATGTGTGCACGTGTGTTACCTTGTTGCTGTGGTCAGCCATTGGTTGCCTGATGCTGGCCACAATCAGCAATTTCTTGCTCTCCATCGTGGAAGCTGCAACACACACACACACACATTAACACACAAATAAACAGATAGATAAAGGAGGATTATGGATTATATACTCTGCATGAGTGTGGTCGCATTTAAATTATTACTTTGATATACTTTTAACTGCCCCTCTAAGCTCAGTGTGTATGAGTTGGGGACTGTGTATGTAATACTTGTGTCTGACTGTATTTCCTTACTGGTGGAGTTGATAAGGTGACGTAGCACAGCCAGGGAGCCCATCCTGTTCCGCTCATTACTATTTTCCAACTTCTGTATGACAAACATTACCAACCGATCTGGGAAAGAGTTGGCTGGAAAGAGAAGAGGAGAAGTTGAAAGAAGGACGTTAAAATGTGAAATGCATTTATTGTTAAAGAAATACCAAAACAAGGACAAAACACAGGAAACACAAACAAGACCAGAGAGAAGGGGAGAGAAGTAGATGGACCGTCACGGTTAATGTGATTATCTCTTGGGGGACATTGAGTCTGACACACTATTGGATGATCTTATTACTGTTCTTGTGACTCCATAGAACTAAAGCAGATAGAAAGGCCTGATGCTGTTGGACCATGTTCATTTTTTACCACACTTGTTCACCACAGACCTCATATTAGTGTTTAGCATAATCTAATGTAGTAGCAGCAGTCAATAATTACACATAAACACGACCAGCAGCTGAAGAGCTTTAGTACCTAACAGGCTGAAGCAGCGCAGGACCTCATTGTGGTTCTTGACAGTAGGAGGGTTACTGTAGTCAACGGGGGCAGACACCTGGGGGAGACAAAGGAAATGTTACACTGCTCTCAGACAGCAAATATCGTGATATGTCATGATGTGAGTTATGTGGGAAAATAAAGACAATCAAATTCAGCTTAACTGGCTCACTGTAACACACTCTTGCTTATAGTAGGAATAATAATAGTAATAATAATGAAGAAAATAGTTGTATACATAGTAAAAATAGTTTGCAGTTACTATTATTTGGTTTCCCAAGGGAGTGGCTGATCACGTGTGCTCTTTTTATAGCACTTCGTCACACCTGAAAAGTTTAAAGTACAATCACAGTCTCCTACTTGGGGTAAATTTCTAAGCTGAAAATAGGAACTGAGAATTTCACATTTTTTAAAGCCTCCTTTCAAATTCAATTTGCGCTTTCAAGCAGCTAATTTGGACTTTCTGAACTTCAGTCAGTTTCACTTCCGCACATATTTTGTGTCTACAAATGTAGTTAGGAGATGTGGTCTAAGATTAGGATAGGAATGATAACTGTAACTGTTGTAAAAGGTGCTTTAACATCCTGGTGAAATGATACTCTCCGTCCCCATTAAGCAGTCCCACCATACACACAGATAATTTGCAAAGTCACTGTACTAAAATGTAGCAACAGTCAAGGCATCGTACCAAGTGTCAGCTGAGTCACAAGGTTACGAAAACATCTGACTACAGTGACTCTCTTACAGTCATTTGACACATATTGTGAAAGAAAGCAGCATAATGTGAATATAAGACGCAAAAGGAATCCAGTCCAGTGTGCCCACCATTTAGCCACAGATTTTTGGTTCCACTTTGATGAATCGTTCTGTCACTAAACAGGGAGACTGAGACACACGGACTGGATTACAGTTGGTGCGGTGTCAAAACAACGTAGTCTTGTGATAGAAATTGCTACACAGACTGTTTAACCAGAAACTGTCAGTAATCAGACCAGACAAATCCAGGTACAACAAGTCTTTTGTGCTTGCGGTTTGCTCAAGGTCTGTTACCGGGCACGCCCAATGTGTTTTTTTTTTTTTTATCAAAGTTCTGACTTGAAAAAAAAGTGACAGCGAAAACTTTTTGCTGCCACAACAATATTTTATACCTTAATGGAACTTTTTTGATAATCTTATTCATTGCACGCTGAGGAAAACCAGTTTACTGCGATGTAAAAAAGACAAACAAAAAAAACTCTGAATTCTGTCTTTTGCAACAACACATCAAAATGATTACCCTATTCACATCAGTTTGTTAAATTACAAATTGTGGGTTTCCATGATGCCAAAAAAGTTAATCAAGGAAATAGCTGAAAGTTAGAACTTCTTTTGCAAGTTTATTATCAATTTAAAATGTTTGTCACATTGTGTCTCCTGAATTCAGTAGCTGTGAAAAACTGCTAAATGTCTGGTCAACAATACCTGGATGTATATCTGTGAATCTGGGAGGAGTGAAATTGCTACAAGAATTGCTACCTAGTTCCCACTTTTTATGAGCTCTGTCATCCGTTAGGGAAAAGCTAACAAAACCATCTGGTTCACTCAAGGTTAAAGCTGCAGAATTGACTTTAGTATGTATTTATTTTTGTAATGTGTACCTGTTGATGCAGTGCAAAGAGTAGACTGTCCAGTTGTGTCTCCAGCACTCTGCTGCCCATGTTGACAGAAGCATCAAGCACTTGGCACAGACTCTGAGTGAAGGCAGAGGAAAAAAAAAAGTGTGATGTCGCAATTACTAGTGCCATGTTACACACACCGTTATGGGAAACCTGTTTTAAACCACAAGCACTGCTGAGGCACATCATAGCTGACAGAAAGAGTTACGGTGTACCATTTGATCCACATTACAAAATCCATAATAAACAGTCTATACACACTTTGCTAATGACATAGTGCTCGTTGTTTTTCTTGTACAGCGACAAGATGGCAGGGATGAGTTTGGGAATCTGCTCCTCCAGTTTATCACTGGCCATCAGATGACACATTGAGCCCACTGCCTCAGCTACTGTTAGCCTCAACTGGAAAACAGAGACAGAAAAACAAGATGTCAGGTGACAGTCATGAAAGGCATAAGGGGACACCCTCTCATGCATTTGTAACAATGGGTCTGTAAATAGGAAGGAAATAAAAAGGGGAACAACAGCCGTTTAAAAATTATGTAAGATATGATATCATTCAATGGATAAAACAACTTATAACTGCAAATCAACTTGGTAGCCATGTCGTTAAAGTTATATACTTTTATGTTCAGGTAAAAGAACTGACAATAGAACAAAACTGATCCTACTGATTTTAGTAAATGTTCTGTGACAGTATGAATATCCTTCTGAGTTCATTTGTTTTCTGGGGTTTATGTGTTTGTAACTCTCTGTTTGCTTATTCAGTGCCCTTTTGAACACAGCTGTGAATGTCATTCCACTGAACAATAATTAGCTCTAATAAGTTCCCTGCCTTCGGTAATGCAGCAGGAAGGCACAGCGGTTAAATTGTTAGACTGGGTCGACATGGCCTATACAAACACAAACAGTTATTTGTGTGGTAACTACATTTTTAAGATCCCATAGAAAATATGCTTTACCAGGCTTTAACAGATCCAAATAGTGGCAAAAACACTAGTAGTAACCATGTGGTCAATGTGTCAATTCAGGAACAGAAAATGACCCCAGAAAAGGGTTCTCACAGTGCATCATGATTCTCTGTAAAATGAGAGTCACATGGGATTCAGATTTTCTTGAATAAATCTACTAATGTAATCCCCTTGTGTCTATAAAGGCGTGTTTGGTATGGTGATGCAGTGTTTAAGGCTCCTCTTATGGATGATTTCGTAGTCAACTAGCAGGGGTTTTCTGGTGGATTTCTCATGGTCTTGAAAGCTTCATCATATTGTACTTTGTAGTGATTTTTTGGTGTTACCCTGCAGTAACACACTGATATAACACACTAACACTTGCAAAATATGCACCTTAGACTGGCATAATCTTTGAAACAAAAACTCAAAATGTCAAGCTTTAGTTGGCTAACCTCATCTCCCCTCCTCACACCAGATCAAACTGTAGTTTCACTAAATACTCCCTGAACACATCACTTGCTGTCAAATGTACAACTCAACCCCAAATACTGAGCTACTGTAATCTCACCTTAGACTCCCTGCTTTGTAACCAGTTATTGAAGAGGATGTCAAAAGCAGCATAGATTTCACTGGAGAATGTGTCTTTCCTGACTGTGGGATCTGGAGCCTTGTCCAGGTTGGCCAGGTACTCTAAGATACTGTCGCTGAAATGACACAGAGCTGGAGGAAGAGAAACAAAACAGGGGCAAACAGGAGGAGGAGAGAAGAGGACAATTTGATGACAAAACAGCAAGAGAGAGGCAAGGAAAGAAAAAGAAAGGAGACAGTTGCATATTTTGAAGTTGCAATAATTTTTGGTTACAGAGGGACCTGAAAATATTTACAAGTTTTATCACTGAAATTTCTTTGCATAATGTTCTTCTCTCCCAAAACGTGTGGGTGAATACCTGAATGTTGTGTTTCAAGACTTTCTGGAGAGGAGCTAATACACTCACAACAATTCTGACAACTCAGAGAGCAGTGTCGGTTCTTACCAGAGGAGAAGACCCACTTCATGTTGTCCTGTTTGGCCATGCTCAGCATGGGCAACATGGTGCCCAGAATAGCATTCAGGAAAGGTACCATGCCATAAACTAGAGAACAAAGAGAGGAGTACGACGTTAATGACATGTTTGTACTTCCTCAAAAACTCTACAATATGTTACATCAATCCAAAAGCAAAAGTAGGTAGTCTGGTCACAAAGGTCTCAGAGACTGCTGAGAGAGAATGACAAGGATGCTGCAAGGATTTTTTGCCCTGATCCTGATCAGAATCATTTAATATTATATTCAAAGTATATCCAAACAATATATCCAAAACAGATGTGTTTGACAGCTTGGTAGCACTTTACTTTTCTTCAGTGTTAAGTCTGAAGAAAAGAAAGTTTGGAAAGCCCCTCATCATCCTTAGCATGAAACAGAGACTCCAGTTTATATTTAGTTTTAATTACAAAGACATGGTGCACTGGCAAAATGTGGCTGAAACAGAGCAAATTCTTCTTTAACTCCCAGTTCCTGTTCTTGCTTCACTCTCGGTGTGGTTATCATTAATTGAAACTGCTCAGTGAAACTCATTTGCATGTCTTACCCTGCAGTTCATTCTATCTCAATGCTTTAAGAATAAGAAAACTTTTTTATATGCCAAGTGCTAATTGATTATAAATGTCCTGATCACTTCAGTGCCTCTGGACATCTCTTCAGGTGTGAGTGCTACATAATCCATGTAAAATATACTACTAATTATTATCATTTCAAAACCACAAGAGACTGCTCCTAAAGACACGTATTCTGGTGTTATGCTTAATGTTTTGCTTCCAAACGCTGTTTTTGGACAGGTTTAACAGGTTCATGTGTTTCTCAACAATGTCTTAACATGTCACCTGTGAATACCTGCCCTGTCAGCCAAAGTCCTGATTTTCTGGTGTGTGTGTGTGTGTGTGTGTGTGTGTGTGTGTGTTCCTCCAGTTGGTTTGTGTGTGTAATAGCTTTCTTACCATTGGAATCAGACAGGTTGGCTAGTGTTTGGACCACAAAGAAGTGAGGTAAGACACCTGGCTGAAACTTGCTCAATATCTCCTCCATGATGTCATTGATGTGCTTGTTACCCACAGCAACCAAAATATTACTGGCCGCCTGCTGCCAATCGGGGATGACTTCCTGAGTGAGCCAGGAAGACAGAGACAGCAGTAAAAATGGATATAAGGAAGAGACTGTGTAAATTTCACAAATACTAGTAGATAATCATGTACTTTGTCATCTTGTCCAAAGCTCAGCTACTCTCTGCAAGACACAGAAAATTTGACATTCAACATTTGACATATTCTACCTTTGATCGTGTCATCTCATCTGAGGCCAGGGAGATGATGCTCTTTATCCTCGGGTAACTGATCGCCTCTATTCTGGAGCCAACAATTAGCTCAATAGTCTGAAGAATCACAACCCTGTGACTGACTACCAACTAGAGGAGGAGAAGAAAAGAGGCAACAAGAGAAGGAAGACAGGAATAAGAGTAAAGAGCATATTTAAAATATAAAACCAAAACAAAATTGGAACACAGCATTTATTTATCTGTATCAAACTGCTGCAAATACCAAGTAATATGTTTGCAATAGTCCTTCACAAAGGCATATAGTTATAGTAAAATACAGTACGGTACCTTCAACAACATTTCAATAAAAAAGGACATATATGTATTATGTCACTGATGTTTCCATCAAAACGTTTCCTCAGTGTAACGATTCATCAACTGATTGTCACAAACTTGAGGGCTGTGACTGTATGAAAAGATGTTGCAGCATCGAGCTGATTCATGGTTTCCTGGCGACATTTCTAAGGACAGAATGTGCTACAAAGTCGAAAACAAACCACAAAATTTGCCTTTAAACCTCAAGCTACATGACTTATTGCTTTGCAGTCTTGTAGGTGGACTGATATTTAGATCAGTCAAGGTACTGGATTTTAGGTTTGGGTGATATTTGTTATTTATATATCAATAGTGATATAGTAAATCTTCTGGAATTAAGAAATATTTTACAGATACAATATTGTCATAAAGTAGCCCTGCTCAAAGGTCTAATACAACTATCTGTATCATGTCCCAGTATATACAGTTCTGAGTGACTGAATGTCTGCAGGGGAGAAAAGACTGCTTGACTGCCATTTGTGAAATCTGACAACCCCAGACTAACACTCAGTTTGTCTCTGTGACACATACAACTACTTATTGCAGTGTTTACATCTTAAACTTGAGTGAAACCTCTAGAAAGAATGGCTTAGCTGGAATGCTGTTGCTGTTTCTAACAATGCTGGCAAACCACATGCTAGGGGCTCTGAGAGGCCTTTTAAGTGTGACCGGGTTTAACAGATTAGCAGCAGACTATTGTTAGCTGGAGTTACAGGAGTCAAGAAAGATCTGTAATAAAACCATTGACCATGTTAATCATATACTGTAGGTAACAGTTCATAATGTTTGCTGCAAGCCTGTTTAAAAGGGCGGTGTTTCCCCTTATCAGAAATGAGAAGCATGCAGAACTTCCCCTGCAGCTTTCACTCTAAGTGTGTACAATATGATCACACAGTACAGTCACAGCAATTAAGCACTTGTATGTGATAGTAACTAGTTTTGACATTTGATACTAATAATAACACCAGCTGTTGAGGCAGAGTTATGACAGTATTACCATATACATGTGGTCATGCTAATCTGGCAGGTGTTTACAATAATCGAGGTGTTTTACCTTAGGATGTTTCAGCAGGTAGTCCTGACACATGGCTAACACTCGGTCTGGCTGCTGTTTTCCCAGGGTCAACATAGACTTCCTGACCTGCTCCTGGACCTCAGCATCTTTATCAGTGGCTGCATCTAGTAGTGCCAGGGTCACCTCTAGATTATTAACACAACAGGATAGAGAAAGTTTAAAAAGTAGAAAGTCATATAAACAAATATTTGATGTAGAGTAACAGAATAAACACAGATTGTGGAAGTAATTTGAGAAAACTACTGCTGTCTGAAACATGATCTGAGCAGAGTAAGAGCCTGAAGAAATTTTAGAACACAATGGGGAATACTGGATTTCTGCTGTGTCCAGTAGAGCAAAGAAATAGCTGACAGACAAGCAGAAAGAGAAACAGAGAAGAGCTTACGTTCCACATCTGTCTCATCCATGGTGGACAGAAAGAGGGTTGGTTTCCTGGAGCCTGTGGCTGAGGACGGAGCTTCCCTCCTGGGGGACAGATGGGCAGAGGAGGCTGTCTGCAGCTAAGGAACAGAGTATAATGAGGATATAAAGTGAATATTAATATAAAATGCATTAGCAGTAAAGTCAAGGTTTCACAGACTGACATGTGCTTATTTTCATTGAAAATATTTTGTGTATTGTGTATGTGTGCCTATAATATGGCTAGAGCCTGACCGATACTGGATTTTTGGAGCTGATACCGATACCGATATTAGGGAGTAAAAAAAATTCAGATATTGATATATTGGCCAGTATCCTATATCACTTGTGACAAAGATATGTGATGGAGACGGGATATTTTACAGACAGTTTAACAATCAACTTTATGATCCAAAATGATATCATTGCACTAAAACAGTAAACTTCACTGGGAATTACTTTAAAAAATTACAAAATATTGGTGTATATTGGACCGACATATATACAGATAAGCTGATATTGGCCGATGATAACAGCAGACTGATATATCGGTCGGCTCTAAATATGGCACACATGATTTTTCCTCACTTAAAATGTGAATTTTCCCAAGCCAGAAACAACAATTTCTATATATATCTAACTAAAGAACTATTTGTATATATCTAACTAAAGTCATCTGACTTGCTTGTAACTTCAAAGCACAGGAGCTTTCTGAAAAACAACCTTGACAAACATTCACATGACTGTCAGGCCAGGTGATGATGGCTTACAGCTGACATTATAACCTCCGTGACAGACAACCAGCCAAAGCAGCGCATGAGACAACATTACTGTCTCCAACTAAGAGCTACAGAGGACTGTTTGTATGAAGGCTGAAATATTTTAACATGTGTCACTTCAGGTTTCTTCGCTTTAGATACAGTGACTCACCTGTTCAAACCACTTATGTCGCATTTACCACCAACTACAGATGGACACGAAGCAGCTAGCTAACTCGTACAGTAAATTTTAACGTTAACAAAGCTACGAAATGAGGACATTAAAAGACAAACACACCTTGCAGTGTTAGCCAAGTAACCTACTGAAAAACATTAGCATGCTAACCTAGCTGCGGCTGCTACGGAAGAGCAGCTAGCATTCACACATCACTGATTACATATAAAACACAGCCTCGCTAATAAGACTAACTTACCGACTCCCAGCGAGCGTCCGGTAAACGGTAACCTCTCACGTTAACGCTACTTGTCGTCTCGGTTTAGGTTGTAGACTTCCCTGTCAGTGCCACAGCGGAGGTTAGCGCTGTGTGTGTTGCTGTCACTGCAGGTGTAAACACGCCTGGTCATGTGCTTCCAGTCAGCAGCATTGTGGGCGGACACACACAGTCTGTCACAGCACTGAGACACATAGAGCTGCAACTCATCTACCTAAACTACCATCACTGTCACTGTCTGCTGCGGGGGTCTAACTAAGCACATTTCATCAGTTTTTAGACAGGCTGCTTGCACTTTACATGAGTGTTGTCATTTTTATGCTGCTTTTCTTCTACTCCACTACAATTCAGAGGGAAATATTGTACTTTTTAATCCACTACATTTATTTAACAGCTGTAGTTACATGAAATAATATATGATAAGCTTATAATCAGGGCAAATGTTACGCCATATTTGGTGACCCATCAAATTCTGTGACCTGCCCTGATATTCTTACGCTTACCCTAACCATCTCACTCATACCTAAACCTAACCAACACTGCAGCTCACAGAATCTGATGGGTCACCAAATACGGTTTATCTTCAGCCCTGACTATATCGGTGCCCTAGATGAGACTTTGCAACAATAGTAGTCTACCTCTAGCCCAGACAAAAGTCCTCCAGAAAAAAAGGCAAGTGAAGGCACCAGTCAGTGAGTGTTTGGTGGCCTGGCCTGAGGTAGCATATAAAGTCTGGTGGCTGCCTGACTGACCAGTAAGGCTTTGAAAAACAAACCAGTTTAAAACCCATGTAAGTCAATGAGGAAAAAGAGAGGAAAAATGCTAAGAAGGGAGAACAAGTGCCTATTTCCAAACGCTGTATAGAAGCAAGCACCTCTGTTGTAAGGATGTCAGGAGGTCTATCAGCAGGAGTAACAGGATATGGTGGAGGAGAAACCACAACAGAGTCTGGTTCTCTGTTGGGCTCTTCGTTCATGGTCTCACCATCCGGGACTGACAAAACTTCAGCTGGAGGCATCAGACGAGGTGGAGGAGCTAAGACAGCAGCAGAGTCTCGGTCAGTCTGAGGCTGAAACAGGACACAGATCTCTCCCACTGCGACATCAGTGATGGTGTTCATGCTCTTCACCAGGACGTCTTCAGTGTAACTCTGTCTAACCTTCTCCTGGATAGACAGGACCACGACATCTCTGATGGAGTGTGAGAAGGTGACCTGATGCAGCATGGTGCACAGAGGGGTGGAGACCTGGTTCAGATATGATTAGCAGAGTTGACATATTGACAGAATAAATCAAGTGTGATGAGACAAGTGAAATCTCTTCAGGATTCTTCTTGCCAGCTTGAGAAGAGGCTCAAACTCCCAGAGCCTTCAAACAGAAAGAAAACACAAGCTTCATTTTTACTCATTCTCTCTTCCTCATTAGAGACAAATTGGCGTGACATAAGACAAGTTAACGTCAGGTGTTGTGCTGGACTGTGTGTGTGTGTGTGTGTGTGTGTCCCAGTAATTCAATTCACTCTCACTGTGCTCTTGCTGTCCTCCACCAGCAGATCATTCATGTCTTCAGCAGACACAGCAGATGTTTTCTGCTGAAGTCTGAACAGTTCAGCCACCAGTGCAAGCTAAAGAACATGCTAGAGATCACGTCTTTATGCTGAAGTACAAGACACAGTTTATGAGATTTTACCTGGTATTTTACATTAGTGTAGACTTGAAAATATAACAGCAAATTAACATCCTGACTGTAGATGTCGACCAACTGGTGACTTAACAATCTGGAGACAGATACGAGCCCAGATGTTAAAGGGTTACTCCAGTGATTTAGTATTGCATCTCCATGTGACTGGAGGACTCACAGGAGACAGAGTCATCAAAGTATTTATTTATTCAGTTACACTTTGTTTATTCAGGAAGTTTTATTGAGATGAAGATCTCTTTTACAGAGAACAAGAGAACAAGAGAGTTCAGTCACACATAGCAGACATCATACACACATTTCACAGTAAAAACTAATATTAAAATTATCAGTAAGTGCAAATTTAAAGTCCCAAGGTCATGATGTATGTATGATATGTATGGCCTGTGTTCTCTCATTAGAACATAATAGAGTAAAAGCACAAATATTTAGAGATATATACTCCAAATGATGAAAATACTGAAACACATTCTGCAAATATTTTTCCTTTCAAAGGTTTAACTGCTAGATACAAGATGTCTCCTTCTTCACTGTAAAGTCTGGAAGCTACATGTTTCCACATCACTATTAGGGTAAACATCCAACTTAAGGAACAAGAAGAAAAACACATTTATGACTGGAGGGGGACTTTACACTTAAAAAGAGCCAGTAAAAGACATATAAAATAATCAAATAAAAGTTTCTATGATACAGCATAATGTTGTTTTATCAACTACATGTTCACCTTCAGCAGCAGCATCACAGTTTGCATCCAAGTCACCTGATGTTGTTGTCTTTACAACAATAGTGATAACTTGGTATAATAATAATCAGAATAATCTTTATAGTATTACTATCATTAATAATAACATTCTGATAATATATTATTATTATATATATTAACTTTGTCCAGAGGGGCACTTCAGCCAAAGAGGGCAAAGGGGCAGCGACTTGAGCCGGTGTATGTGGACGTCCACCATCCTCCCCGACCACCTACCAACGATTCTGGTGCGGTACATAAAGTGATTCCTTCACTAAAAAGTGTTGCATCTGAACATAATCCAGGCAGTGATCATGTTTGTCACCACAACTTTATTGAGAAAATAATTTAGTGATATATAAATGTATTTTGCAGGAGACAGGGTTGGAGGGTATGATGATAAATCCTGAATAAATAGAACTCTAGTTTTTATTGTTAAAGTCATCTGCAGGATCAATTCAGTCTTTTTGAAAGGAGCATAATCCTGTCAGTCTTTGGCTCTCTGAATAGATATCTGATTTTCAGGATTTGTACAGCCATTAAAGACCAAAACATTTTCCATTGGGTGTTATAGTAATAATTTTACTGTATGTGATGATGTTGCTGCTAAAATGAGAAAGAAAAACATTTATTTGATGGGCAAATAACACATAAAGCTGCTTAACAGGCCATGTTTTATAAAGCACAAAGATGTAACAACATGTGTATGTACAACCATGTACAGTGTTCAATACAATATTACAACAATATCAAAACACTTCATTCATATTTTCAGGTAATTTGCAGACATGCATACCTTTCTGTCAAATATCTTGTGAACAAAAAACAGCAGAGTTACATTAGAGTTAGTTAGATGTTTGATTTGTAAAATATGACTATAAAATACAAAACTTATAGTCTTAGTCCATTTACTTAGATGTATATATGATTTACATTATTATTACAGGTACTTTAAAGAAGGTTAGATAAATGTAGCTTTTAATTACAGGTCCTCCGAGTGGCCAGTGTTAGCTGCTGCCCATTCAAAGATTTTTCACAGGTAAGTGCTTGACAGTAAAGCTGTCTTAAAACCAATAAATATCAGTGCATAATAATCATATTAAGGTTAATTGGTTTTAGTTTAAGCTTAATTGCCCTTTAAATGTTTGATTATGCTGGTCAATAACAGAATACAGTGACATTTAATCTAAAAGTAAGATAATGATCAGTAGCAGCCACAATGCAATGTTATGATAAAAAGTCAATAACAATGAAAAGAATTGACATTATACTAACACAGACAAAAGGTAAAAAAAGCTGCATTACACAGGATATTCATGATATGATTAAAGAGTAAAATAAAATAATACTTTGTGTCTGTGTACAACATTCAAAATGCAGAATAAAAGAATAACACTGATATTTTTACCCTGTAAAACACAGACATCATGATTACCCTGCAAAAGGAGATTTTAGTTTTCTTATATTGAACTAATCTATCTCAGAGCGGACAGAACTACAAAAAGACTACAAAATGACATCATATCCTGTCTGTAGTCTCTGGCAGTCTTCATGCAAGCTGGAAGCTGGAAGGTTTTTCATCCTGAGGAAAGGACATGATGTCAGGAGAGGCTGAACACAGGCCCGCTGTCCTCTCACTGTTTACTTCAATAGCACAGAGGTCTGAAAGAGGCTGTTATAGTTTTAACACAAGTCGACAACATCAATCACTTTGACTTTTTCCCATCGTAGCTGCATCTGATGTAGAGATCGCTGACTCTTCTCAGTCAGTTGTTAAGACTGAGTGATGGTTTGATATCTTCTCCTGTTGTCGATACATTACCACTTGTTGGTCCACACTTATTATTTGTTGTTTCTTGTTTTTCCAGTTGCGGGACTCATGGGTCAGCAGTAGGCAAGTCTCGACCTGGCTGTGTTTTCCTGTGGGAACAAAATAATTCATCAATGACATATTGGTATATAAACATATAGAAATATAAACAAACTAGAGTTATAACAATTTACTCTATATGTGCCCTGGCTAATCTATATGTGCTATAAATTAGCCAGAGCAAGACTGTCTTACAAACAGATCTAGCAGATATTCCAGGTGATATTTTGTTCGTAACTAAATGTATCTTCAGTTTCAACATGGAAGTCCTCAAGACAACAAACTCAAATGCATGTTTCAACTGTCACGTGACTGTTGTTTCTTTCCAGTGACAACGACAGGTGTTAAAACAAGCCAAACAATTAGTGTTACTTTACATTAAGATAAAAGCTAATATTGCTCATGTCATTATGAGAAACTAAAAGACTATGATGAATATGTGCTACACATGTTTTAGGTTTGTGTTAACATATGTGAAACAATGAAAAGAAATTTTCTTTTCATAAGATGAGAAAATGTCATTTTTTCTAACTGGTTTATACACAGTATGGAGTTTGCATTTGGTTTACAGCTTGTTCCTGTGACTGTTTATAGAGAGATGGCTCAGATATGAGAATAAGAAGTGAAATGAAGGTGTTTTCACAGATTATTCTTACTCTAAATACTTTATACTAAATATCCAAGTAGGTTTACTGTAAAGGGGAGTGAATATACGTACTCGTGTTTGGTGAGAGGGGCTTTGTCACAGGTGACTTCTGTGAGCCCCCCCTCCTTTGTCTGAACTTCTGCCTGTTGCACACTGCCTCTCGGAGTAGATAGTCCATTCAGCTTCACTTCTCTACAGCAGGGACACACACAAAGGTTTGAATTACAATGATGCCAATTTGCTGTCATATACAATGTATTGTGCACAGAGAACAGGACATAAACACATACCCACTTACCCATTCGTGGTCCCCTCTCCATCTTCAACCCCTTTGAGGCCTGGAACTTTCTGTCCAAAGAGTTTCACGGCGATGAACATGAGCATACCGCAGCGATTTCTGTAGCAGCAGGTGGCGTCTACCGCTAAGAAGACAATCAGGAAGATCAACATGACGATGCCAACAACGCTGCCTTTGGTCACGCCGCCTGCAGGGTGAGAGAGAGAGGGTTGGAGGGGGAAGGAGAAAGACTTCGATGATTTACTTAAAAGTGGATTGAAGTTTGGAGAACATCTTCGTCGTGGTGAGCAATATATTTGAGGTATCGTTAATTTCAGAGCCATTTGCACTGGTGCTCCTTGTTGATAGTCTGAACCAAATTTCTAGATATCTTATGTCTAAGGATACAGGATAGCTCCTACAGGCTACATACCTTTCTGTTCTGCGATGGTGAAGCTGAACTTGGCAGGGATAGAGGAACCATTAGCATTGACTGCTGTCACTTCCAGGTGATACTGAGAGCCCAAAGGCAGGTCCTTGAGGAAGACAGAATCAGCATCCGATGACATCTCCTTCTCTTTCCACTCAGCCCCCTCTTTATCCTGGTGAAAAAGAACGCATTGGAGAGGATAGAAAGAGGGAGGTTCAGGAAATAAAATGAAAATATTGAAACAGAAAACAGGGGAGAGATATAAGTGGTTGTTTATACTAGGTCGTCCAAAGTATACCTCCACTTAACACTCAAAAAATGGACTCATGCCTTCCCGTACCTGTCTGTATCGTATGTTGTAGTTCAGCAGAGGAATTCCATCATCATTCTTTTTAAGGGGGACAAAGAAGGAGTTCGCTTCTATTTTCATCGCATTGGTCTGTAAAACTGGACTGTCTGGTTCACCTACAGGCAGGAGGCGGAGGGACAAAGAAAAGAGAATTGAATGACTCTGGTGTCATTTGTGGACTGCAACTTGTTTATATTGTGCATGTTCTCTTTTTTGTGCCCATGCTTTCAATTTCCCTTTGGGATGATAAAGTTAATCAATCAATCAAAATAAGAAAAAAAACAATTGTGACATTTATAACTTAATTGATAGATATAATTTGAGCACTCTCATGTGGCATGGACATAAAAAGACTAGTAGTTATGTGAGGAGTAGGCTGTTGACTCTACTGCAAGAACAGATGACCATACATTTACATTTAACAGTCATGAATAATAATAAACACATACCTACTAGATTTTATTACTGTACTAAGCATATCAGTTTATTATTTCTTAGTTGATTAGATCACTGTGAGTTCTTTACCTCCTGAGGATGGATGGCGGTGTCGTCAGCAGCATGAATGAACATCGGGCAGCAGATGATAATGGCATGGAAATGTTATGACGGTTTGATGAAAGATGAAGAAAATGAATAATGTCAGATAAGAAGGAAAAACCTTGCTTTCAATACATACGGTATGTGCAACATACACAGCAGCTCGCATGAATACACATACTGTAAATGGTACATCACTACATTTGCATACATGATACATTCATGCATATGTATAGACATGTGTAAATAAGTACACACACAACATTAAATGTGTATTTGCTGTGTATTGACAGTGTGTGTTGCTAATATCCTGTTAGTGTGTGTAACACTTACGCATTCCCAGTGTGCGGACGTTGTTTGTGTCTGAAAACTCTCCCAGTCCCCGTGCATTCAAGGCAGCTAAACGCACCATGTACTTTGTGTATGGCTTGAGGGAGTTGACAATTAGTGCATCTAAAAGAGCACAAACACATACAAAGACATCATTTACTGTACATAATTACATATTATTATTTGTGGCAGAACATAGTTTAAGGTGTAAACGGTATAGAGTATCATGATTCACTATCTGATTTTCTCCTGAGACTCATGATACACAAATACAAAACTGTTGATGAGGAGCAAATGTTACCTGAAGCTGGGACTATGATCTCCTTCCACTGTTCTTCTGGACTTTGCTTCCACTGCAGGACATAGCTTGTGATTGTTGTTCCTCCACTGACGGGTTCGGTTTTGAGTGAGAAGAGGACTGAGGCGAGCCCAGGTGAGACTGACAGGTAGTGAGGTCGACCAGGCTGGGCTATGGAGGAGGCAGGGTGGAGGATTGGAGAAGGAAAAACTAAAGTTAGAAAATGACAAAAGAATAAAACTGGATGTTTAAAAACATAGTTGCATCTATTTTTTTCCTTCACCAAAGACACAAAGTCTTACTGAGTATTGCAACTTTTCTGGAGGCATTTCCATGGGGGCTGACAGCCATGCAGGAATACAGTCCACCATCAGAGGGCATCATGTCTTCAATCACCAAAATACCATCCGTGACATGGACTCGCCCAGAAGCAAAGCTCTGACAAACAGACACAAAAACAAACATCCAATCACATATTAGACCAAACATAAATTCAGATTAAGTGAGATGTGTGTGTGTGGTATGCATCCATGCACTCTTACCACTCTTTGTCCAATGGGGTTGAGCCAGTGTAGCTCAGGCTGAGGATGTCCAGAGACATTACAGGACACAGATACACGCTCACTCACTGACACATTCTGCTCCTCTGCTGTCACAGACACATCTGGGGCCTCTGAAATGAAACATCTCCATCATCATGACAGTAACCACCATATCAACATTTAAAGAAACACATTTCATTTTAATACAATGGGATAAAGTAACACCATGGTTGAAAAGCAGGTTCATGTTGACGATGCTGATTTATGGTTTCATCTTTATGTCATGTTCTGATGGAGTTATCAGAAAGGTGGGGGGAAAAAACAGTTCAACCAACCAAAGACATGAACTGTGATGGTGGCATTTCTCTCAGCTATCTTGTTGGTGGCGGTGCAGATGTACTCCCCGTAGTCGGCTCTGACAACAGACAATACAGTCAACTGGCTACGGTCGGAGTTGAACTGATGATGTGAGTGGTCAAACTCCACCGGCCTGGAAGTGGGAAATGTAAAGCAAAATACACACTGAGTGATGTTGCAGTGATTTGTTGCTAATAGGCATTCAAAATATGAGATATAGCGATGCTATAGATATTTACAACTTAATGAGGAAGGGGAGGAGAAAGAGACCAGAGGAGGAGGGAGACAGAGAAAAAATTGGAAGGGGAGAAAGATAGACAGACACACACACACACACACACACACACACACACAGACACACACACACACACACACACCTCCTCCTTGGACACACACGCACTCTGCTCCACCCTCCGGCACACAGACAAGATGGTATGCTACATTAGCAATACTAAGTATCAGGGGGCACTAGTCTAAATATCAACACAAAACAACCCAGTTTTGTTACAGTTGGTAGATGTCTTCAACCAAGATTGTAATTGAAAAATAAAATATTAGAATTGAATATTTGTGAAAAACATCTTAGTCAACTGATTTAAGTGAAAAAAATGAATTGAAATAAGCTCATAAATTATGCTGTGAAATGGAGAGAAAACATGTTCAGATCAGCATTGGTTTCCATTTGTACTATCCTGTATATTGTCAACACATTGATGCATAATGAAGAAGGCAGTCTATTGTTTTTTGTTTCGTCTCCAACTCTCCACATAGGTAAAACCAGGTCTTACATTTTCCAGGTGATTGTGGGTGTTGGAAAGCCGTCCACCAGACACAACAAGGAAACATTGGTGTCTGATCCAGCTATCACTCTCTTCTCATCTTCTTTCACACTTACAGAAGGAGGAGCTGCAGAGGGAGGCTCATATTTTAGGCAAAAGTTTTCCCATTTTACATAAAACAAAATGTTGTGCTTCAAATGTATTATGGCACCATTAATACTTAAGGTGAAATGTGTTTGTTAAGCATAGAGCCTAACCCTTGAAGCATCCCTAACCACAACACTCCATGGCAGATTTTCTTTTATCTTTACTCAATGAGCAATCAGGTGTGTCAATGTCATGCTTAAAGGCTTATTAACAGCATCTATAGCTGCTCATGCACACATTAAATTTTTCAAGAACCAAAAAAATCATGTCATAATGGATTTTTAGAAACACTGGTCATTATTTAAATCATATGAAGGAGATACTGACCATTGACGACAACGGAGACGGAGAGCTCTTCCAGGACGGGTCTATTTTTGATCTTGGCTTGACATATGTATGTCCCAGCATCGCCTCTCTTAACTTTTTCAATAATGAGTGCGTTATCACTCCGTTTATGCACACGTTTTCCTTCTGAGGTGATGTCGACAGAGAAAGAGACAGACATAGAGAGATGCAAGAAAAACAGATGTGCAACACAGACATGCAGAAACAAGAGTGATGGGGAGAGGGAACGGAAGAGACAAACACACAGAAAGACAGAATTATGATTCTGGATAAAGCCCAGTATTCAGTGACATTACTGCAGTTGGACAAGGAAATCGGACTGCAGAGCCTTTTCTGCTGCACCACAAGGACAGCACAGAAAGAAACACTGAACTGTATGCAACCAAAACATTCAGTATCTACTGTATGTCTACATCTAAAAGAGTAACAGTCACAGACACTTATCTAAATCCTATTTCAGAAGCAAATCCTTAATTAAAGTACCCCTCCACTCAAAAATGTGTAGGAGACATCTTATGTCCAGGAGTTCAACTTTTTAAGTGAAAAATATTGCATATTCATAGATTCAGAATTTTTATTAAGGAAGAAGGAATAGATGTAATTTTAAGAATTTCTAATTAGGTAATTTAACTTTTTTTGTGGAAACATCATATCAGACACAAACTATTATTCAAAATTCCATTTTTATATGTCTAAAACATGTCAGGAGGGGATCTTTAAATAAAACTATCTTGCTGTTACCTAATAAGATACATTTTTAACAGTGCATTGGTGCTGGTCTTACCATTTGAAGGGATTTCTTCCTTGTCTTTGAGCCATAGAACGTCCACTGCTGGCCGGCCAGACACCTGGCACGGAACACTTGCATCATCGCCCTCAAGAAACTCATAGTAGGTCTTGTTGCTGCCAAACGATGGACCCTCTGACAAAAGAGAAAAGGGTTAGGATGCTTATTTTAAAGCAACAAAATAATTAATATCATCATCATCAAACATGAATTTGTATCTGTGAATGGATGCACCAACACATATATAATGTATGATTGTTCTTACATACCATAAACATACAGCCTTTCCTGAGCTTCATCATTGTGTCCGCTGTCGAACTCACACAGACAGGTATACATGCCCGCATCCGACATCCTAACCTTTTTAATGTTCAATTTAGAGGAGGTCTCATCCACTGGTTGCACGTTTTCTTCGTCTACGTCCTCTCCATCCTTTTTCCATGTTATCGTTCCTTCTCCCCCAGCTAAGACAGGAGAGGAGATGGGAAGAAAGAGAGGGAGTTAAAATAAATGTGTAGGTTTATATTAAAGCATCTAGAAGAGGTTCAAGCTGAGACGTTGCAGACACACAGAAAAATTTCATGACTCACCTTTACACAATAGTAAGACGTCTTCTCCCACCGACACATCTTTCTTACTGTTAATGATTTCCATCTTAGCATCTAGAGAAGACAGGACGGGGGAGGAGTTATCAAAGGGGAAAAATCTTACTGATGGTTTTCCAGTTAACAATGACCTGATTGAAACTGATGCTCTAGGGGGAAGTTCAAGATTCAGTTGATGACACAATAGATTGATTTTATATATTTGTAATTTCCTGATTTCTTTGTAAATTCTTCATAATTTCCTAACTAACATTTTTTAAATAGAGTCACGGAGCGGTAATGATATTTATTAAAATAAAAATAAAAATGGCCTTACATAAGACATTTATGCAAAGCTGTGCTTTTAAAGTGTAAAGAGAGTCCACTTTATGACACGAAACTCTGCTTTAAAAAACCAATCCAAAAAAACCTCATAATACGACAGAAGACAACAAAAACTGATTGCAAAACATAAATGGTAACCATAAAATGTATATTTATAGCTATATAGTGAAAAAAAATGCAAAACATCAGCTTAATCAAAATATCTTTTCTAAATGTTTAGACAGGCAGAAACCAACTGAAACCAGTGTTTTCCCTGTTTATACAAACATGGAAACTTTAGTTTGGGGACAAAAAAGAGGAAATCCAATGCTTACACTTGAAAAGACCAACATAGGCTCACTAAGCCAGGAACAACTTCTGCTTACTCTTGCTTTGTGATGTGGATCAAAACATTTCATTACAACATTGTCTTTGCAGCTAAAATCTAAATAATGTTAAAATATCTTACCTGTACTGTACACCAGCAGCAGCAGCAGCAGCAGGGCCATTCTCAGGATGGAAGCTGATTGGTTTGTCATGTTCACCTCAAATCACCACTCTACAGTTTGTCTTTTAGGTCTGAATTTTTTTGTTTTCTGCTCAACTGGACAGAACACTCAAATGTTTTATCTAATAAAGTTTACACACAAAGAAACCTCAAATATCTGTAACCCAGTACCACTCTGACACTCAGACACCTGTTGTTGCTAACTACCATCACTATGACAGGGAGAGGGTCTGTGTCAGAGGTTATATAGGGGTACCAGAGCAGAGGACATGAGAGGAAACGAGAAGTGGGTGGGGGGAGAGAGAGAAAGCACATAGGTCCTCATCCCTCCTTTGACTGCAGAGTTACTGTAGGTCATTCATGAAGAGAAATGGGAGGTGATGATTGAATTACGTGCCTCCTCCTCTCATTCCTTTTCTATTTCTCTTTGTCTTTTTGCCTCACAATTAGTCCTATCTGTCATTTGCCTGTCATTATTTCTCTATACCTTTACCAATCTTTGTTTTTTTTCTCACTCCTTCCTCTCTCTCCCCCCACCCTCTCCCTCCAGGATGAAAGACGGGGAGGCAGCCCCCCAGGGGAAGAAGAGATGGGGAAAGATATTATTATCACTCCATCATCTTTTCCTCTCTCATTTAAAAATGGCCGTTTTACCATGTTCCAAGTTCCTAAGCCATTTAATCTGCAAAGTATATTAGTTATGACTCATGTCCCACTGAATTAAATCCACTTTTCTTGTGAAACCCAATGTACTCACAAGTCCACAGGAGGCAGGGAAAATGTTGAATGGAAATTTATTTGTAGTCACATAAAGCCTGGTCCATAACCAACTTGATCCAAACTGTAACACACACGTTATTGCCCACTATCTCACGTGGCCAGATCCAGTTGCATGAAGAACCAAATGTTGGCCACACAAGGCTAACGGGGTTATGGGAATAGGCATATATTAAAAGATTGATCTCGGGATTTTATGAATCGATATTGGATAATTCAAATGAAGATTGATTTGAATCAGAAAATCTATTTTTTAAACCCAGAACTGGGAAACTGGGATTTTTCTGAAAGCTCAGACATATCCGATTTGGTACTTAATAATACAAAGTGCCTGAAAACCAAGCAAACCTGGATTGCTTACATCAGCCAAAGTCTGTCATTCAATGTAATTAAACCCAAATTTAATTGATATAATGTAATTTTGTAAGTATTTCAAACCCTCCTATGACTAACATCAACTCTTTTCAATCTATCCCAACCATGCGAGATAGTGTGAACGCAGCATAAGTCATGTCACTGAGCTAGCATGTGCAGTAGGCCTTTTTCCAAGACATTCATGTCACAGTAGGAAAAGCACAGGTGTAAAATGAATGACGGCTGAATACCATTTAGCTGCGTTGGTTTCAGGGTCCAGGTGCATGCAGATTATTTTAATCTTCATTATCTCAAATCAAGGACTATTTTAATGCACAACTCAGAGGGTGATTTTTGCTCCTCAAGACTTAAAAGGGCCATTTTAGTTGAGGACTAGACCTTACTTCCCCTTAGACTAAACTTACAGCTCTCATTTACCCTGTATCAGGAAATGAGAGAATAATCATAATAATGAAAGCACAGTGCAAAGCAACTGGATGAGAGATTACATTACATGGAGTGATGCCTCATCATATTTAAAGATAATTCCATCCAAAGTCTGACTAAAACTGAAATGAATGCAGAGTATTTTGCAGAGGTCTAAACAAGTTACTTTCCAAATGTTCAGTGGTTTGTTAATTCAGACACTCTGGCGCTTTGAGGAAAAGCTCCACTCTGTCTTTCTGTCTCTCTCATGATGGGTTGGTCTCAACTAAAATGGTAGTCCAAAAGCGTCAGATTTTTTTTATTACTTGTTTTTATCAGTTGTTGAGAATAGAAAAATGATCATTGATATAGGCTGCTTTAATATAATCACCTGATTGTGGGGACTGTATGATGATAAGTTTATTTTTAAAAAGACAAAAAGTGGGCTAGCACAACCATAATTTTGTTCTCCCTAACTGAATAATGGGGATGCATTTGCTCCACTTGCTTCATTGCTCAGGCCCCTATGCCTGTGCTTTTCCTCTCATCACACGTTCAAATGTCTTATATGAAAAACGCCTGTGGAATATTCCTGAAAAAGTTTCTAGAAAAAAACAAACAGTCTCACATGGGATTCATCCAAGCAGAAGTGCCAAAAACCGCAGCTCCTCCAATGGCCACTTGAGGCTGGCTCCGAAAGCGAGTCAATCCTCATAGACCCCCATGTTAAAATGCCCAACTTTACAGCAGAAATAAACATGTTTACAGCCTGGTACAAAAAACAGTTTTGGTCTCTATAGCTAATTTCCATTTTCATTACAACTGTATGCCAGGTGAATTTTTACATAATTCACCCGTTTAAATTTCATTAAGGCTTAAAGTTATGTATAATTAAAAGCGTGGCTGCTTTGAGTGACAGGTGGGTGCTGTCACAGGCAAGTTGCTACCATGGTGACAACGTTGGTTAGATAAAAAGGGTCAACCAAATGACCATCCTCGAACACACGCCCATGAACACCCGGCTTACGTCACTGCTCTTTCATCTACGTCGCGTTAGTGCCCGCTGCCAGTCAAGTTTCATTCCTCTGGGTCCTATCACTTCTATTGGCTAACAGCCAGCCTGCCCCTCCCACCTCCCCCTTGATAGGTTATCAGTCTCTACACCGCCGTCCAGCCAGCCAATCAAAGGGTACAGAGTCCAAAGGGGCCGCCTATCAGGTTGATTATCAGGAAGCGCTATTATGGCTCATTAGAGCGGAGTGTGCTCATAATGAGGGCTGTTAACGAGGGCTATTAACGAGGGTGGGCACACTCTGAGAACTACTCTGCAGCACATTCTTGCTAGCTGTGTTTTTTTCTACTTGATAACGATTGTAATTCATAAAACTGAGAAAACATGGTACACAGTAAAAGCAGCTGGTTGACAGTAGCTGCAGTAACTAATGACTAAAATGGATCTGTTAAGTTTTAGTGCTGGCTTGCACTTATGGATTTTGACTTGAGGCTCACAGTCAAACCTACAGTCATGTACATGACTGGGCAAAACACTGACTTTAAGATGCTTGAGTTGCAGTTATGCAAAATGTGAGTGAATGATTCTTATTTATGCAGACAGCTGCATTGGTCAAAATGCAAGTGTATCTATTTAACAAACATCCAGCATAGGCATCCTGTTAAAGCTGTTTTAATTAATATTTTGAGCAATGATTTATTTAGCGTTAAATAGTTACATGTATGTGAAAGGGGTCATTAAACCCTCAGAGAATTATTCATCAACTCAATACAATCACGATAAAGTGTGGTGTTTCTTGTGGAAACCATCTTTGACAGAGTATAGATAAATAGCCTAACAGACAACAGCATGAAAACACCAACCAGACAACTGAGAAGAGTTCAATTTTGTAGCGTGGCCAACTAATGCCTACCATACACTAGAAGACTTTAAGAAGACTTTGAAAAGACTAAAGTCTGACATCCTCTCACATCTAAAGACAATGTGTCATAATTTTGCAAAGACTGGGGATCTTGCAGTGTCTGCAAGACTACAACTAGATTCCTTTTGAGATTATTTCCCATCCTGCTGTTGGAAATTTACAAGAAGAAAAGCTGTTGAACAATGGAGCATAAATAGAAGCAGCTCTTGGCCACAGCTGCCCTTGGGTGTGCAGTGGTTTGTTCTGAAAAACCAGCCAGAAAGAAAAAGAGAAGAAACCGCAGAATGTGGACACGACCCTGGTTGAGAGAACGGGGACAGCAAGGATGCGCCTTCGTGGAGTTCCTGCCATGTTTACTATCTACCCAGTTTGCTGCTTCCTGTTTGGTGCTGGAGAGAGTGCACCTATTGGTTGTTGACAATGTGTAGGTCATTGAATTTCATTAGCCAGCCAAGATTCAAAGCTGTCAAAAGCAGCTTTTACCTCTTAAAACATGATAACAGGCTATTACATTAACTTAGCTAGCTAATGCTAATCAAAAGAGTTGCAGTCTCAAAATTATGATACCTGTGCAGCACAAAGGAAAGACAAAGATATTGAAGAAGAAGGTTGTGCAAGCTAAAAAATAAGGAGAAACAGAGCTAAAGCGAGAGCGTGAATATATGAGACTTACATTAGCCAGGTGGCCAGACACAAACTTGCGGAAAACGCGAAAGGCTCTCTCTAGAGCCAGTGCTTGGTTTGTCCATTCTGGGCTACTGTAGAAACATGGTGGTGCAACATGGCAGACTCTGTGGAAGAGGACCCGCTCCCTACATAGATATAAAAGGTTCATTCTAAGGTAATGAAAACACGATTCTTAATTTCAGGTGATTATACACTGATTAAAACATACTCATGAATATTATACTCCATTTCTTCCAAGTTTGTTCTGCCACTAAATCTTACAAACTGGTCCTCTAAGGTGATGCGTTGAACTTGTTAGTAAACAGTTGCTCATTACACATCCAGCAGTTATGGAGCAACATTATCATTCATTTGACTGATAATGTTGCAAATGACTCTCTTTGAGCTCAGTTTCTGGTCTCTACCAAATCCTGAGGGAGATATTTGGCTCTTTAGCTATTAGTCTGGTGCTGAGCAGGTAGTGTACAGTGGGTTTTTAAAGCTTTTTCTCTGAGCAGCTACCTGCCGCAGCCAAAAACAATGCTATGAGAGCGGTGAGAGTGAACCAAAACAGTGAAGTTGCGAGTTGGACGGCTAAACAATGGGATGATATAAAGCCGATTCTCTTTAGGTTCATCACTATGAGCACCGCGTCTCACATGACAAATTGTCATTTAATACATTATTATTATAGAAAATATTGATTATAGCTGCTTTAAGTGTGTCTTGTGCAACTGACATGTTGAGATATGTGACAGTTCTAACAGGGATTAAAACCTTCATAATTTATTAGAGATTTTTTTCTTACAATAAATGGAGAATGCTGCAGATTTTGAAATAATGTAACACCAAGTTACCTGTTAAGTTATTAATATTAGCTAGAAACAACACTAATGGAAAGTTGCCTTTTCATCCAGGACAACACACACAAACACACACATGACACTGAGTGTTCAATGTTCCTCTCTTTGTCTTTGTGACCCATAAATAAACAAAATACTGAGAACAATAGCTGCTCTGTTGGTGCCAAAATCTCTATATTATGTTTAGAATTGTATTCAAAAACTCACACACACAAATACACAAACACATGCCAATTCAATTTTAGTAAATTAACAGTGTTACATAATCTAAAGAAAAAACACTGTAAGTTCAAGAAAAAGTGAGCCAACAGTGTGATTCTCAACCAGATGTCCAAGTACAATATGTGTTGTGCTTCAAAATAATTAATAGTCTGATGTAAAATAATTAATGATAGTTAATTATTTAAGTTGTAGGTAAAATATAAACACAGATAAACTTACAGGTGTCTGTTTTTGACCAGAGCTGTGAGCTTTTACTGTATCATACAACAAACTCTGACTCTAGCAGCCTACTGTATATAGCTATTAACGTTCTAGGCTAGTTTACATATGAAGGACAGTTCAGCAGGGTGGATACTTATGGACAATACACGTGTACTGTGTACTCTTGTGTCTGTTTTCATGTCTGACGACAAAAACACAAACTACATTGTATAATAATATAATACTTTGACATAATACATTTTTATATATGTGTGCATATAATACACAGACACAAAATGTATATACAAACACAGCCACATGTAACACAGACACAAAGAAACAATGAGTTGACAGCTGAAGACATGAGGACGAGACGGCAGGAAGAGGGGAGAGAGACAGAGACAGACTCTCGTGACTGGAGAAGACACACCCTCACTCCCCCTTTGTGTGAACAAAATAGACCTGAGCGTGTGTATGTGCGTGTCTTCAATTATCTTTACCACACAGATAAGCTATGAACCATTGGTTTATGTAACCAGCTTATTTTTAATGAAAGTCCATGGTTTTGGTAGGCAGTCTAAAAAGAATTCAAGGCATTATTATACAATTATAAGTTTAAATATTCTTTATTAAATCACAGATAAACCAACGTGTTTCAACTCAGAGTCTTCATCAGGGTATAAAGTGCAATGAGAACAGGTGTCCAATTTAAAACAAGTGGTCATGTGACTAGGTCACATGGCATTCTGCCCCTTGAAGAGACCACATATGAGACATAACAGTAAGAACAACAAAACAAGTGAAAACATATATTATAACAACCTCACATATATAATGACAAAAAGGAAGGAGATAAGAGTCAATATTCAATCACAAATCAATAGCCTAGAGTATAAGTTAAGGACAATCTGATAATATACACTACTGTAGGTAAACAGCACTTTAATAACACCCTACAGTGTGAAAATACTCATAATGGATCACCCTTAATAGTACTTGTCAACAGGTGGTCAAAGCTCATAATTAAAACAATAATAATCAGTACTAAGAGGAAGGAATAATGATATTATATAAAATGCAGAGATAGAAAAAAACAGCACTCACACAGAATGAAAACAGTATAGTATAACATGACAGTATAGTATAGCAACAGAAAAATCCACATAGGTGCTCTATCCCATGACAAAAGAAGTTATAGAAAGGGGGAGAAGTCAATCTCCTTGTTTAGGCCTGGAAAAGGAAGTGGCCCTGAGGGTATAAACCCAAAAAGTCTCCCGTTGATGGCCATGGCTTTCAAGGTATCTGGGTTATGGGTCCTAATAGTGTAGTTGTGTTCAGCCGGTCTCTCCTGCAGCTTGCGTTTTTTTGCAGCCGATGTAGAAACAGCCAGACTCACATATATAAGTATATATAAACAACATATGTTGTGCTGCAATTAGCAAAGCTTTGGCATTGAAATGTCTTTTGACTAAAAACATCCACAAATGTGTTGTCTGTTGCAAGAACCAAGAGCTACATCTGAATGTACCGGTGGGTTTTGGGAATCATGTAGTGGGTTTAGTGGGGGTAGGTGACTCCTCACCAGGCTGTCTTTGAATGTTGGTGCCCTTTTGAAAGAGAAGACTGGAGGCTCGGGAAACACTGAGCAAAGTGTCCCAGTTTTTAGTGATGATGTGTGTGTTATCATAGGCCATGTTGCTGTACTGTGTGCTGAAATAGATTCTGGGTGGTTGTTGTTCACAGGGTCTTTTGTTTAGAAGTTGCTTCCTGACGAAGATTTGGCTCTAGTCAAAGCTTTACTGAGAACCTTTTTGTTGTAACCACTCTGTTCAAATCTGTGTACATGTCTTTAGCTTAGTGTTCATATTCATTCTCAGTATCATAGATCCTCCTAAGTCTCTGAAACTGGCCATAAGGTATATTTGATATCGGGTGAAAACCATCTGCCTTTAGGATTGTGTTCCTCTCACTGTTTTTACTGTAAATCAAAAATCCTGTAAATCTTCAATCTGATAGTTCACTTGAATAGTTTTAGTGATTCTTGACCTGAACACAGACACACATTGTTCCTTTATGTTTGATTGAACTGATCAGTGGTGTGTATTATATAGATATTAGCCCACAATTAAACTTAAAAAAAACAGAAATTTTGCTTTCTCCTTTATTCCAAGCCTGCTACAGCTTCCATTCCTTCAATTCAGAGCAACTTCAGTAAAATTCCTCCTGCTGACAGAACGAGAAATATTTCAAGTCAAAGTAAAACGAAGAATCATGTCACTGCCCCCATTTCAGTGCAATCATGTCGTCACTCTATACTATTACTGCGACATCAAGATGCAGGAAGTACCAAGTGTTCACACACAAAGATAATGATCAGTGCTTTAGCCTGCACATGTGACACTAATAGTTTGTGTGCGTGTGCCTGTATGTACGTAATGCCTACACACGTCCTCTCCACCCAGCTGAAAGTATGGCAGTACTATTATTTCCAAATTTAAAATTCAATAACAATCTAACAGTTCTAACTATATACTAATAGCTTTTCATTCTCAATCAGCTGTAAATACCAAGTCAGGAGTCAGTTGAGTGCATGCTACATGTGTTTGTCCTATTACTATGTATTCTTTTATTTCCATACCCTTTAGGCAAGATGTAAATAAACTGTAAATTTGGAAGAAAAAAAGTGCTGATTTTATCATTTAAAGGTCCAACACATAATCTTGGACTGACAGTTACCAAACAAATGATAACTCCATGGCAGCAGTTCTTGGGGAATTCACAAAATCATGTTTCATAAAACTAGTAGTAATGAAATGGTTCACCGTCTATCTTTAAAGATACATTTATTGTTCATTTTACACTGACTTGAACTGACTGAAACGGGCATTTTTCCTTTTGCCCCATTTTGTTGTTTACACTCTGCAGTGCTAAAAAGGCACTGGCTTTATCCAATTTATATGACTGGTTGGCACAACACAGTTACCTACAAATAATAATTAATGCAGCATTTCTGGAAAAATACTTTTCATGTACTGCAGTGTTGCTTGACCAAGATGTCATACCATCACCATGAAGGTCTTGTAGGTATTGCAAATGGTGTAACACTTATTTTTTTTAGCATCACAGTATTCCAAGTAGTGCTGATTCCTCGCACGCAGGGCCGTTGTTTATGCTCACGTCTATAGTATCATCACTGTTACTAAAATAGCAACAGTCCAGACTCTAAACAAATGGAAGATTTCCCTTTCTCCCTATGCTCTCTATTGTTATCAATGTGAAAGTGACAACAACGCAGCTGGTCGCTATATTTATCCAGGTTATATTTATACACAGAGACAAAAGACAATAAGAGAGACGGCCATCAAAACCTCTGTTTAGACCAACCATTGTTGTCACATAAACAGCTAATAAATAAACACAACAGTGTGTTCTCCCCTTGTCCACCGTACGTGCTTGGATTGTGTGTGCTTTTACTATGTCACGTCTATTCTGGACTGCTCCAGTGTTTAGTAGGACCCACGTACCTCCACAAATCATCAGCTAACAAGGGGAGTGACCCAGACGACTTCCTGCTCTCTGCTCCTCTCTTCCTGTCTTCTTGTGCCCTATAGGAAAATCATAGTGCATTAGCAGGTGGTCCTCTAACATCTGTTTATCTGCTTGGTTTTCTCTGAGCAGATGATTTCATGTCAGTTAAATGACAGATGACCCACTTGCAGAATGAACTTGGGTTATGTGATCAAAAAACTACGAGAGACTTAAGGTCAGGGAAACAGCACTCTGGCAGTATTCCTACAACAACAGCACTGCCAGAGCTATTTGGTGGAGTGAAGTAAAAGAGAGGGCGAGGCTGGTACAAAGTGTGCCACTACTCTAAGAGATGATTTTTCAGCCAAAGCCATGTCCCTCATCAAACAGCTGGGCAGTCTAAACAATCCTGAATGTCGCCGTGAAGTCTCTCATCAGATCTTTCATCTGAACATCGAGAACGTCTAAACCCACTCTGGCAGATCCAGCTGCAGATGTGCTGTTCATTTTGTTCTGATTAAAATACCAACATCCGAGTGTGAGGACCTGAGCACTACTGCTTTCAGAATTACATTATTTTACATCAAGTGAGGGAAATGCTGCTGAGCCATTTATAAAGACACCACAGGGATAAAGATTTGGAAATTTTGATAAAATGTTTGCTGCAAGAGCTGCTTAAATGTGGAGCTGTTTGCCACTAAGATCTCATCTCCAAATATATTTTTACATGTCAAATGTGTGACAGCATTTCAGGTCTGTTGGTTGATAGAAAAGTGGCAAGAGCTAAATCTGGTGAAGAAATGATTAAGTAAACTCTGTTCTTCACTCATTCAGTCCATCATCAGTCTGTCATCTGAAGCCAATCTGATGGATTCAGTCAGAATATACAGTAGATGGGTTCTGTGCATGTTACGTCACTGAAATTCAGAATACAATCAGCAACAACAATAGTAGGAAGACAGATGGTACGGCAGGCTGGTCTGTAGTCCGCTTGTCTAAATTGTGCTAAGACTAATCAATCAGAGCAGCGTCAAACTTAACAGGATTAATTCGTCAGGCACTTGGACTTAATGAGCACCTGCAAGCTGGTTCTGCATCTCTACACTCTGACGTCTATATCTTTAACAAAATATAAATAATCTTCACGTTGTTGCAAACTCTCTCATCTGCTGAGGAAGACCATGAGATGTAATTGAAATCTCTGGCAGAATTCATATGAGTCTTCCATTAACAGTCAGATGAATCAGTTAACTTACCTAAAACAAAGAAACACATAAATTACATATATGTGTGTCAATGGGTCGACAGCTCTGTTGCTAAAACAGTTTCCCATGACATTTTGAACTGAGGGGGAAGTTGTTGACCCCATCTCTGCTTAGGAATACAAACAATATTTTACCAGAATGGAGCCCTGTTTATTTTACTTGCCGTTTATTTTGCATGCCATCACATGAGTGAATGAATTTATGCCCAAACACTGCAGGAGGCTCTGAGTGGTTTGCAGGCAGCTGATGTTTTACTGGAATTTCCACTAAGGATGTTTTCTTCCAAACACATGCAGCCTCTCATTTAGAAAACATCATTAAAACTGATTGAATGAATATCCGCCATGCTTTGGATTTTCTGTCAGTAATCTGATGTTGAATTTTATGAATGAATGTTAATGACATACAGGATTCACAAATATGGACAACAGATTTCTTGAAAGTTTGAAAGTCAAAGCATTTAAACTATCCTGTTATAAAGAATGAATACAGATTTGTTTTCTCTCTATCTTGTACTTTCATATTTCATATTTCATATTTCACGTTTCATCAGAGCGGGGCAGAAGAACCCATGTAGACATTCAGTGACACAGTGTTGGGCACATTGGCACGTAACCTTTCCATGCTGCATTACTGTAAGTAATTTGTTATTGGGTCTTATCTCAGCCTCAAGTGTTCACTGAGACCTATTCTTTTGTTGAGCCGTTACCTCTGGGAGTTGATGAGGGTAAAAGGGAAAATGTCAGACTTAAACACATACGGTAAATAACAACCCTCCCCACCCCCCTGACCCCCTTTTCACCCTCTCGCTCACAAACACACACACACACACATACAAATAATGAAAAGAGGCCAAACATTTTTTGGTTTCAGCTCAAATTATGCTTTTCTTTATCATGTATTGTTGTAAATTGAATATCTTTTGGATTTGGACTTTTGGTCAAACAAAACATTTGAAGACGACTCCTTGAGCTCTGGGAGGTTGTGATGGGCATTTTTCACTATTTTTTTGATATTTCAGAGACTACACATATAATCAAGTAATTGAAAATATAATTGAATTATTAATCAGTAATGAAAATAATCAACATTATTTTCTTTCAACCATAAATAAAGCAATGAGGCCACTTTTTCTATTCTGTGGTTAAACCTTCCATAACATTTCTAGTCTTTTGGTGCAACACAGAACGTACAGTTGCCTGTGACTCATTTTTTGCCAAATGAGTTATAACAAGTTAGCCCTCATATACTAGTTGAAAAAATGAAATCTGCCCTCAGATACAATCCTACAACAAACAGTCAAACAGTAAAAAACTATTTTATTAATACATGAATTAAAAGAAATACACAAACAAAACACATTGAAAATATATAGGTGTATGTTTCTACTGCAGCTGTAAAACATTGGCCCTCATAATAAATAATGTGGAAAAAAACTGGCCCACTGCCTGCACTTACTTGCTTACTCAGCAGCAGTGATGGAAAAAGTATTACTATACTTAAGTAAAAGTAGTGATACTACAGTATAACCCTGTACTACCGACCCTGTTATATTATTATATATTACTGATTTGTTACTACTGATGCATTTAGTATAAGCAGTATTTTAATGTTGCAGCTGGTTGAGGTGGAGCAAATTCCAATTATTTGATAGTTTAATCAATAATAATGCATCATATTTCCTTAAAGGATCATATCGTTAAGACCCTGCACACACATAGTCCTCCCACACTGGTGTTTCCACTTATGCTACTTATGCTCCCTAATTAGACATCTTATCAGGACTGTGTTAGACATGTACAAACTGTGCTTGATTGACATCTCCGCCACCCAGCTGTTGATTTTGTTGTGCTGTACCTGCTGGGGCACCAATTTACACCTAACTAGAGATCTATCAGCCAGGGTTATTGAAAACATCTGTGTTGATAAGCAGAGCCTTTAATTTTCCAATTAACTATATCTGCTACCATAAATGTTTAAATATTTCCCTCTGAAATGTAGCAGAGTAGAAGTATAAAGTTGCACCAACAGCCTGTAAACTATTGATATAATTCCTTGTCAATAGTCAGTAAATTACTGCACCGGTTCCGTAGCCATCGCTGGTGCCTATTTAGAAACATATGTTTTACAACACTATTTACAACACTAAAGTCTGTTGGAACACACACTATGTGAAATGTAAATGCTTGGTGTCCACTACAATGGACTGAAATATTAGCACATGATGTTGGGGATATTGTAAGCTATTAACTATCGCAAAAAATATGAATTTGTGATCCAATAACTCATGCATGGAAGGGGTTAGGGTTAGTTTTTTTTAATTCAGCCTTTGAAGATGATGAATAACAAACTTTCCAGATGTTGATACAAATGCTGCGTACAGTAAATACAATCAAAGTGGACCCTGAATGCCTGCCAGTCTGACTGGAGCTGGTAAAACCTACGTGACTGTTGTGTCTGAGCCCCATTCAGGGATTTCTGCTGTTTATTTTGTTTGGACTTTTTTGGGCCTCCCTGACCACATCCTCTTACGCTTTCCAGCACTACTCCTAACGTCATCCCTGTCGCCCCCCAAAACACACCCGCTCAGCTACCCGCCCCTAGACATGTGTGCAGTGTTATGCACACAGGAAGAGAGATGTGCTGCTGGAACAATAGAGACATCGTAACTGCAGCAGCCAGGAGCCTTGCTGCAGATGAAGCAATGGCACATAGATGGGACATTATGTAATTTGTTACCCAGAACACATTAAAAAAAAAAAAAAAAACGGGAAAGTTTTTGATTGGGCAACTATGCTCCAGATGACCGCAGACTGAGAATAAAGAAACATAAAGATGAAAACAGAAAGAAAGAAACATTTAAGTGTATTTAATTGAACTCTGAACAGACAATCTGGGCAGTCTGTATCAGTATTTTCTGGTGTCCTCGCTCTCGACTCTGATGTCTAATTGAAGATGGAGCCCAGCTGCTAAATAATATCAATGTCCTCTCAGGTCATTTGCCTTGGGGCTCTCTCTCCCTCCTCCTCTTCCTCCTCTTTCCTCCCAGGCTCTGTGTCTGACCGTCTGTGTCTCTACGTGACCGGTCCAGGGTCTATCAGTGCCAGTGGAGTCCGCCATGGCAGGAGATAACGCTAACTAGCTTCCTGCCATTACTCCTAATTGCCCCACGGCCCGGAACTCTGCAGACACCCTGGGTGGGGCGTGACTGAAGAGTGTGCGCGTCTGTGTGTGTGTATGAGAAATGTGAATTATTCACATATCTGTCAATGCTACCTACCCGTTTATGTGGCTGAATTAATCACTGTATACATCGCTTGTCCTGTGGACGTTGTGTCAGTGTTATCGCTGCATTTATAGAAAAGGGAGGGGAGGATGAGGGGTATGTAGACGGCGGAGGGATGGATGGTGGAGATAGTAGACTGCCAGACAGAATGTATATGTTGTCTACGTCACAAAGTAGAAGAGGAAAAGTCCATAAACAGAGCTGGCTAAACAGCTCTGAGCTGGTTAAATTGGTGAAAATAAGTGGCCTACTAGGAAAGACCAGGGTGTGTTCGTTCTAAGGAACACAGACACATCACATGCCAAGATCTCTGTGTAGTTTATTTAAATATAAATTTGAAATTCAAGCATATGCACACATTTACATAACAACAGAAAAGTAAACAAGTGAATAAACAATATGTGAAATGTAAAATAAAATGAATAGTATCTGGCATTAACAGAGTAAGCGCTAAACAATCAGGAAAATGCCATAACAGTGTGTTTGTGTATCTACACAAACTTGTGTATTTGAAAGGTAAATGTTAGACATGTTAGAGTCTGTGTTATGCACCATAATTCCATGTACTGTATAACAGGGGCATACGAGGTTGATGGTGCGTCAGCGTTCATGATGACTTTCCTGTGTCACACAAAAAGGGAGGAGAGGATGTTTAGATGTTGCGCTGTATGTTATCACTGAGCCATTTGTGGATGTCTACAGCAGGCTATATGACCCTGGGGAGGGTCGGCAGCGGGCTGAATGTATCTAACAAAGACATCAAGCACGGACAATTTAGCTATGTTGAATGATAGAGAGACAATATGGGTTAAACTGGTGGGTTTCATTGAGTGTTAGTTTATGAAAGAATTCTCAGTAGTTTCCCATTAAAACATGTATGGCTCATTCTCAGGCTTCACAGTGTTGTGTGTGTATACTGTACAGCATTAATGGTGCTTGACTGAAAAAACACATCACTCACACATACAGTAATTAACTAGAGGGAGGACATACAGAAAAAAGCACACACAAATCCCTGACCCCGAAAAACAACCCAGGGCTTCTAGCTCCTCCAGTTGGGATCCTTACCATGGGGTTTGGATCATGTGAACAGACTTCCACACTTTTTCCAGCTGCTGATGTTGGAACTGACAGCTTTCTGTGTACACGTGTGTATCTCCTCTTCTCATCTCTTCACTTGATTGCAACATTTCCTTTTCAGTTTTATGGGGATGCAAACTGTCAAAGCAATGTCCTCCAAACAATTTTTGCATAAAGACAGGCTAATTGAGCAAAAAAGTCGCAGGGACACTTTAACTCACAGCTTGTGGTCAAGATTGATATGGCAGCAGACATCAGATATGCGCTGGGTGAATTTTATAACATCTGGATGTAAGAAACCTATTCCAAACATTGCAACTAATCAAAAACATTGAGTTGGCCTTCACTGAAGCCGCATCTGATAAATGAGAGCATGGCTCTGGGCGGAGGAAGTCAGCAGATTTAAGAAGACTTGGATGACTGAATGTTACAAACTTTGAAAAGATTACAGGAATTCTGAGGAATTATTGGCTATCTTATGTATGTGTTTGTCTTCAGTGTGTGTGTGTGTGTGTGTGTGTGTGTGTGTGTGTGTGTGTGTGTGTGTGTGTGTGTGCGTGTATGTGTGTGTGTGTGTCTGTGCTGATGAGAAGACGGCATCAAAGCAGGCTAGCATCCTGTGGGCAGCCCAGGGCAGGACCAGTGGGCACAAGGCGGCAGCGAGGTGGGTGTCCTAGGGCAGGCCCCGCACCGTCTTCCTTCACAGATACACACACACACGCACACACAAATGCATATACCACCCATGAGCACAAAAGGCCAACATGTAATTGAGGTAGTGTCAGAACTCAGGGGACACACACACACAAACACACACACACACGAACACACAAGTTGATCTAGGTCACTTTTTGGGACATCACATAGATTTACATTCATTTCCTGGAGACTTACCCTAACCCTAACATAACCAATTTTTGCCTAACCCTTAACCTAGCCGTAACCTAACTCTAACCTTAACCACTGACCCAAAAATCAGCTTCTTCCCAATAGGGTATACGGCTTTTGTCCCCAGTTGGACAAGCCATCCCCAATTAACTGGTCTTAAGTCTGAATTTTGTCCCCGAAAAAAAAGCAGCTTTACCTCAGCTTTGAAAACTTTGAAAAAAGATTCAAATGCATTATAATTTGTTTCTCAGCACAGATTTTTCAGCATCAAATGTAAATCTGTTATCCAGTTTTCATTTGATATAAAATAATTCCTCAGTGATCTTTATCCTGATTAAAGGTTATTGCTATTAGAGCTGATCAACTGAAGTCGTAATGGCTTTGATGATACAGTACATCACTGTGGTGGTATAGTGTCACTGTTGAATCTTGTGTAACACATACAGTACTAAACTCAGTTTGAGATGTTTCTTATGAGCACATACAAAGAGAACCTTCAAACTCAAAGTGTATATAATCAAACAGTGTATGTTTAAAAAATGAATAGATTTCCTCCTCTTTATTTTGGTTAATCAGTCTGGGCAAGAGAGTCTGAGGTGGTGGTGTGTGTGTATGACAGTGAACAGCTTGCAACCTGAACAGGGCTGGTTGTTGGAATATCTTCTGTATGAATTAAAGTGATCGAGTAAAAGACTCCGATAGATATTTGGAAAATAGAAGATAATGTTATTGATTAGATACACATATGTGTACAAGCTAGAGTGTACTGATCTATATGAGTGGTATGAATGTGCAGTTTTGCTTCTTGCACTTCTGTAATGCATTAAACTGGTGACAAATATGAGATTTCAGTATGAATATGTTCATATATTCTGCACAAAACTATAATTAGTTAAGTTGGGGGAATGTAGTGTGGATATTTTACTAGACCTGATAATAATTGAAAAGCTGAAGATCAATTAAAAAAACAAACAGATATAACCATGATCCATGAAGTCTTGTGAGTTTCCTTTCTATTATTTCTCCAACTTTTGTTGTCTGTGTGCTATTAAAGGTCAAGAATGTAATTATAGAGCATTTAAAGTTCGTGAGAATTGCAGTAGGATTATTCATATTTCATGTCATGATTATCAGTGTTAAAAGCTTTTAAAGGTTGTAGAGCAAATTCCTATGCAAAATATAGTCAGTGTGTAATTAGACATTCAGAAATTAATCAGGTGCTTAAGTTGAATTAATATTTATTACTGTTAAAACATGTATTTATTTATTTATTGCTGATAATGCCAAACTATGCTTAATGACAAGTTTGAGTTTTCTTGCAAAATTCAGAACCAAACCTCAATGACTGGGAGTTAGCAGTTTAACATTGTCTGTCTGTAGTTTGGTAAACAGTTTAGTACAGGTTTACTTTAAAATAAATGAAACATAAAAAGTATGTTTCGAACCAAATCTCCAAGAAGACAATTTTTCTTTTGTAGAGTATATTTAAATGTGCCAATAAAATGAGTTTTGGCACCAGCAGCACCACTCAACAGGCTCACAGGTTTTTGGAGAATGTAAACATACTCACTATAAATAAAGTTTCATTATTGTAATTATAAATTGTGTATATGTGAGTGTGTGTGTGTGTGTGTGTGAGCAGGTGTGTGTGTGTGTGTGTGTGTGTGTGAGCGTGTGTGTGTGTGTGTGTGTGTGTGTGCACTTGCATTTGAAAATCAGTCACTGCATCTTGTAGACGCACGAAGTGATTTAGCCAAGTAGGACGTGATCCCGGATCAACATCCACATTGCGGTCCTGGATCAACATTGCGCTGTCTTTGCCCTCATCTCTTTGTGCGAATGACTGTATTTATGTATTGGTTGGCTATTATGGGTCAACAGAGTCTGCAGAAACAGTGATGGTGATTTGCTGTCATCTAGTGGTTGAATCCAATAAACACCAAGTAATTAAGTTGTCTCCTTTGCATTTAACTTCACTTTCAGTGAACTTATGCCCTCTATATTGTACATTTGACAGTTACATAGATTGATCCTGCCACCAACACTGTCACTGTATATATGTGTGTGTGTGTGTGTGTGTGTGTGTGTGTAGTCCAGGTATTCCTCACGTTGTGGGGACGTAAATTTGTTTACACAGTCATATTGTGGGGACTCGCTTCCCTTGTAGGAAGAAAAAGCAAGTCCTGTTAACGTAAAATCATTCATTTTAAGGTGAAGACTTGGGTTTAAAATTAAGGTTAGTTTAGGGCTATGTTAAGGTTAGGGTAAGGTTTAGGTTTAGGCATGTGGTGGTCATGGTTAAGGTTAGGATAAGTCTCCAGGAAATGAATGTAAGTCAATGTTATGTCCTCTGTGTGTGTGTGTGTGTGTGTGTGTGTATGTGTGAGAGAGAAATGCCAGAGAATGTCACAGACTCTGCCTTTGTTTTTATCTGCAGGGTGGAGAAGGAAGCATGTTTGGACAAGTTTGTTTTCACTCTCCAGGTTTTGTTTTGTTTTTTCCCAAGGGGTGACGAGCACATTGAAATACTAAGCAACTGTTCTGCTGTATTAACGCAGTGGAAAAAACTCAGGACTGTTACTCAGCTGGTTGACCTGCAGTGTGAGAGATATTGATCAATATAACAATTACCATAGCAACACACAAGACAAAGGCCCATAGAGACATAAACTCATTTTCAATCCTAAATGCTAAATGGTCTTCCCTGTCTCTAAGAGTGTGTAATCTGAGTGACATAGACCAGTGAGCATGCTGTCCATTTAGTTGTTTTCCACTCTGGCTGACTTAAAGGTTACACCCAGTGATATTGGACCACAGGGGCAGAAAGATTTCAATACAAACTCACAGAAACACAGATATTATGAAACAAAGTCTGTCTGTTGCTTTCATCCTTGACTTTGTAAAGTGTACTCTCTAAGCTACTATATAAAATAATGCACAGTACATAAAACCTGACTTAGTATTATCTCAATGAACACAAGAGCAGGAAATACAGATTTGTTTATTGCCTGGGCTCTCAGCTCTGGTCCATGAACTTTTGAGTAAATTCATCACTCCTTTACACCAGCTGTCTGGGGCTTCATGCCAGATTGAAAGCATGTACTCAGCTTGTCTGAGCTTGTCTGCTGGAAACTGCAACCCACTTGTGGTTTTACACGTGGAAGGTGATGACTGCAGTGACACTCAAGCATATAGTATGCGGGAGCTGGAAAACCCAGCTGAAAGAGCTGCAGAGTTGGGTTTTTTTGTAGTAATCAGCACTAATAATGACTGAACATAGTGCTTAAATTTGACAATATTTGTAAGTACTGTCAATGTTCGTGTAAAAAAAATTGTCCATAAAGTCTAGTTCAGGCTTTGCTTATCTTAAATAACATTGTGACACATTAGTAAATTTTGGCTCCCCCTCCACCATTTAGAGGTATGCATTCACTTCTACGACTATTTTTCTTCCTTTCTTCTGGTGGTATGTAGACATGTAGATAGTTTTGGTTTTATTCATCCAGGTTTTAAGTTAAACTTTTTTCAGATTTCTACATCCACTCCAAAAAGCAATGTGTCTCGCCAGGAACAATGTCCCTGTAACTTTGGATCATCTTGACATCAAGACAGCCTACATGCACAATGCAACTAATGCTTAGTACATAATTTAATCAAGGCCACATCAATCATGCAATAAGTAATACAAATTGAGTAAATAAGACCCTGAGTGAAGGCTAAAATGTATAAAATGTACATGATGGAACCCACTTATAACTGAATAGATGTGTAAAAGATTAATAGTTTAATACAAGTAAACAAACCATTACAAGTCAATAATAAATTAGATAGGTAATTACGTGTATTTCATGAACAAAAAACAGTGATAGTATGGCTATTATATTACTGACTAATAGCTCTAGCATTATATGACATTATTGGGTATAAAAATAAAAATAAAGTAATTAATACAAAAAAGATTATTGGATGACTGTAAGAGTCAGACTATAATATTATGCAAGCAATATGTCATTGTAATTATAATTATGTTTAGTGGCAGAAAAATGACTAAATATGTGTGATACTAGAGCATTATGATGCAAAAAGTAGTTGTGAGGGATCCAAATGATTGATGTTGTTATTTTTCCTATTTTAGCTACTCCTACTATAACTCTCTCTCTCTCTGTTGGTCAATCCAGGCTCCATGGCAGAGAGAAGCTTTCGCCCTCCAGCTCTTTACGAATGACTGATGTGAATCGGGCTAGTTGCTCTGAGCTGAAATGGTTCTTCCAGTCTCCTGCAACACCTGACACATACATGAGACAGTATCAAACACAAACATACACACAGATACACGCACACACACACACATTCACAAATGATCAAATCAATGAATCAACTGTGCAGGAGAAATCTAAAAAAAAATCCAGTCAGACATTTGTATTGAGATAGAAAATCCACCAACAAGTCTATTTAAATGTCACTCTTAACAACTCATTTTACACACTCGGGTTTTACTGAACTGACCTGATCAGCCACAACAAGGTTGACATCAAAATCTAGTCAGAAAATTAAAGGCAACTCAAAGCAAAGTGCACAGGAACTTTTGCAGATGCAGATCATAATTTATGTTCAAATTTATTCCAGAAACACAAAGACATTTCTAAACTATAGGATCAGTCAATAAAACAAATCAGCAACAGCACACAAGTACAAGCTAAATTGTGGTAAAATAATTATTGTAATTAGAGCTCAATTAATCAATATCTTATATGTATATATATATATATATATATATATATATATATCTTTCACCACATTAGTTTAATTAGATAAAAGTGGCCAAAGTGCTTCTTTAAGCAATAGACTGCTGCTATCATGAGAATGCATGATGGACACATGGACCCTCACCTTTCCTGAGGAACGGAGACTTGTCAGCGTCCATGTATACTTTAGGGACCAGGCTGAAGTTGGACATGTTGTTGGACTTCATGGTCTTGAAAGAACAGTGCTCTGCTATCCTCTGAATGGTTTCTTCACTCAGATTTCTGCCCAGGAAATTTGAAATACGTCTTAGAGCTGCAGGAAGGTCCTGGAAGAGGGAGACGTGGACTTTAGTGTATGTGAAGCAACAGATCTTTGTTTTTCTCTTATGGTACACATTCTGAAATGGAGCATTAACCTGAAAAATGTCTATTACCTGAACCATCTCTTCATATGTGATGTACATTATTCTGTCTCCCAGCTCTGTGTGTCTCCAGCTCTTCACATGGTCTGTCCATTTTCCAAACAGCACTGCATTGGACCACATTATAAATTCAGTCAACCATCACTTCACTTTGGCAAAAATAATTTTATGAAGTTAGAAGTAGGCAAACAAAGATCACAGGCTATACTTTCAGAGGGTCCTGATCTTCAACATTCAAAATTCGAAGTAATATATCAAAATGCCCATTTTCCATTTGTTCCCTCTACAGCAGAAATACATATACTTATCAAAGTGAACTGTGTATGTGACCTCTGACCTCTGCCATCCAGGAATTTTTCCATGAACTCATCAAAGGTTCCAGGATCTTCAAGGAAAACTGCCATTTGGTGAAAGTAGTATGAAGACACCATGATGTCCATGGGGTTCCTCATCACATAGATCACCTAAAAGGCAGAGAGGAGACAGACAAAATGCAACAGTGGGTGTAATCTCATTTTAGTTGCCGGTAATTCAATATTTGAAGGCTACTTTATGTTGAGCCTAATATCACACAGAGCCTCTACCTTGGCTTTGGAAGTATGGAAGGAGGGGGGCATGAGGCTGTAGGGAAAATGTGTGACCAGCGCCCGTGGAGATGCCAACTGATCTGCAACTACGGATAGTCTTTTCTCCTCCAGCCAGGGCACCCTGTCCCAGTTAGGAATGCTTTGAATTGGCGTCAGATCCCCTCCATTCAGCACCAGCGGGAGGATCTCTTGCATCCAGATTGTACCTGCAGAAAAGAACAGAGGAGCAAATACAGGGCTATCGGAAGCACTAACTTAAATAAATAATTATTATATTATTGAATTATGAGGCGTAAACACATTGACGCCTGTTAGCATGCGTCCAGGGCCCTTTATTGCATGTCACCCCCCATCTCTCTCTCCCCTCACGTCCTGCCATGTCTCTATTATTGGCCATCTAATAAAGGCATAAAATACCCCCAAATATATATATATATATATATATATATGTGTGTGTGTGTGTGTGTGTGTGTGTATGTTTTTTCAAGCCACATTATAAGACTTATGGCATTATTACACCTGACATCACATTATCATGTGATGTCAGGTGTGCTTCCATAGGAATAACAGAGCTTTTAGGACACTGTGACAGCAGTCATTTTACTGGGAAATGAAAAACAGACTCTGAAAAAGTCTTCAGCAACAGAATGAGAATGGGAAATAAATGAATGAATGAACAAAAGGGCACACACATTATGTGCTGGTGTTACCTTTATGAGGTAATCCCCCTTAGAAACAGCTCAGAGTCTGCAATGTTTTGCAACAGTTTGTATTTTTCCTCAGGCAGCACTGATGTGGCTCAAACACTTCCTGTGTCTGCATGTTTTTGATGCTCTAAGCACAAAATTTCTGCACCATACTCAATACCAACAATGCTTTCACACTGCACCAAGGTGATTTACATGATCAAAGTCCAGGACACCATATGCTGCATGTATGTGTAAAAAAGTAAAACATATATCCACAAATACAGAATTTAGTAAAGCCTGCTATGCTCCAGAGACTAGAAAGAAATTAATATACAGTACATGAGGAAAAAGCCACATGCTTTCTTAGTGTATCATGGTGAATTTACATTGTTAAAGTCAAGGATACAGTATGTTCCCATCATGCCTAAACAGGTGGAAACTGTTGATATAATATTTCCCCAAGGTAGTTTGTAAAACATGCTACTTCCACTGGATACTGGTTGGCCGGCTGAAAAGAGACAAGATGTGAAAATAAATCCACTGTACCTGACTTGGGGTAAGTCACAACAAACACATCTGTGTCTTTCACAGAAAATTTTGGGCATACTTCAAGCTCTCCATGCTGTGGGCCTCAGAGGACACAAGAACACCATGATATCAAATATACTTGTCAGTGGACATGACTGTACTCAGATCAGGGTCTTCAAGGTGATTCAGCAGTTTCCTCTCCTGTGCACTGTATATTCCTTTCCCCTTAGCTCCTCATTCCTAGAAGGTACTTGTTGGCAGGGCTAAATATTGCTATTTTTGAATGGCAGATTAGTATTGCAGATCATTAGATAAGTCCATAACCACAGAGTGGAACCTTCTGTCTGCTAGAAGTGACAGACTTGTGACGACCTGCCCACCTTTGTTATACAAACTTGGCTTCTTTCCCACAGGAGAAGATTGCTTTGGGCCATACTACATCTTAATCTATCTAATTTTTCTTAAATCCAGCAAACAATAGCAGTACATCTACTTGACAGTATGGATTCAGGCTCCTTTGGGTCATGTGAGTGAAGGGTGTGGCCAGCTGAAACAAGCAGACAAGTGACAAAATGAATTGTCAACAATTTTGATTATTGATCATTTAAGTCATTATTCATGTAAAATTTCAAACAATTATCAACAATAATTAAGAATTGCTGCTTTCATGTCTGTCTTATATAAATTAAATATTGGTTTCAGATAGCTGGTTGGACAAAACAAGCAATTTGAAGATGTCACCTTCAGCACTGGGCGATGGTCAGGGGCATTCCTCACTATTTACTGACATTTTGTAGACCAACAATTGATGGACAAAATAACCAGCAGATTAATAAATGATAAAAACAAATGTTGGTGTACCCTTAAATATAACACTACCAAAGTGAATCAGGCTTGAAATGCCCTTTGAACAGAGACAGGATGGTGCCTTTTACAAAAACAAATAATCCAGCCAAGCCAGTGTTCATGAGCCCAAGATGATTTTCTAAGAATGTTTTGTGGCATTTAGTGGTAATTAGAAGTCAAGTCTATAAGCACTGTTTTAATTCTATTTGGTGGTTTCTGTTACATACTGTTGCTCTGCTGTGTCTGAGGTTGAGAAATCTTCCTGTAGTCTCCTCTTCCCTCTTTTAAAGCTAATGCCCTGTAACGGATCTCCTTGTGGGCAGTGTGAAAGCAATATATATGTATATGTGTGTGTGTGTGTGTGTGTGTGTGTGTGTGTGTGTGTGTGTGTGTGTGTGTAGCAATATAAAACATTGTATATATATATAGCAATATAAAACATAATATCAAATGTAAAATCTCATAGCATTTTATTATAGGCTTATTTAATAAATGACACTTTGGAGGGAAGGTGCAGGGCACTTGTTGACCCTGCAGAGACATCAGGATCAGGCAAGCAGGACAATGGAGGGGCTCAAACTAAGTTAACTTTATCACACGTTAACTCGTATTCAGTTTCATAAAAAACACTGACCTGCCTTCGGGTACGTGACAGCCAAGACATCATCGTCTTTAAACGTGAAGTCCTGCGCAAACTTCAAGCTCTCCAAGGAATGAGTCTCTTTCGGAAACATGAGTCCATCACACAGAAAATACAACTCTTCGGAAGACATTGTGATGCAAGGTTTGGATCAGTCCATAACATAATGTTCAAACACGGACAGAGGTGGTGGTGCTGCTGCTGCTTTCAGGTCGTGTGGGAAAAATGTAATACACGGGCCAAAAGGCGTTGGCCTTTAGATACCATCATTTAGTGAGCCCCAAATCTTTGACCTGCTAAAATCATCTCAAGTTTTAATTGGCATTGTTTTTCTGTTGTTCTGGTGTTCCAAAAATGTTCTTTAGACAACTAACCTACAGCAGCAGAGCCTTATACCTTTGTACGGCAATGCTATTCAGTCCCTTCAACATGTTCAGATCAAGTCAACTGAGTGAACTTTTGGAGAAACGCAACACGACGTCACGCTGCGGTGGCGAATCACAGCCGGCGCTCAGACTGATCAGAGCTGTACGAACATGCCATGAGGGAGAACAGACAGACACATTACTAGGAGTTGGGGAGGACATCTCCCTTCGTTTGCTAACGTAAAGTTAGACTTTGCTTTCTGCTTCCCGACTCATTTTTAAAAAGACTAGAGAAAGAGAGAGAGACCAGCTGTGGTCGAGCGAGTTAGAGAGTGAATGAAGAGACGGAGCGGTGGTAGTGAGAAGCAGGTGAATCAGATCAATAAAACGTTATTTTCTGATTGTTTCACAGCGGTTATGTCGTAGAGCTCAAATTAACACCCCCACACACCTCCACACAACGTCTGAAACCAACAATCTGATATGAACACAAAGGGTAAACTGAGCTATTACACGGCTTTCTGTTTCTTGCTGTTCGGGACACACTACACATGTCAGAGAGCTGACAACAAGCTTTTATTATTATTATTATTATTATTATTATTATTATTATTATTATTATTATTATCATCATTATTTTATTAACAAAGAAAGGGGGAAATAAAAAATGAAATAAAATAAAAACAAAATCATAGCCTTACTTCTAAGCATATAATCTATCATTTACAAAGAGCCACATGCTTTCTTCATCCATCATGCCTAAACAGGTGGAAACTGTTGCTACAATATTTCCCCAAGGTAGTTTGTAAAACATGCTACATCCACTTGATACTGGTTGGCCAGTTGAAAAGGGACAAGATATGAAAATAAGTCCACTGTACCTGACTTGGGGTAAGTCACAGAAAACACATCGGTGTCCTCCACAGAGAAGTTCTGGGCATATTCCAAGCTCTCCTTGGAGTGGGCTTCAGGTGGCAGGAGAAGGCCGTGGTAACGAATGTACTCGGGGGAGGACATGATGACAGTGCCCGGCTCAGGGACTAAAGCTCAGCAGGGGGATTGGTAGCCTGCTGGTCTGGTAGCCTACACGTTGCTCCTACCTCTCACTGTGAGGTAGTCAGGGACTTCCTCCTGTTACAGTCCCTGAGCTCCTCTTTATTTGCTACTCTAGCAGGAAGGGCTGAGCCCCTTACGATACAGTTTCTGAATAGCAACTCTGTACTGCAAATCATCAGCTGGTGACTAATTCCGGGCTGGAACCTCTTTTTATGAAAGTGCCTGCCCTTTTCCAAACAATTTCCATGAATGATTTCTCAGATGGTTCTGTGTAACAAACCATCTGGCGCGTCAGGGAGCTGCACCCATAAGAATTTCATTTGTGTGGCCTTGGATATCCAAGATGTGATTGAAGAACTCTACATAGTGGAGTTGGTAAATATTTGCAGCCTGTAGATATTGATGATGACGTTCTTGTTCTCTCTTCTGCCCAGTATTTGGGCAAGGAATGTAGTGATTTTTCAGCTGTCTAGATGTGTGCTTCTTGATGATTTTAACATTCATATTGACTGACTGACTTCATTTCAATCTGTCTTTATTTCTGTTTTTGCCTCGTGTTTTTAGCTGGATGTCTGTATTTAATGTCTGTTGCTGTAGTTGTTTTTATTGTGAAGCACTTTGTGACATCTGCTCTTGTAAGGTGCTATATAAATAAACGTATTATTTTGACAGAAGAAGTTGCAGTGATTCCATGTTACGCATCTGTGGGCTAGATATGATGGTGGCCCTAATGTCCAGCGAGCCCAGCTCACTCTGTCTACACTATTAATCTTGTAAAATATGAAATGACCTGCGAGGGCCAAAGTTGGTACCATGCTGATCCTAGAGTCACACTCGTCTAATTCTCACTGGAATTCACAAGGTCAGGCTAACAATGATGTGCCACTGCATCCTTCATTCTTACACACACAAGCAACAACAGTGTACAAACAGAGAGAGCAGTGTGTGTATTTGTGTGTTTGTGTGTGTGTGTGTGTGTGTGTGTGCATTAGGTAACAGCAAGAACCATTGTGACATTTCAATAATGAGAGCTTTGTTGGGAGAAAGGGGCCCCAGCTGAGAGTGGGAAAATGCAGACAGTGTTTAAACTAGTAGAAAAGGAGTGAATAAAATGAGGTGCAATAACAGCAGAGGTGTGTTGTGTGAAGAGATATAAATGAATAGTAGTTGAACAGTTCAAATCAGCACACACTCAACAAATCAGGACTGTAGTCTTATATGTTTGGAGCAAAATTTTGGAATTCAGTAGTTTTGATTCTCTGTTTCAGAAATAGATATCTTTCAGCACTCCAGTCCCTCCCTCTTTGTGGAATGAGAAGCCAATGCCAGGAGATGACTGTGTCCTGTTTTTTTATTTCAGAGAAAAGCAGTGGGGGTCACAGTTTCCTGCCTGCAAGATAGATAAGTAAGTATTTACTTGGACATATGCCCTCTGAATGCAAAATACTGGTGTACAAAGATTCTACATCAAGATGGAGTTCATGTACAAATGGTTTTAAAATATAGTCTATATACTGGGATGCTGGCTCAGTCAATGTCCCATTAGCTGACACAATGGGTCAGCTAATGGGACATTGTCCCCACTGCTTTTCTTTTGGAGAGTGAGTCCTCAATAATAATGTATTTTTATTTCAAGACAAAATATTTAAACAATGTAAAGGTACTTGTATGGGAGAGAGCTTTGCTCCAGAGTATGCATGTTTATTCTTGGGTCTTTGGGAGGAAGAATTAATTTACAACCCTCAAAAGAATATTTTTTTGACAAGATCAAATTCTATTGTTGATTTATTGATGATATTTATCTACATTTTTCAGGTAGTGAGACTGAACTATGATCCTTCCATGATTATTTAAATTCCACCAATGCAAATATAAGACTAAACATGGAATACTCTAAAGAAAAAATAAATTTCTTGGATCTCACTATTTATAAAGACGCTCCACCCTCCACATCAAAAAAAGAATATCCCTTAAGAACATTTTCAAAGAGTCAGGCGGATTTGTGACTCTAACCTTGACTTTGAGAAGACCAGTTATATCCTTCAAACGTGCTCCTACTATAAAAGAAAAATTGGTACACAGTTATCTACCAGAACGTAAAGAGGAACATGTGGTTAAAGAAGCCCTAGGGTACTTTCAAGTGTTTTATTAACACATGCAAGCACTGTTCAAATGTGATTCAAACAAAGACATTTTATAAACTTTATTAACTGTAACACTACTTTTGTTGTATACTGTCTCACATACTGTCTCACATGGATAGAGGGTTTAGAATTAGTAAAGATGTCCATCAGGAGTAACAATCATTTATTATTTATTTATTTTTATATTTATGATTCATTTATCATTTATTTATTTTTATATTTATTATTCGCAGACTTCTCCAAAGGGAAACTTTTTGGATTTTCAAATTTGATGCAACGGCATTTCCTGGTTTAAATGAGGAGATTGATTACACGCCTTTTCTATAAATGTAGAATATTATTCATGTATATGGTTACATTATTTAAGTAATTGATCTTTTTTTTTTTAGAAATGTATTGATTTGATGTATACAATCTTAATATTGCTTTGGTCATTTATTTCCCATTTTTGTGCAGGATATTCTTTGAGTACTTGCAGAAGCTTGCCATTTTAAACATGGCTTCTCATTGTGATCCATTTGCTGTCAAACACCTGCATTCACTCAATAATCAGGATTGGGTGACACCCCCTGCCAAGTTTATAAAATGTTTGCCTGTTGTTTGTTCGCTGTTGTACCCTGATGAAGACCTTTATAGTCAAAACTGGTCGTTTTTTTTTAATTATAAGTAGCCATGTTGAATAAAAGCTTTTTAACTTAATCACAGAGTTTGTTTTTTTTCCTTCTATGTGATGACCGTTATCTTCAAGAGCACCTGCATTTTTCTTGAGTTTTATATGATCAAGACAGTCCTCGAGCACACCACTACCTCTTTTTCACAAGTAATAAATTATAGTATTGCAAAATCCTGTTGTACATTAATTATAATAATAATTTTATTTCACTAACCAAGACCACTCCTTCTAGAATATGGATTTAATGGTTTATTGGGAGTGTGATGGAAGGCAGGGTGAAAAGGAGGAAGGATAGTTAGAGGGATGGTTGGAGAGGGAAGGATGGATGGGGGAAGGGAGAGGGTCGGGGGGTGTGAGGATGCGGGGGTGAGGGTCGAGGTTGTGGGATGCGGGATGAGGGGGTAGGGGTTGAAGGGATGAGGGTCGAGGGATGGGGAGAAAGAAGAGCAGGCGGGAAAGAGGGGAAGGAGGGAGTGGATAGGAGAGTGATAGATGAAAGGAGGAGATGCGTCGACGTCGGGGAGGTAAGTGGGAACAGGGGTTGAGACTCAGGGTGGGGGTGCTGTCTCGATGATCTGGCATCTGTACGAGGCCCCCCTGTTCCTGTGTTTGAGCAGAGAAGAGAGGAAAGTTAGCGGAGGGGTCGGGTGGGAGGGACTTGCAAGCTGAGACAGAGGGGAGAGGAGCGGATATGGTGTGTCTAAATACCCTGTGGTGCGGAAATGGGTTGCGTACAAGGCGTGGTCTTTGGTTCCCGAACTTTGTTTATAAGTCTATAAACTTCATTTCACTAACCAAGACCACTCCTTCTAGAATATGGATTTAATGGTTTATTGGGAGTGTGATGGAAGGCAGGGTGAAAAGGAGGAAGGATAGTTAGAGGGATGGTTGGAGAGGGAAGGATGGATGGGGGAAGGGAGAGGGTCGGGGGGGTGTGAGGATGCGGGGGTGAGGGTCGAGGTTGTGGGATGCGGGATGAGGGGGTAGGGGTCGAAGGGATGAGGGTCGAGGGATGGGGAGAAAGAAGAGCAGGCGGGAAAGAGGGGAAGGAGGGAGTGGATAGGAGAGTGATAGATGAAAGGAGGAGATGCGTCGACGTCGGGGAGGTAAGTGGGAACAGGGGTTGAGACTCAGGGTGGGGGTGCTGTCTCGATGATCTGGCATCTGTACGAGGCCCCCAAAGAGACTTCAACCAGAGAGGCGAGAATGGGATTTCTTAATGTTATCCGGGTCGTGATGGATGTAGGTATGAGAGTGGGACGAGGCTGGGCATGGTGCTCCGGGAATCCGGGAAATTGATTCCGCTGAGGTAGGTCTGTATGGTGGAAGACTTGATCTTGAGTTGAGTGTGGGAGAATGTAATGAAGCAGGAGAGGGTAAGAATGTCCGGTGAAGGGAATGGGAGTCCGTGGGAGACGTGAAAGGTTTTAAAGGAATTCCAGCCGGTGAAGTATGGAGATAGTGTTCGAGGGGTGACGCTGTTGATGATGTTGTCCCGTGAAGTGGTGACCAGTTGTTCCAGTTGCGGGTTCAGTTGTAGATTGTGGCTGAAAACGGTGGGACTGGAGTTGGAAGAGGGTTGGAGGCTGGAGCTAGTTGTCTGAATTTCTGAAACATGAAACGAGAGAGTGAATCGGCGATTGCGTTTTTGTGGCCTGGAATGTGGAGTGCTCGGATGATGAACTGGTGCTGGGCTGAAACCAACGTGAGCTTGCGCACGAACTGCATGATGTCCAGATTGTGTGACCGGCCTTTGTTGAGGATGTCGACGACGGCGCTGTTGTCAGAGTGGATGGCGATGGTCTTTTTGGACCATTCATGCCCCCAAAGAATGGCAGCGATGACAATCGGGTACATTTCTGAAATGGTGGAGGAAGGGGCCAGGGAAGAGAAGTCGGGTGGCCATTCGGCAGAGAACCGTCTGCCGCCGTAGTTACCACCGAAGCCGACTGAAGGGGCGGCGTCGGTGTATAGCTGGATGTCATTGGCGTCTGTAACGTGGACGTCGTAAAAGAAGGAGATGCCCTTCCAGGAAGAGAGGAACTGGTGCCACATTTTTAGTTCCATCTTGCACGCGCTGTCTAGCGTGACGTGGTCGTGGATGGATGGGACGGCGGTGGCTATGGAGAGAGGGTGTGACAAGAAAGATCGGCCCTGAGGGATGATGCGGGTGGTGTAGTTGAAATGGCCCAGCAGAGAGAGTAATTGACGTTTGGTGCATGTGTTGGCCATGAGAAAGTTTTGAATGAGTAGAGAAATGCGGTGGAGTTTCTCAGTAGGCAGAGATGCTTGGAGTGTAATGGAGTTGAGGGTGATGCCGAGGAATTCCAAGGATGTGCTTGGGCCTTCTGTTTTCTCTGGAGACAGGGGAACGCCGAGATCAGTGAATGCGGAAATCATTGTGGTGAGACCGTATGACGGGGGCGAAGACGGTGGCGTGACCGTGAGGAAGTCGTCAAGTAGGTGGATGACGTATGGGAGTTTATAATTGTTGGAAAGAATCCAGCAGAGGGCTTCGGACAATGAGTCGAAAATTTTTGGGCTGCTCTTGCAGCCGAAGGTTAGACGCACGGCAAAATAGTATGTGCCCTTCCAGGAGACCCCGAAGAGGTGCCAGTAGTCGGGGTGGATGGGGAGGACTTTGAAAGCACTTGTGATGTCCGCCTTGGACAACCATGCTCCCTGGCCCGCGAGTCGGATGAGGGAAATGGCGTGGTCTATGGTGGCGTATTGCATGGAAAAGTCCAGGCTGGGAATCAGGCTGTTAATGCTTGGAACAGTGGAACCGTGGGGGGACGAGAGGTCGATGATGAGCCTCTTTTTCCCAGAGTACCTCCTGGTTGCCACTCCGATTGGGCTGACTCTGAAAGACGGGAAAGGGGGGCTGGAGAAAGGGCCAATCATGAAGGTGTCATCAACTTCTTTTTGCAGTAGTCTGTCAACTGTGGTGGGTTCAGACAGGGCTGATTGCAAGTTGTTGCATATGTGAGTGGACTCAGGCGTGGCCTGCAGACCCGGATGGAAACCGTAAGTGAAGCCCTGAATGAGGAAGTTGACGAACTGGGTGTCTGGATGGTTTTGTAGGGTGGTGGCTAGGGCGTTGATGTTAACGGGGGTATTGAGATGCTTACACAGCTGTTGCTTTGTCGGGTTGTGTGGGCATGCGGCTCTGGCGTGGGCTCCCCCGCAGAATGAACAAGTGTGGAGGAATTTGCAGCTGGAGGAGCTGCAACTGAGGTCGTTGAAGTTATTGCAGATCATCCGTCCTCCCTGGTAGAGGACAGGTCTCCCTCTCCTGTCCGTGCCTTTGGGGAGGGGGCCGAGGATGGACGGGTGATCTAAGGCAGGTTTGGGGGTGATGGATGGTGGGGGAGCCACCGATGGCAAGTAGTGTGGCATGGCTGGGCTTCGCTTGTCTGTTACCGAGGCGCGGGGCAGGGGGGCGGAGAGGGTGCATGCTGCGGCGGGATGGGAAGGGGCGCCGCACGTTTCGCAGTGCAGAGAAGCGCGAGCTGCGAAAACTTGGCAGTATAGCTCGTGGTCCAATGTTCCCCAGTACGTGCCCTGGTTGAACTGTTGGAGGCGACCGGCGGCTTGGGAGGCGAAGAGGATATGATAGGTATAGAAACCGTTGCCGCCGAAACGCAAGGCCAGGTCGAGAATTAATGACAAGTAATCATCGAGCTCGGACCTGCGGTCGGGGAAGGCTGAACAAATTATGTCTCTATACAATGAGAACGCAAAAGCGAACTCGGCGACTGTGAGGTCCTTGGAGCGAGCAGGAAGTGGCTGTTTAAGTTCCGAGGGGCTGAATGAGGTGAGCAGTTCCCTGGGGATGTGAGGATTAATTGATGTAGGGTGAATGAGTTGAGCGAGATCAATGTAATTACCGGTTAGGATCTGCTGCCTGAGGGTGGGAGACACGGGGGAGGGCCGGGCGGATGCTAGGGGGCGCACTGGTGGCTGGGCGGTGGCCAGGGTGTAGCTGCTGGATGGAGGTGTGGGAGCCAGGAAAAGGCCGAGGCTGGCCGTGTGTAAGGCTGTAGGATAAGGAGGTGTAGGTGCTGTAGTACGGGTAATGCTAGAGTGCGGGTCGTGGGGAGCCGGGGGGTAGGGGAGGAGACAGGGAGGGTGAAAAGAAGAAAGGGGAGGAACAGGTTGGGTGTAACTCGTGGAACTGCTGGGGCCCGCTGCTGTTTGTGCTGTCTGAGCGGCTGCCGTGGTTGGTGCGGGTGGAGGAGCAGCTGAGATAGGAGCCAGAGAGGAGGAAGGGATGCTGGGGTGATGGAATGTATATGCATGGGATGTGAGTGCGGCTGAAGAGAAAGTAGGAGGAGGAAATGGCTGTGGAGCAGAGAGAGCCTGCATAGGGTTACAAGCAGACTGTACTGGGGAGGCTGAGGTTGCTGAGGAGGAAGGTGTGCGTGTGGCGGAGCGACGTGCCGTGACGTCACGGACGTCGTCGCGCGCGCGACGTCGGGAACCCGGAAGATCGTGGGAAGATGGACGGGAGAGAGTGCTGTCCTGCAGGGAGCTTGTGTATAATTGAAACAGTCTTGCCTTGTTGTCGGTGCGGTGGAAGGGAATGTTATTTTGGCTGAGGAAATGCTTTAAGCGAGCGACGGTCCACTCGGACATGTTTGGGGCCGAGGAGCGGTCCGTACACCGGTGGCGAGGAGAGCGCTGCGCGCGGTGGCTGCTCCTCTTGGGCGGGCTCCGGGATCTCGAGCGAGGCTGGAGTGAGCGTCGGGAATAAGTAGCTTCCTTCGGACGCCGAGTACGGGACCTTCCCCTGGAGCCGCTGGGGATCGAGGGCTCGACGATACCGTCGTCGACGGAGGATGAGGGCCGAGAGGCCGGGATGAGGGAAACCGAGGAGCGCAGGCGAGGCTGCCGGAAAGATCGGACACCGGGGGACTCCGGGACTTCGAACGAGTCCTCGTCCGAAGCGTTGAGGAGCAGTTCGAGGTCCATGATGTGAGTAAGAAGTTTTAAGTTTATGCTGGTGTGTCACAGGGTGCTTGCGAGCTGAGACAGAGGGGAGAGGAGCGGATATGGTGTGTCTAAATACCCTGTGGTGCGGAAATGGGTTGCGTACAAGGCGTGGTCTTTGGTTCCCGAACTTTGTTTATAAGTCTATAAACTTCATTTATATAGCACTTTTTAAAACGTGCTATAGTACGTAAAAGTGCTTCACATATAGGATAAAATACACACATACAGAAACAAGTATACATACCTACATACATACACACATACACATACATATACATGATATATAGACAATAATTAAAGCACACGACCGAAATAAACAAAACTAAAAGCAAACAGGGAGCGAACACAGACTCAGCAGATCTGATGTAATGGGGAAGGCTGTTCAAAGTCCAAAGAGCTACAACCACAAAGGACAGTCACCTCTGGATTTAAAATAGGAACAGGAACAGATAAAAGGCCTTGAGAAGATGATTAGATTTGGCCGACAGCTAGAATAAGGGCTCAACAACTCTGCCATATATGCAGGGGCCAGGCCACGCAAGCATAATTAGGAAAATTTAGAAGTCAGTTCTGTGCTTTACTGGAAGCCAATGAACAGAGGCAAGAATTGGGGTGAGACCAATGACTAGTTGTAAAGGTAATGAATCACCAAATGATTGGCTTATTATTTTAGTATACAGAGTTGTGCAAGGATGATCATTTGCTCTGTTAATGTGTGCATGTCCTTTAGAGAGGGAATGTATTTTAGGAGGCCAACTCCTTTCTTTCCACTCTGGCTTAGTAAGGTAACATCCAGGGTCTTGGCGTAAACAGGACAGGTTAAGGGGTCAAAGGCCACATATAGGTTGTGGCTCTTATCTAGCATACATGAGCATGTAAATGTATACCTTGTGGCTGTCTGCAATTGGTTGTAATCCACAAATTGACCAATCACAGATCATTTCTCTGCTCCTTCTGCAACTATAGTCGAATAGGTTTTCTCTTTGTTTGGTGAGACGAACTGATGCAAATCTTTGTGTGTTCTGTCTCCTTATTGTACAATAATATTTTTTAATCTTTTTGTATTATTTCATATGTGTGTTTAGTGCTTTCAGACAATTTCCACAACATAGTTTTGGTGAACAGCCCAGCCGCTGCATTTTGCACCAATTGAAAACGAGCTAGAGAGGACTGATTAATGCAAGTAAAGAGGGGGTTACAGTAGTCTGAGCAAGAAAAGATTAAGGTATACACTACAAGGTCCATGTTTTTGGCTTTCTCAACTTAAAGAAACAAGACTGAATGAGCATAGTAACATGAGGTTCAAAGTTCAAATGTTGGTCAAAAAGGATACCAAGATTCTTAGAGGTGGTCTTGATGTTGTTAGTGTGGGTGCCAATATAGTGACTGACCTCCTTAGTAAAACAATTGGGGTAATCAGAAGGACCTCAGTTTTGTCAGTATTGAGATGGAGGTAATTTTGAAACATCCCATTTGTAACAGAAGCTAGGCAGTCATGAAGGGTCGTAAGGTTATTGAGGTTCTTAGGTTAAACTGAGATGTAAAGCTGTGAGTCATCGGCATAGCAATGGAAGGAGAAACCACTGGATGAGTTAAGCAGATGGCCCAGAGGTAGCATATATAATAAAAACAAAATAATTCTGACTGACCGTTGTGGGACCCCACATAAGAGAAGAGCGGAGGAAGACATGTAATTGTTAAAGGCAGGGGCAATGACTGGCAGGACCTTTTTAAGAAATCTAGTTGGAATTATATCCGCAGGGCAGGACGATATGAGAAACTATATCCAAGAGATCATGCATGGAAACACGGTTGAACTCAGACAGCAGAACAGGGCAGATAACTAAATCAGAGTGATAAACTCCAAGGTTGAAATTTGATCTGAGACCACTGATCTTATCAAAAAAAGGAATTCAAACACAATCATCAGAGGAGGTGGCAGGAAATCCACAATGAGCAGGATTCAGAAGTTGGTTAATAGTAATATAGTATAGTATTAAACAAAAACCTTTTGCTTGTCATTATGAAGGTAGTGAACATGGAGGTTTGATTTTTTCCATCTACACTTAGCCTTTCTATAATGGATTGACAACTGGGGCTAGTCTGATCTTATTTGGAGCAATGGTATCTAGGTAAGAGCTAACGAGCACAGTTAGCAGTTAACAGAGTCATTAATATTGGAAAACTTAGGAATTGTCTTGGACATATCAGAAAAGAGAGCTGAAAACCTAGCTGCAGGGTGATCTTCAAAGATGCGAGACTGTATAGTTGTCAACATTGACATTTGTGATCAGAAACTAAGTCAGATATATGCAGGGAGTTCAGAGTCAGGCCAAGCATAAAAACAGGATCAAGGGTGTGCCCACAGTTATGTGTGGGGCCAGAAACATGTTGCACTAGGTTAAATGATTTTGCAGTGTTTAGAAATTCTGTGGCTAGGGAAATAGAGGGATCATCTAAATGTTAAAGTTACCTACAATAATGATCTTGTCAAATTTCAGTCCAACAGATGAAAGCAGATTGGAGAAATCATTCATAAAATTTGTACAAGATCAGGGGGGGCGGTAGATAACCATACAACTCACTGGGATGTCACACTCAATTTTAAAAATTTTTATTCCAAAACTATGAAAAGATCCAGCAGCAAATGGGACACAGTTGAGGTGGTTCTTATAAACCACCACAATGTCCCAACCACCATGGTCTATGGACCTTGGGGCATTTAAACAGTTATCAGGGGGAACTGCAGCTGCCACCGCCCCGAGCGCGCAGGTTGGGCCAAATGCAGAGGACAAATTTTGTTTCCATGTATGTGAGTGCTGACAGAAATGACAATAAAGAAATCTTAATCTTAAATCTTAACAGGGCATCAGCTTGTATAACTTTTGCAGGAGTGTAGAGTCAGTTCAATGTTTGTGGACAAAAGGTGGGATCCTGTGCTATTACAGTGCTGACCATCATGTTAACAGCTCTGACTGGTTGAGAAAAGAGGTAAAGTTGTCAACAAATATTATGTTATATTGTAAGTAAATAAGTAATAGTAGATAAGTAAAAGACAACAAATGGCTTGTCTGTAGTTTCAACTCTCTTCAATCTGTCTAGATCCTATTCTTTGTCCTTTTGACTGGATTAGCACTTTTGTTAGAGACTTAAGGTCTTTTCAAGGTCTTTTTCTTTTGTTTCAGTTCTCCTCTTTGTTCCGATTTTCTTCAAAATTCCTTTGACTTGTTTTTGTTTCCTCCCTCCCTCAGGAGACCAAATCAATTTATGCATGTTTACATGGTTCTTTCCTCATTCTCTCTGCTCAAGTTTAGTTTCTCTAGTGTAACAGTAGAAGTGTGGGAGCAGAGTGAGAAGTTTCAGCTGCCCATCTATGAATGCAAGAATTGCAGTAAGCTGCCGCAGCGAGCCACAACTTGTGGGCATTAATATGAATGTAATACACAAATATGAAGTTGTACATAATAAATATATATGGTGAGTCACATGGTATATACTGTGGTTGGATATAAGGGACAAGATACGGATAAAAATAGTATTTAATTAATAGATTCATTACAAGAAACTGCAGAACATTTTTTCATTACAATATCCACTATTTTAGAGGTCATAGATGCTGTATACTGCCCTGTTTTAATGCACTTTTTAACCTTTTTAACTGAATGTTGTTTTGTGTCTGTTATGTTAGGTGTCTTGACACATACACCCTATCATTCTGTGAAAGTGAACGAAATACATGAGGCTCGTGTCACAAATAAAGCAAATTAGAATTAGAATCACTGACATTACAATATTGGCCTGTCGGTCCACCACTTTGGTCCAAACTGAAATATTTCAGGAACTATTAGATGGATTCGGACCACGTTTCCCAGAGGAAGAATCCTGATGACTTTGGTAACCCCCTGAGAGTTCATTCAGTACATATTTGTTTTGTTTTTTAGTGAAATGTCTCGACCACTATTTAATGTATTACCATGAAATTTGGTAAAGATATGACTTTTTGTCTAGCATTGTCAGCAGCTCGAATTTTTCACATACATACATACATGAAATACCTTAACATCTACTCTAACTGGCACAAAATGTTGTACAGACATGCTTCATCAGTGCTATGTATCCTAAAGGCTTTTGTGATCCACTGACTTTTCATCACCATGAGGTCAACATTTGTGGTTCTAAGTGAAATGTTTCAACAACTATATTAGATGGATTGCCATGAAAATTGGTACAGACATTCATGTCCCCTTCAGGATTAATTGAAATAACTTTTGTGACCCCTTTACTTTTCATCTGGTGTCATCATCATTTGTCCAATACTTTGATTAAAGACAGAATACCAGCATAATGAATCACATCCCATCAGCCTCAGCTGTACTTTGCAATTAGTGCTAATTAGCTAAGTTAAAATCTCAAGAAAGTGAAACAATTTAGCTCAAAGCACTGCTGTGCTTTGGGAACTGCTAGCACGGCTGCAGATTCAGTCTTGTTGAAATGGACATGACAATTGTGTTAACTTGTGACTACAGAAATTATTCTAAGAAAGCATAGATGTTGAGATGACAAAATCTTGAATGATCAAAAAATATTAAACATAATTACGCACAAGGTGTCTGTAGCCCTCCAAAAACAAGAGCAAACATGAAAAACTTTGAGTTGTTTATCTTACTGGTTTATTTGAGCTATTCAGTAGCCAAGATAAAACTTGTGGTGAGATGACAGTGACGCAGGTGAGTGAGGAGTCTCTGAAATGAGAAATATTAAGTGCACCATTGCTGAAAAACATCGTGCATGCTCAGACAATCTGCCCCTGAAGATGAAAATGATAATTTAGTTCTTTTATTAAATGGGACAGATTATTCACAACACCCACAAAGCACTACACAATCTTATCAATCAAGACTGTCAGATAAGACAAAAGAAAGACACATTTATTAACGCCAAAATCATAGATGCTTACAAGTCAACATAACGTGGTCAGACTAGCCCTCAAGTTTATTCATACTGCAAGCCTCATTCAGTCTTCTGAGTTCAACTTTAAATCTTTAATACAATTTCACCCAAAACTAGAAAAAAAACCTAACTTTTTAAGTACTTGCCTGCATATAAATAAATTGATAAATTTGTGGCCACACAATGAACTATCAAAAACCATCCACTTCTCATTAATCCACTCAGTACATTTCACTATTTAATCTAAGCATGTAGCACGTATGCTGGCTCATTAGACAACATATAGAAAAGGAATACATTAGTTATAAAGACTTAAATTCATTTGTGGTTGTTTTAATACAAAATTAACCTTTTCACAAACACAACACAGTTAAGGTAAGCCAATCGTATTACAGAAGCCTCATGATGTCACCACTCACTCTGCAGTTTTCACCAATGGACTGAGGCAAAGCTTTACCCTGAGAGCATGTTTTCCATCATGAGTCCATACAGAACATAAAAAAACTGGAAGAACTGGTTAGCATACCAGTTGGTGGCTTGTACGTTAGCCTGTTTTACACACCAGACCAGTCCAAATATCCAATATCAACAAGTATTTTCAGTGGCCTTTGGTGTTGCATGGTGATACAAGGACTGATATACAGTAGTTTCCGAGGTCAACTTCTGATGTATGATAACCTCAGTCCAATCTGGACTTAACAGACTGTCGAAGGCTTAGCCCACAGTGTAGGGTTTTACTTAGTTGCTGTGGACCAGAGTGACAAAGAGAAACAGTGAGCAGAGAGAGATGGCACCAGTCAGCACAGCTTTCACCAGCAACACTGTCCAACTGCCCAACAGGAAGACATGGACGAACAACCTGAAGACACACAGAGAAACATGGCGTGAGTTACACTGTTCATCCACAGGCAAATGCAAATCAGATAAATTTGAGTTTATGCAAGAGTTTTCAGATGTGTAGTTGACAATACTGCCCGAATATTTAAACATTTCAGAGCCAACAACAACGACACAATGAACTCTTCCACAGAATGGAAACTTGATAAAAGGATCTGCTGGTCCACTTAATCTTTATCACCAAGAGTTTCTAGTGGCTTAATGAACAAATCTGTGCTATTAATAAATTTCAATCAAGCAAAATAAATGTAGATAAAGAAGGAGCTTGCTAAAGACATTATAAGTACATCAAGTTATGCAAGTCTTACGTGGTTATTTTTTATGCATTTCTCTTACTTGGACATCTTATGTATGTTATGCAATCTCTTTAATTGCTTGTCAATTAAATTCTGTGTAAGTAAAATGTGTGTGTCATTATTGCATATGTTTCTGCAACATAGTGCCACCTTGTGGTTTATAAAGTAAATTGCAGCCACCACATAGGTGCACATAGGTGGTCAAACCTGGACTAAACTGAATTTTCCCTTGAATTATTTGCCTTTTTTGGAAATACACTCTTTTTCTTTCTTGTTGAAAGTCAGACGAGAGGATTTTATTCTTTTTTGTGTACTGTACAGTGTGTATGTAGTATGTCTGCAGGTATGTGCTTGTGCTGAGTGTGCACTTACTCCATTAAGAAGCCCTTGTAGACGCAGAGAGCCAGTAGCACAGTAACAGGTAGCCTGAAGCTCTTGGGAAGGTCATATCGTGTAAACATCCACACCACTGCTGCCATGGCGATATAATGGACCTGTACACACAGAGAGAGATGAATAATTACTGGTTTTAATTTATTTTTTTACAAACATTCACATTACAGACGCCTACGTCTAGTTTGACACTAGAGACTTATCATTCGGCAGGTCAAAGGTGATTAGAGAGCGTGCTAAGTTTAAAGCTAGTGTGGATGTGAAGTCAATTAGTCTAGGTAATGTGTCGAGCCAGGGAATTTCTCACAGCACAGACTATCAGACTGACTGCTTGGTTTATAAAATCTCCTTCCCCGCTGCATTGCTCACAAGCTCTCCTTCTCTAAATTTGTGAATCACAATAGTCTAATAATCATCCCTACCACTGGTGGTGGTAAAGTTTACAACAAAGCACTTGATAATACAGAGCCAAACATCTAATGTAATCAAAAGTTTGATCACACACTGTCCAGCAGGCCTTCAAAACTGTCAACTAATAACACAAGGTGTCTAATTCCAATTAATATTTTATCAAGTGGTGGCTCCACAGTTCTGCCTACTACTGATCACTGCAACAAGACGCTTAAATTTGGTTTTATAAATATCAGATCACTGTCTAAAGCCTTACTAATAAATAGTTTTGATATGATTGGGTTATGTGAAACATGGCTTAAACCAAATGTTTTCCTTCCCTTAAATGAAGCTTCCCCACATGACTTTACTTATGCCCTTATTGCTCAAGCAAATAAACAAGGTGGGGGTGTTACCTTAATATGTAAGTCTATTTTCAATTAAACCTCCGAACTTGACATTAAATTCAACTCATCTGAGGCTCTTATTTATAACAGAAACACATTCTGTTCATTCTACATTGTGATACTCTATCGGCCACCTGGCCTTTATTCACAATTTTTAGAGGAATTTAGAGAATTTATCTCTGATCTTGTTACTCATTCTGATGAAATTCTGATTCTGATGTAATCCACTAAGTACAGCCTTTCTGCCGCTTGTTGATACTTTTGGGTTTGTTCATGAGTTGACTAATTGCCATGGTAACACCCTTGATTTGGTTTATTTAAAGGGATAACTGTTTCTGATCTGTCTCTCCAGCTACATCTGCTGTGTCAGATCATTTTCTCATTAAATTTGAAGCATAATTGGTCTGTGCTGTTAATGTCGGCACAGATGCATTTACCACTTGCCACATTGGTCCGTCTACTATAGCTGCATTTGGTGAGCAGTTGCCTGAAGTCTTGGCTCTGTTCACTGCAGAGACAGGCTCTGTTGAAAATTTCACCAGTGACTTCAATGTCTCCTGGATTCAGTTGCACCTCTTACTCCCAGAACTACGTGACTAAAGAGGTCTACACCCTGGTTTAATGAAGAGACACATGTGGGCCCGCAGGAGACTAGACAATGGTGAAAATGAAAATTGGAAGTTTTTTACCTATCTTGGCATGAGTGTTTACTGAAATACAATCATGCTTCATCTTCTGCAAAAGCAGTGTATTTCTCTCACCTAATCAAGCCTAGATTTCTCTTAAACACTGTAGCTAAACTTACTAAAAAGCAGCTGTCCATTCGCTGCTCACCTATCACAGCTCATGAGTTTCTAGACTTTTTTCTGCAATAAGATTGATGAGATTAGAAACAAAACTACTTCTTCAACTCCAGCTACTGCAGATCCTGTCTTACCAAATTCATATTTATAAAGAGATTCACATATGGTCCCTGTTACTGCAGTTTTTGAGGCCCAACAGGTCTTGAAACTTTGACCAAGCTTGTATCAGCTTCTAAACCAGCTACTTGCCTACTTGACCCTTTAGCAGCAAAACTTTTTAAATACATCTAGCCTTTTCTGGAACCCACAATGCTACATATTGTTAATTTATCACTTACTACTGGCATTGTCCCCAGATGTTTCCAGACAGCTGTGGTGAAACCTCTACTTAAGAAATCACACCTCGACCCAGGGTATCGACCAGTCTCTTCCATTCTTATCGAGTACTAAGAGAGCTGTGTCACAACAACTTTTGACTAATATACAATGATCTACATGAACCTTTTCAATCGGCATTCAGGGTCTGTGCCCCCACTGAAACTGCTCTAACCAGAGTGGTAAATGATCTTCTACTTGCTATGGATTCAGATTCCACCACTGTGCTTCTATTACTGGACCTCAGTGCAGCCTTTGACACCATTGATTAATGTATACTATTAGACAGATTAAATTGTAATTTTGGTGTCTCTAACCTAGCCTCTCTTGGCTTAAGTCCTACTTATCTGAAAGAACACAGAAACATGTGTAGTATGTCCTCCTGCCAGGTCTCCATGGTGATGGAATTGCGTGACTCAGGTCCTATTTTGTTTCAGTGGCTCCTGGAATCTGCTTGATGTCCTTTTCATCACACTCTTCATATATATTATACATCTATTGTAATGTTGTTATCCTGTTCAATGCTGTAATTTGCGTTCTATTCTGTACACACAACATTTATTCCATGTCTGTTTGTCCTGGGAGAGGGATCCATCCTTTGTTGATCTTCCTGAGGTTTCTTCCATTTTTTCCCTGTTAAAGGGGTTTTTAGGGAGTTTTTCCTCATTTGAATCAAGGATCTAAGGACAGAGGATGTTGTATTGCTGTACAGACTATAAAGCCCCCTGAGGCAAATTTGTGATTTGTAATATTGGGCTAAACAAATAAAATTGACTTGACTTGATTACAGATACAATGACAATATCATAACACCTGAACATGCAGACAAGAATGAAATATTTTAATGTAATCTTTTTTGTAGACCACTGCTGTTAATGAGGTGAGTGAACAATGTGGAAAAAGCACTTCTGTAAATACAGTGGAAGGAGGTGAGCAGGGAGGAGGAGAGGGAAAGGAGACTGTCACAGAAAACAGATTAAAATCAATAACAGAAGATAGGAAATACAGGAGGAGAAAACAGCTACTCACCAAACTGATGTTAGAGTCAAAGCTCATCTGGATGTATTTCCAGTCAAACTCGATCCCTCTGGCTCCGACCCACAAAGGAAGGCACCTGAAGAGCCACAACAGTGAGATTCAGTGTTTAAATATGAACTATAATAAGTGAAGCTAGTGTTTCTTCTGCAGGAACAATGTTAAGTTAAATCTACAAAAGAGATGAATGACTGCTTACCTGGACATCACAAGTTCTGCTGTTGCCCAGCCCATGGCGGCCACCATGATCTTGTACTCTCCTTTCCCAGCATTACGAGACATTACAAGATGGAGGCCCAGCAGGTCTGCCAGGTCCACTGTTGCCTTCATAAATTCCTGGGAGACACACATACACGCATCAGCCTCTTAAACAAGCTGGTGTTACACAAGCTTTCTTTCTTTTTTGGCAATTCCAATAGTAAGTAAAATATGACAAAGTGAGAAAAAATGTTTTTTTTGGATCCAACACTCACCCCTACAAAGTCATAAACTCCAGCTCCTCCTTCCCATGTGGGAAAAAATGTAGCAAGGAACAGCATCTGAAACACAAGAAGATAAGAAAACCCGACTTACACACTCTTAAACACAAGGAAGATAATGACATAATAGTTTGTGAATTCCTATATAATGTCCTCCACTCATTTATTTTTCATTTCATATTTCATTCTGGGTTTTCATACAAACTGGCAGTTCCAACAATCATGTTGCCTAATGTTCTCTGGACAGCAAAATGGATTATATAAGTCCACCATCAGTGCTGGTCACCCGTTGACATACAAGAGCTGTCTGCATCCAACTGAGACATGTACATGCACTTTAATGCACTGTGCTGCTAACTGCTGGTTCTTTTTTTAGTTTTGTTTTTCCTCTTGGAATTTATTTTTATCATGTTTTTGAAGGGAATTTTTAGATATACAATATATCTGTTTCCTTTCTGTTGTTGTTGCACTGTTGTGGGCTGGGAGGAACAGCACTTTTTTTGTGTATGCAAATACACAAGAAAATGACAATAAGCTAAATCTTGAATCTATAGCCTCAAAAATGAAGAAAGATCATTCAATTGCCTGAAAGCTCACTCACCTTACAGAGCTGGACAAATAAGTAGGTTGCTCCAGCCTGGACACATCTCCAGAAAGCATTGTACTCTGAACTAAAGATTGAACACAAAGAGATACATTTTAGGACTGTAATACTGTATACGCAGGCACAGAATGCAGGATATGAAAGGCTATTATGAGAGAGGGCAGTCCAGGTAGAAACTGACACTTTGGGATGCAATGTTTTAAGATATGAGTGCAATTACAGACAAAGAAAAATCAGTCTGCATTATGTTGCTATGAAAAAGTACTTCCAAATCCACGAGCACACTACACAGTTGTAAGAGGATTAGACGAACCCCCCTCCCAAACCTCTGACATTACTAAGCAGATTATTAACAGAGACTTTTCAGTCTTGAGCATGTGTTGCTACAGTATAGTAGTACATAAAAATCATGTAATAATAATTTTAAACATTTGCCCATGACAGTAATTTTCTAATGTGGTGCACAGTATTTTACTTTCAATCCTCTCCTCACACGATGCTGTCGATGACTGGACTGACAGACATCACCCAGTTTACACAGACATGCATTGATCACCACCCATGTTGCAGATCCCTGATTTAAAACAGACACTTACAGCCCACTGCATTTGTATGTTATAAAGTAAGGGAAATACGCCAGAGCAAAGCAGTTTCCAAAGTGAAACAGCGTCATGATGTCTGGTCACGAAATTCAGCTCCCTGCAGAGAAGGAGAGAGAAGAAGACGACAAGATAAAAGGGTTGATACCATAGACCTGACTTGTTTCTGTACTGACAGATTTTGGCCCAAACTTACTTAGGTATACATTTACTTATATTATTACTGGGGCCAACTAATCTACAAATAACTAGAACAACAATTCTAAAAATGTCACAAAATAGTGAAAAACGACCATCACAATTTCTTTCTTAAGATTAACAATGACATAAAACAGATAAAAGCAGATAACAGTTACTTATTTTTTTAACAAACTCTTGATTTTACATGTCTCATCAGTAACAACTGTATCAGACAATAATTCGCAGTTTCTGATTATGTTTAATATCGGTCGTCCATTTCATACTGTGGCTCCACATAAGCTGATTTATCACATATGCCAAACATTAACAACTCTGTCACCTGTCAAGTAAATGTTTAGCATGTGTCTTTTTTAAATCCAGAGATATAAATATATGTAGTGTCCTTAAGTAAAGGAATAATCTGTACATTAACTAAACTATTTCAAACGTTACACGACGCTACGTCTAGCTAGCACGTCTCGACGGCAGTTTCTCCCTGTCGATGTTAACCACAAAGCTGTTTTTTTTATTTCATTTATCACTTAAATCGTACAGCATAATCTGTAAAACTGAGCTTTTTCAGTGTTTGTACTTACTATGAAAGAAGAACTTAAAAGAGGCCAAATGTCGTGTGCCGTTGAATGACAACCGGAAGTTATCTAGGTTCCACGTCGAAATGCCTCCGACGACGCCACTGAAAAAAGGTTCCGCAAGATGTTCACTTGTGTGTAGCTTAAGGTCGAGTTATACATATTAATAGACTTAATTTACGGTTATATAATACTTCACAGCTACCATTTTCAAAACATCTGCATTCAGGATGAATCGACATCAGAAAACCGATAATTATCTTATCAGAAAACACACACAAGACAAACAGGCAAACATGGACATTTTTAAAAGAATAGGCTACTGTGAATTTTGAATATTCAATAAATACCCGATCACAGCAGAATCATGTCATGACAATGTAACATATGGACAAAAAAAAAAAAAAAACATATAGGAGCTGAAAAATGAATAAAAAGAGGGTGAAGTGTTCATTGTACTGGAGGAGCTTCACATTTCTAGCCCACAGTCTGATGTTCAGTGCGTGACACCCACGATATAGATCAAAATTAATAACTGGCTGAATGAATCGAGAAAATAATGAAAATCATTGTTAGTTGCAGCCCTATAGTTATGGGCTATGGGTTATGACAAAAGTTCCCTGTGTGGACATTCATAAAACCCATACTTTCAGACCAAAACCAGTGCTATATGCCAAATATTATTTGATTTTACACAAATAATTAAAAAAGTTTATTTTTTTCAGATATCAGGACAACGTCATTAGTATTTACAGATGACTTAAAATGTAAAAGCCTGTATTTTCACATACATACACTTACATTTCTAAAGTAATGTTACTTCCAGATGGTTGTTGAGCCTTCATGGTTCTGACAACTATAAAAGAAAAAAAAAACTGCATGAAAAATACTGTTGTACACTGTTGTAGAGCTTATTAACAGGAAACCATCTTAACACATGAAACATTTTGAAGAAAATTCATTTATTAACTTAGTGTGGTTGCTGTAATGTCTGTAATACTTAAAGCTTTGGAAGCATTTCACCTTATGCTTGCTTACTTGAGGAGGCTGTAGTTTAATAAAGTGTAGAGAGACAGGCTTGTAAACAATAAGGTTGCCATCTTAAATTCCTATGACAACAAATCAATTAGTGGAAGGACAAGGAGTCATTTTCTATCTCACAAGAGTGCTATGTAAATTTTTGGTGCAAACATGTATTTTTGTAAAAAAAAAAATAATAAAAAAAAAAGGTACAAAGACCACAGACTGGACAAGAACAAAACAAGCATGTCCACATCCAGCAGGCTGATCAGGATAAAAGAGCAAAACATTTATAATCAGTCATTCAAACTGTACATTTTCCCTCAAAAACAGAGCATGCCACACCTTTTCAGTGTTTACATTAAACACTAAATTACATCACATTTACACATTACACAAAAGCAAAGATACAGCTGAGAAGCAGCATCTCTCCAAACCCCCTATTATGGTCCAGATGAAACTGGGACTTTTTAAGTAACATATGAAAACTTTTTTCATTGAACAGGAATTTTTTGTTCCATTTAATCTACCAGTCAAATTCAAGCTTTTTCCAAACTCTTAACCTGATAAGCCTGGCTGAGGTCCTTGTTTGCTAAATAATCCTACATCTGTATTCTTCCTTTGGCCACTGAAGTTGGCAGATTTAAAAATGCTCAGAGGAAAAGCAGATTGTGTGAGCTGTGTGATTTCAGAGGAGGGAAAAGTGACTCACATTTTCTTTTCTATTGTACATATAATGATTTAAAAGTGTGTGAAATGTTCTGGTGTATAGATAATCAACAATTGTGTTTATGTTTTCTGATTTCATCAGTATAATACAGTACATGTTTTGACAGAGCGGAATTTTGCTGTAGACATGAGGGTCTACAATTTGGGAAAATTATTCAAACTAGTTTTCTTTATCTTCTTTGGGCAGGTCATACAAAGCATTGTGGATGTAGTTTGTATTCATTTGTTTAGTCTTGTAAACCTGTGTGGCATGTTAAATGCAATTTCAATCATTCATTTATATAATTGCTATGGATGAACATGCCCATCATTTTCAAAAGGTTCAGCTTGTCCAACCTTTTTCTCCAGAAAACATTTGATCTGATTCTCATTTTCTTCCTTCACACCTCACCGTCTCTTCACATTGCATCACTTTAAATGTATTTTTTTAAACTCAAGACACAAAGAAAAAGGTGATAAAATAAACATAATGAACAATTGTGTTGCCGTGGCTTCAATTTACAAATGAGTGCATACTCAAAAACCAAATAATCAATAGAAAACGTGAAAAAACAAACAAACAGATAATACATAAACAAAGTGGACCCAAATCCAGTCGTGTGTGGTGCAGTACATGCTGTCCCTCCACATCAGAAAGCTTCAGTAACATCCTGAACATTCATAACTGTCCAGTCTCCATGCTTGGATGTGGAAATCAGCCTGCAGGCAAATGACTGGATCAGAATCTTTTCAGTTAACAGATGTTGATTATCATGTCCTTGTGCTGACCTCTGTCTACCGTACTAGTATTACCTTAGTTTCAGAAAGATGTCATCCTGTAAAACAACATGCAGCACTATGCTTAAGTCCAAAAGCAGAACAGCTGAGAGTCACTGAAGCAAAGTCTTGGAAAAAAAAGTCTCTTCAGGTTCAGATTCAACTTCACATGAACATGACAACAATTAACACTTAAACTATATGTAAGATCTACTGAAATTAAATGTCTACATTTAATTTCTACAGAACTTAAAAAGGCCCTAAAATTTCTTGACAAAATGTTAAGTTCGATTGAAATATGTATTAGAGAGCAGACGAAAAAGTATTGATTAACAGTAGTTCATATATTGTGCTGTATATTAAAGGAAAGAGACAGACAGAATGTGTAAAATAAAAAATGAGTAAAATGTGTAAAATAAATGTAGCTAGTGTAACATATACCTTTAATTTTAATTCCACCTACTGATCTTGTGTCTTACGTTTTAGTCAACATTATCATCACAAGACATGGTAATTCTTAGCAAGCACAGAAATTGAGAAAGAAATGTTGGACCCTAAAACCACAACTTGCATTATTCAATGGGACTTGATGGAGACAGAAACCCTCCCACTGTGTGAAGCAGTATATATATATATATATATATATATATGTGTGTATGTGTGTGTGTGTGTGTGTGTGTGTGTGTGTGTATGTATATGTATACATATATATATATATATTTTTAATATATATTATTAATAGTAACAAATGTCCCCCCTTAAATCCCACAGACCTGTAACATGTTGTTTTAATGGCAGTATGTTCAATAAAACAGCAGGTGGCACTGTAGTAAAAAGCCTAATAATTTTCAGTTTCAGTTTCTTCTAAGAGGAAGTAACTTTTCCAAGGCCTTGCAGTAACATAAAAAAGACAGCAGATGGCTCTACAGGCTTCTGCAGCTGCTCCATCCTTTATGAATGAATACTTTATTTCAGTCATACATTATGAGAAACAAAACAACAGTGTGGGTATGCAACTGACAAAAACATAATCATACATGTTTGCACCAATCCATTTCACACAATAAATTCACACAATCAATGACCGAAAAAGGAATATGCTGAAGCCCAAGGCTTATTTTTGTCTACCCTATACGATCCATAAAATAACCCAGAATATCAGCAGTATGACGGAAAGAAAAAACTATTTTTTTACTCTAAATTGTGATCCTAATTGTTTTACATCTTAATCATTTTACCTCGTAATCCTTAATTATTTTACATTTTAAAGTTTTTTTGAAACTCAACAGAGAGTTACACATTTTCAACTCGTTACTAAGATCATTCCTTCACCTACCAATGTCTCTTATTATGAAATGACTTGGAGGATCCAGGAGAAGGGGAGCAGTGGAGTCACTGCCTCTCCTTCTGAAGGGAGACTAGCCAACTAACGATTATTTTCGTCATTGATTAGTGTGACGATTATGTCAATGGGAATTTTAGGCATTTTTCTCTTAAAAAATGATTTAAACTACTATTTGAGTATGGGGGTATGACTTGCTACAAAACAAAACAAACAAAAAAAATCAAACCAGGGATACTGATGTTAAATAGGTAAGCCACAAAGATTCTACCATTTTTGCTGTTTAAACATTTATGGTGAATAAATTGCCGTGGCCTCCAGTCTTTAAATGGATGGTATAACATTTATATTAACAGTATCATTATAAAATTAGTGCAGCAGCATCTCATTTCTCCCAATTTTTTCACAGTAGTTCTTCTTCTGCCCTGACTGTCACACCCTGCCTGGACTTTGTGTGTTTTTTGGTCTTTTTATGTTCTTGGTCTCCTGGTTTGCAGTTCTGTTTAGTCCTTCTGGTCATATGGGTCTTGTTATATTTGGGTGGTGGGTGTGGACTGCCTTTTGTTGTTTAGCCTGGTGTGTTGTGTACGTTAGTTTGGGTTCATGACGGTTCTTGGACAAGTTGGTGTGGGTTGCATTTAGAGTATTGTGTTTTCTGGGTTTTGGTTTTGTTAGTGTTTCCCTTGTGTGTTCATGTACTCCTCCTCACCTGCCCTGTATCAGTCTCGTTAGCCCTGCCCTGCTTCTTGTGTTTCCCTCAGCCAATCACTCCCAGCCTGCCCTTGTGTCTCGTCACCTGTTCCCCATTCCCTGAGTAGTTTAGTCTGTATTTACGGTCTGGTTTTGAGTTGAGTCTTTGTTGGATCATTCGTTTTGTTTCGTCTGCTAGTTCTGTTCAGCTCTGTTTGCCTGTTCTTGACCATCCACGATTAAGGGAGATTTTCATCAAATCTGCATTCTGGCCTCTGCGTTTGGGTCCAGTCCTGCTTCCCCACCCTGACACTGACAGGTTAGGTGAGGTACACCTGGCTGCAATGAAGGGACGAGAGGATTAAATGAAGTAGAAACCTTTTTATTGAAACCAAAACTGGAGTTCAGAGGAAGAAATACTTTATTGATCCTTGTGGGTTAACTGATCCCCTGCATTTGACCCATCCTATACACACACATACACACTAGGAGCAGTGGGCACCACAATGCAGCAACCGGGGAACAACTCCAGTTCTTTTGCACCTGGTGGAAACCCACACACATGGAAAGGACCTTGGATGGAAAGGGTTCAAATTCAAGACCGTCTTGCTGAGGCAACAGCACGAACCACTGAGCCACCATGCAGCCCTCAGGTTGCAACCATTGATGTTGTGTAATGTTCAATTTAATAATGGTTCACTCAAATATAGGAAGTGATATGTTAAGTAACTGTGTTGCATTGCAGTCACTGTATTAATGTCAGAGTGTCTCATGAGTGATTTATTGTCTTTTTGTTCATATAAAAAATGAAACAGGACAACTGGACAGTTTGAGGTTTTTCAAGTTTTATTTCTTTGTCTCATTACTCTTAAGCTGAGTTACAGTAGCTCTGCCTCTCATTTTCCTCCTTCCACTGGTGATTAAGCCTTTAAAACACACCAACATGGAGATGGATACAGTAGTTACCATAGTACTGAGCCATAACGACACATCTAAAGTGGCAGTGAGAGGTGGAGAGGGAGGGGCACACAGACACAAATACTGTCACCGACCGATCGTCTCATTATTAAAGGAAAAAACAGATAAACTGAGAACACTCAAACACACTGCTGCTGCTGCCTACGTATACTGTAGTCGAGCTAAGGACCGTGATGCTATGACTTGGCTATGGATGGGGACTGTGTGTAAAAGAGAAGGGAGGGGGTGAGAGGATGGTTGGGGTGGTCCCTTTCCTGACTTCCGTTCTGGACAGGAAGTGTCTACTCCTTGGTGTGCATGTACATCAGCAGATCAGCGACACGGTGGCTGTAGCCGAACTCGTTATCATACCTGGAGAGAGACGCAGGGAAAAGAAGAAAGAGAGATTTAATGATCAGTTTTGAAAAAGATAAAACTGTGTTTCCTTTTACATGTGGGACAGATCAAACTAACCAGGAAATGAGCTTCACGAAGTTGTCGTTCAGGGAGATGCCAGCGCCAGCATCAAAGATGGAGGAGTGGGTGTCACCGATGAAATCAGAGGACACCACCTGCAAAACACAAAACAAGTCAGATGTTGTGAAGCCAGGGACAGTTTATGCAATATTACTTACTAATCTCAAAATACACAATCAGTCAGAACTATCATGGAGGACACAGGTTATATTTTTTTTTCACATAAAACACAATTCATTTGAACAAGAATGTTTTCTAAAAATCAATCCTAATCCATGCATCCGAATGAAATTAAAACCCCACCCCTTCATCCCACTGAGTTATGATTTTAGCTGTGACATTATTACTAGTCATGTATTTGCATTACCTGGTCCTCGGTGTAACCCAGCACTCCCTTCATGGGCCCATGTGAGGCCTTCTTGACGGCTTCCTTAATCTCAGCGTAAGATGCAGGCTTGGACAGACGGCATGTCAGGTCCACCACTGACACATCAGCCACTGGCACCCTGAAGGCCATGCCTGTCAGCTTACTAGAGACAAAGACAGGACAAAAGATAGATATTAGACTTGTGTCACCACCTATTTTTTTCTTTCACAACATCTGTTAACCACCTTGATACAATTAAAGGTTCATCCAGTGATTAAGCTGATGATAAATAAGGTTGTGTGTATGTATTTACCCGTTGAGTTCGGGGATGACTTTGCCCACTGCCTTGGCGGCACCAGTGGAGGCTGGAATGATGTTCTGGTGGGCACCGCGGCCATCACGCCAGGCCTTGGCGCTGGGACCATCCACTGTCTTCTGGGTGGCTGTGTATGCATGGACTGTAGTCTGCAGAGGAGAGTGTAATATTACATACATGACACATATATTTCCTTAGTGTCTTAATTTGAACCTTCAACCCTGACATATATATTATATATATTACAGAACAATCTATGAAAAAGTCTTGAACTATTAAAACTCATTTGGACACAGATACATGTAAATTGAAATCATGCATGTTTTCAGAGCAGTAACAGATTTACTGTAACTTACCATGAGAGCCTCCTCGATTCCAAAGTTATCATGGATGACTTTGGCCAGGGGGGCCAGGCAGTTGGTGGTGCAGGAGGCATTACTGTCAACAGAAAGATAGACATGGTCACTAACTAGCAGACTCAAGAATCACTTGAAATACAGAAATCTTTTCATTTTAAAAAAATGATTTTACTAAAAGAGTACTAGAGAGGCTGCAGTAATTAATTAAAAATGTACAGTACGCAAAGTGTGCAAAACCAAAAGCAAGTTACCTGACGATGGTCATGGAGGAGGGGTCATACTTGTCCTCGTTGACTCCCATGACAAACATTGGAGCATCAGGTGAGGGGGCGGACACAACCACACGCTGAGCTCCACCCTGGAGGTGAGACTGTGATTGACCAGCAGAGAGAAAGAGAGCACAAGTTAGAAACTGGACAATCTGTGTACAGTATTTGCTTCTATGTTCATGTGTGTATGTGTTTGTGTGTACGTACGGAGGCCTTCTCCACACTGAGGAAGACTCCAGTGGACTCAACAACGTACTTGGCTCCAGCATTGCCCCAAGGGATCTCTGCTGGCTTCATACTAGAGTCAGAAAGGAAACAGAGTCAGTGTAAGGTTAAGTGAGTATCACTGCTGTCTAGGAGTTTCACGAAAGTAGAAACAGAGATAGTTATGTTTAGCAAAAGAAGTGAAAGATGGTCGTAGGAGGGTAATCTTGTTAGAACGGTACATCCAGTGCTGTCTCACTGACTGTGAATATCCTCTTTGGATAATTTCATGCCAGTAGTGTCATACTTAGTGCTCATACTGGAGGTAGTGTAAAACAGGAATGTCTCTTCCATATCCCTCCACTTTGTTGGTATTGGCTTTTGCAAAGTGGAGGCCCCACCGCTCAATGGACTAAAAAAACAGTGGGTACAATGGGTAGAGAGGCAGCTATGACAAGGCCTGAGGCAGCAGACAGCCTCATTCCGAGTGACAGGAATTCACCCAGGACATTAAAGACCAGCAGGACAAACTGGCATGAAATACCTCACCTTAAAATGAAAAATAGATTATGTAACCATTCCAACTGAACTATTAGATGGCTGCTTCTATACAGTTATACTCATGTTGGACCCATAATTCCTTCATATAAATCAGTGGACCTGTTCTTGGCTGCCACCAGTTAGCAACATTACTGATATCTGTGCAGAAACAGCCACTAGCCACCAAACGTCACCATCACTCACCACTGGAAGACAGAGATAGTGTTGCCATCGACGATGAGCTTGCCATCCTCCTGGGAGACCTCTCCATGGTAACGGCCGTGGGTGGAGTCATACTTAAACATGTAGACCTAGGAGAAGATTCAGATTAGTTGTTAGTAAAATTTCTGTGCTCGTCTGTTATTTTCTTCAACAGCCTCTTTCAACAATAGACACTGCAAACTTTTCAATTGAGGAATAATGAGGATCTACATGGATTTAAACATATTGTTGAGGATAATTTAAGTATTTGTAAGTTTGCTCACCATGTACTGCAAGTCAATGAAGGGGTCGTTGATGGCCACAACCTTGATGCCTTTCTGAAGGCAAGCCCTCAACACGAGGCGGCCAATACGACCGAAGCTGCAGAAAGAGATAAAGAAGGGTTAATAATAGTTGCTTTGGGAAAATGGTGGGAAACTTCCTCAGGATGTCAAATCACTCGTGGGACCTCACATGAACCCCATCAGCAGGAAAGTCATGCCCTTCTTTCACCTCTGTATTCTTGCTGCTCCACTACTGTTAAGCTCATTATTAATGCAAGCCAAACACGTTTGGTTGCTGGTTCACATTAAAATCTTGATGACCAAGGACAACTAAAGCAGCTACATGAAGTGCAGCATTAGTCATAGAGAACGTTTTTTTTCAGATCAGTTTCATATTTTGGAAAGAAGGAATGGTAGAAGAACATACAGTCATAGTTAACTGGTTAACTGAAGAGCTTCAGGCGACCTCCAACATGTAATCAAAGTAAACTACAGATTTTACTGTGCCATTACTGTTTAAAAGGAAATCCATTCGCACTGTTCTGTACCACAAGCTCTAATTACAGTTCCACAGGATCAATGTGGGCAAACAAATGCATTCGCAGCACCCTCAATAACCCTCTACTAATACCAGAAATTACTGGGTGCACAGTGAATGTTCATCCCCAAAATATGCTGCACTGACATCCTGTCCTTATCAAACTATAATCATTCTGAACTATCCTGTTTCTGAAATCAAACTCACCCATTGATTCCAACACAGAGATCTGACATGGCTGCTGCTGCTTTGGGGGGATTGAGTTACCTGGAGAAAAAAGAAAAAAAGAGAGAAACCAATGACATTAGAGAGATAACTACAGCTACTGAATGACGAAAATAACAATTCAATCTCATGTAGCAATGTCCTCTAACTGGCAAACAGACAAAATAACCATGTGCTCTTAACAATGCCAGAAATTAGTACAACATAACAATGTAATACACTCTCTTCTTTGTCGCTGAGATTAAACATCAGTTGGTAGGCTTGACAACAAAAACACAAATATGCAAATGCTTAGACAGATATAAACGGTCGCCTTGGCAGCAAGAAGTGGCTTTAATCAGGTTAGTTAATTTGTTAGCAACATACAGAGACTGCGTGTGTGTTGCACTGGTGTAATGTGGCCATGTCTGATAACTCTGGTCCTTCTATTCTTTGGACTCTACAAATCAAAAAACAGGAGACTCTTTTATGCCTTTATGAAGCTTTTCAATAATAACTATGCATTTGAAAATGTTCTGTTGAGGAAATCTAAACATCTACTTTGTATGATGTTAATTAATTTGCCTTTGTCAGCTGTCAAATCTGTACAATGCTGAAAGAAACAGACTAGAAACAATGTTAGCAGCAGTAACCTAACATTACATCGACAGGCAGTGTGACGCATTAGCACATACAGGTTAAAAAAACACCAAGGTGGTACATTGGTGTCCACAGATGAAGCTGGTATAACAGTATGAGCTGTGAACTTTGGTTGAAGGTGCAATAGTGGACTGAAAGTGTGCAATGGGTTTGATTCTGTTTGTTGTTTTTCTGACTGAAAAATACAGGCTGTCAAATAACATGTTTTATATATATCTGCTGCAGGAGGAGGGAGGTGTTACATCATGCATGGGCATGTTTAGAAAACAATGGAGAGGGATAAGGGGGCAGGGAGGAACGCAGAGTAAGCAGTAGGTATGTAACGCAACAAACAGAGACTTGTCTGCTGACTGAACAGAGAGGAAGCCTGGCCTTGACTCAACTATGTGACTTCTTTTCCCTCTGCTTTCCTCTCCTTTTCATACACTTATCTCTCCACGCCTCCTCTCTCTTCTCCTCCCACTGTTCCTCCCCCTGTATTTTCTACCAATTGCTTCGCCTCTCTCTTCCTGCCCCCTCCTCCACCATCTTATCTCTTCCTCTTCTCTGCTGTCTTTGGTATGTCTATAATAGAAGAGAAAAGCACTCTTTGATATCATATTTAGCTTCTTCTTTTATATCATGTGATTTGCCTTTTGGCAGAGAAAAATTATATCAAAGCACCTGAAACTGCGTCAAAGATTTTGTGTGTAAATTAGGTCAATACTAGGTTCATTACCAGCTGGTTTAAGAGATGTTTATCTGAAAGCCTGAATTAATTTAGGGACTCATTTAGGGTTCATTAAAACAGGGTGTACGAGTCAAGTATAAACCCAACACATGAACTCCTGTGGTTCAAGAGAAGTTGTGGTGAACTATTTTTTACCAACAGCTGCAGGCCTGTTAAATGTGGTGTTTCACTGAGGTATCGTCTCTTGAAAGATTTCTGTCTGTAACATGTATCCAAACACTTAGCTCAGACTGCCGAGCAGATATGTTAAGTCAGGAACATTAACCAGGTACTAACCTTGTCAGCAGCTAATGTGTGTGTGTGTGTGTGTGACCGTCCCAGGTAGACTAAGGGCGCCACGGATTGTCCTTGAAACTGGTTGGTTGCCATTTTAGACCACTGTAATCTCCTAATCTGTTGTATATGTGCTTCTGTCTCTGAGTGAGTGTCTCTGTGGGGAACATGTAGGACAGGCTGTCGATCTGGTGAAATGCATTGTGGGAGCACTTTAATAGACTGAAGGGGCAACCAGATTAGAGTAAATCATCTCTCTCTCATTCTCCCACACCGTCTCAAATGTATTTGAACCTGAGATTTATTCACTGTTGTTATTAAGTACAATAAGCTGATGCTCTGTCTCGCTTTGTAACAATTTGATACCAGTCAAAATTCATTTATAGAGCTATTATGGTCTTCAACTGTCAGATTTCAAACAGTTATTTTTAGCGTATATTTGTTTCTAGTATTTTTCTTGTCTGCCTGTTTGTAGCACCTTTATTTCAGGACAGAGCAGCCATTTTGTGTTCTGCTGTTAGCATCCATAATACAAGGTCGCCAAAGGAGAGTCAGAGAGAGAGGGAGAGAGAGAGCACACAGTATCATCGTGCTGTTCTCACATTTCTGTCTTTCCTCCCTTTTATACTTGGTTCCCACCATCACCTATTGTGCATTCACAAAGCCCTCTCTTTCCCCTCTTTTGAAGTTTCCTTCCCTGTCGCCAGTGCACTTTTGCACAGTAGAGCGTCCCAGTCCTTGGCTTTCTCTTTCTCCATACTAACTTCTCCATTTTCTCTAAACAGAGCAGTTGCCCTGGGTTTTCCAACACAAAATGGCTGCTCTATTGATGAATGATACTACTTTTTAAAGCAGAGTGGACTATTCTTACTGACTCAAGTAGATGGAAAATGGGACTGGACAAAGTTTGACAGAGCCAAATAACAGAGAGATCTGTTGGGATCTGGCTCCAGATGTGGAGAACTTGACAACTTGACAACCTGATCTCATGGAAAATAAAGTTTTTAATTAGTTGCTGAAGTTTAAACTATGAAAATGAGAGTATGTTTGAATGAACTGATGTAGGAGAGTACTGGAGACTTTTTACTATGTGCGCACAAGCCTGCCTGTATGAGCTTGATGACACGCCCCCTTCATATCCGTTACTGTTGCCTAGCTACAGTGTGGGGGTTGGCCAGTCAACGGGAGAAGAGGGAGGGTTAAGGCACTTCTCTAAAAGAAAAGGCCATGTCTAACATTTGGAGAGATAGGAGCCGTCATGACTGCATTACAAATAATGATGATGGTTGAACAGCGAGCAAAATTCATGCCCAGGAATTCGAACCCTGCAGTTAAATTATCCAACATTTCTACTGGCATTTTATAATAGGACAAAAATCCTCCAAAGCAGCCAGCAACTCTTTCCACTTCTCCACCACACAGTCCTGCCTCTTTTGACTGCAGACCAATCAGCCCAGATCTAGTATTCAGCTCACACTTTTTAACAGGCCGACACATACTCACATAGACACGTCCCAGCTCACAGAGGCAGTATTGTGCAAAGAGGACCACAGAAGTTAGATGTTGTTAACTGCAGCTTACAATCTGCTGACACTCACTCAAACGCAGGAAGAGGAGGCAGACAGACGGCCAGATAAATGAAGTGCAGCAAGGTTTCTTCAACATTTTTCTGGCCATTTACTACCTACTACAGATGTATTACCCTGCTCACTTTTGTTCACGATCAAGTTGAAGACAACAGGGACTGAAAAGATTAAAGTGAGTATTATTATGAGTTCACTTCAGTGGCAGCGTCCATTCTAAATGGATTAATCTGTCATATCAATGCTGGCATGAACAAAATACATGATTTAGATTCCTGAAGTGCAGCCAGCACTTCTTCTGATTGGCTGGCCAGGGACCAATCAGAGAGACACTTAACCACGCCTCTAAAGAGTAGGAAGGGAAATGCATCCATCTAGTCTCTCCATCTCTCCATCTAACCTTCATCTCTCATCCGCACTTCTGTGTCACCTCAGTTTTGCTCAATAAATCTCCCCTTTCACCAGTCAGATATTAAACCACACCAGTAAGTCAAACACTTGACAAGGGTGGTACGACCATACCTTCTTCTGATTGGTTAGAGAAAGAGAAGAACCAGCCAGTCAGACATGCTTTAGTGTTCAATCCCACTTTTTACCCACTAGTCGATCAAATACCTGTTGTCTTTATTCAGTGTGTAGGTCAGTCCCTCCTCTCTTCCTCCACCTGCTGTCTCTCTCTCATTGCCCCTTTTAATCCCATTTCTGTTGTATTATTCTCATCAGTCCCTCGCTTGCTTTTTTTTTTTGATATCACACTTCCCCTCCCCTTTTCCAATGCACCCAAACTAATCGTTCAAATTCGGCACCCTCCCTCCATCTGCCTATTTGTCTGTCCTCGCCACTCTTTGTCTGTCTGGTCCACCTCATTTAGCACACTCTACCCTCCCTCTGAGCTGCGACCCATTTTCCTCACACAAACACAGAGTTTCACCGGTGGGGGTATAGGGACAAGGGCACCGTGTCTGTGTGTAGTGCATCTACACCGGAGGGACCGTTGGGGGGAAAGATGACTCATACCCAGCCGACCAGAAAAGGACAAAAACAACAGGCTGCATCATAGTGGCAAAATCTCAAAATTTAGGCAAAAAAAATGTCTGATGCTGAGAGGAAAAAGGGAGAGGAGAGGAGGGAGTGTGAAACAGCATTTGCCTTCTGCCAGCACCTCCTCTGGTGTCAAGCACCAACACTTTGCCAAACAAACACTGACTCTTCTTTTCTCTGTAATATGTCAACAGTCTCAGAGGAGTGTTTGGACTGTGTGTGTAGTTCAGTCACTTGCTCCTATCCCTTATATGGACTTGAGTTTTATGCAGCACAGATGAGCTACTGTTCATCTTTCCAACAGTATTGGAAAACTCTTCACAAATAATGACTGGCCTATTTCAGCTTGTGTATCTACTGCAAATTTGTTTTTGAGTGAATGAACCGACTGACTCTTCCTGCCCACTATGCCACTCCCCCCAGCCTTCCTCCTTCGTCTGCCCTTCTTTCAGCGTCTCCTGCCTATTCAAACCTCCCTCTAGCTTTCTCTCCGTCTGTCACACCCTCTTTCTACACAGTATTTTTCCACTGCAGTGGGTTGATTGGCTATAGGCCAGACAGGCTATCCAATTAGGTAATGTTTTCTCGTCTTGCCTGCCTCTCAGTAAATTTAAATAAATCAAATAGCTTTGAAACAGTTATACACTCTTACATGTACAACACTAGTAAGGTCAAACTTTCTGTGGTCAAACTCTTTATTTGTCTTTCTGCTCATCTTTTTGTTCCTCCCTTCCTTTGCAGTGTACCTCCTTCCTCTCTTTTTATAGTTTCATCATAGAAGCAATGTCACTTTGCTGCTATGAACTAGTCAGTTAAATGTCCAATGCCATCACATCAATGGTCAGACACATGCAGGCGCCCACCACAGGCTGCGTGTCCTACTCAGCAGGTAGGGCCTCCTGCTGACAGCAACAGACAGACAACAAGTCTGCTGTTTCATCAGTGGCATAAGCAGCCAGAATTTATAAAGAATTGATAGATTTAAGTATTCCTATTACCAAATATACATACAGAGATCTGGGTTAATGAAATTAATAAAATAAAGCTGGTGGATTTAGTAACTTACTGCAAAGTGTTGTTCAAGCACACATTCATGCATGCACACACACATACACAGGTAGACATCAACCATCATGAATTATTAAAAGGTGTGCTGTATCAAACTGCAGAGGACTCAATAGGAGAGACATGTGACTACTCTGCAGACACACACAGACTGCTCATGCCCTTCTGAGACTGTCACCAGGCAGATGACAGATATCCTTCCTAAAGCCCTGGTCCTTTTCATCCCCTCCTCTCAAGCTCTCAAGCTCTCAAGCTACAGTACACCTTTATGCTGTGTGCACTGCTTTTCACTCATCATGGTAACACGTGTACTAACTATAAATTATAACTGTATTAATAACTGTAAATTATTTTTAAAACAAGGGTAACTGCTTTGTTACACATGTGTGGGCTTATATTTGTCAGTTGGACTTCCTTCCTCAGTATAAGGGTTATTTCCTTAAATTTACAACAGCTCAAAGTGCTGAGTCACTCTAGAGTTACTTCTCTCTCAACCACATCCTGGACAAGATGGCTGGTCGATTAGTCAGCTGCAGAGTGTAATAGAAAGAGACTCATACTAACCTCAGCCTAGAAACAACCATGCTACCTCTAGGTGGAAAACTTGAGTTGATCTAGAAAAAATGAGTCATAACCTCTTCAAGAAGAAGAAATGATTTGAATCTGTGCAGATCTTGAACCTGATTTGATAGAAGAAAAAATAGTCTATGTACTTCTCACAGCAAGTACCTGAGAATCCAATCCCCCTCTATGAATAATGTCATAGAAACCTACAGTATGGCCTCACTTACATCACGAGTAGCTCATGTGTTGTCAGTATGTTCTTAATAACATGGCTGTGGTGTTTGTTAGGCTAGGAGAACATGTCTTGTGTGTTCCTGGTAGTGCTCTAGCTAATTTCATTGGCTACTGATATACTCCTTGCTCAGCAAAGCAGCCAACATGTCGGTCACACAGCCGCTGACATTTACATGTCAGACATTTATCTGACACCCTGACCTGCAGCACTTTAGAGTAAGCACAAGAGCAAAGTGAATGTCACAGTGATTATGTGTGACATGACAAGCAACAACTGGGCCTTATATGTGTCCATAATAATATGATTATAATAATACACCTCAGAACAGGTTTATCTTTGGTTAATATTATTGGCATGGCACTAGTTTGTCATGATGTATAGTATTTAACCACCTCAAATGCATTGATAAGACTAGTAGACTAATTTGAATTTTAAAATTATATTGTAATCACTGTCATTTTTAATATATTAAACTGTATATTAAACAGTAATTAAACTGGATAAATTTGTGCTTTAATGTTAGGACCAATTAAAGACATTGGTCCAGAGGGAAGTTACAATCAGTCATAAATCATGTTAATTAGAAATACTGCAAAATCATTATCTGCTGATGCATAGCACATGGCTGCTAATGTTCTCCCAAAATGATCAACACAAAGCCTGAAAAGCCTGGTTACATATATATAGCTTTGATAATATAATACTATAATACTTAGCAGCCCCATGGCAGCTCTGGGCTTGTTATTAATTACCTTAAATCATTCACAACCTAAACTATGGGTCCAGTGTGGATAGCCCATTTCAAGCTGATGAAGGAGTTTGAGAATAAAGATTAGCAGCCGGTCAGCATCACTGCTGCAGCTCAAGGCCTGCTGTGACCTTCCTCAGCTGGAGTGATGACCTTCAACAGTGAGACAAGGCCAGACATGTCTGCATCTGCATGTACCACACCTACCTGAACTGAATGAAAGTAACTGTGAGCTAACAGTGATAACCACGTGTGGTTACAGTCTTATTCACTGAATTAAAACCAGTATTACTATCAATAATACTGCTCTTAGAAACAGGATGAGATTGATTAACATTCCCAATTTTTGTATAATAGCATTGACTGGCTTTTAGGTTTTGATATATATTGATTTTGCCATTTTTAAAACATCAATTCTCCTGTTACTGTAGCTTCCTCTTATTAATTTTCCACACAACACACGGCTCACTAGTTCCGCTCTTCAGGCGCCTAGTTAAAAGCTTCATAATAAACTGAGATGAACTTTAGCTGTGTGGTATGGTTGCTTTTAAAAACGCAGGCCTCTTTGAAAACCGCATCAACAGGTCTGTCGAGTCAAATTGCGGCAGAATCATGCGACATGTACTCTTCCCTCTCTGCCCTTCAAAAAAGCATCACAGGAGCACTTTCAGCTCTCCCTTGTTCATCTTTCGAGACTCAAGGTTATTCATTTATCTCGTTTCGGTTCTTCGGTTCTTACATCACAGTAACCTCACAGTAACCGTCATTGCGAGAGTACATTCATCTCTGAAGTCTAATGGCGCAACGACGGCAGGCTTCATCATGAGGAGCCAGGGAGGCACGTAGCTTCACCTCCGGCTCACGCACACCCATTAAGCCCAATACACTACTGTAAACAGCAGTAAACTACAGATTTCACTATAAACTCGTTTTCATTCAAGCTTCTACCTGGATAGATTATTGCTAAGTATTCTGTTGTGATAAACGCATATTCTTGTATTTGGTTACGTAACATGGAGACTAATCCACTTCCGCAAAGATGCAGCATTGGGAACTGCCAATGTCACGTTACCCGCTTAGTATGACAATTTAGCTTCGGGTGAAAAACATATACATTATGAATGAACCGCATTACATGATTGCATTGCAAAAAGGGCATAATTTTATAGCTTTTGGTTTAAGGTAAATGAACTACGCATGCAGGGAGCATTATACAACCAGCAGCCTCTCTCTCCAGACTCCATGGTCATGGCCGCATCCCCTCCCATCCTCTCTTCTCTCTTCATTTCCCGCATCATTAAGGCATGCATCCAGCGAAAGAGGATGTCTTAATTATGCCCAATGGACATTACTTTAGCCTTTCATCCTCTTATCAGTCTCCAGTGTTCCTGCGCCACTTTAACTTTTACTTTTGGCCGATTAAAATTAAGCTGGATGTACAAAACGTGCACAGGCTTCAGTTACAGCCTTTGTTAATATCAGTTTAAATTAAAAAGAAATGCGTGGGATTTAACGTCAAAGCTGAAGATGTGTAATTTAAAGAAGTTAACGTATGATAGGCCAACATTGAAGCGCCGACAGATAAGCTAACATTTGAAACCGTAGTGAAGACTCTTTACAACGCTGAACCGTTTGTATACGTTAATTGTGCCGAATTTCGATCATTTTCGGCAAATATGTGTACCACGGCCGTTATAAAGGCCGATACACACTGAAGGCTAAATCGGGTTTACAGCTTACCTCTTGGCTGATGCTTCTTCTGTCTGTGTGCGCAATCCTCAGTACCGCCTGCCGCTTTTATACAAGACACGTGCCTCGGGGAGCCTGGTCGCCCTGGTGATGTGACGTCATGTCATCCTTTACTGCTGAAGAGTCCATTCGGAACGAGGGACTGGTCACGGGCTCACAGCGGCTGCCATAGTAACCAGAGAGATGGCACACTGGACTAGTTAACATGTTAGAACAAATCTTAACTCAGATAATAGACTTAATAGGGTTGCGTTGATGCTAAAAACATAATACTAACAAGACAGACAGACGGGGGGCAGATGAGAGACATAAAGACACACACACAGAGTATGGCAGGGCACCAAAGTGACAGAAGAAGAAGTGGTGGTGGTGGGGAATGATAAAGCATTTTGTCCCATTCCCACATGTAGACAGCTAGACACTCACGTGTCTGCATGAGATATATAGGCAGAGACATAAAACTGCAGTAGCAGCTTTAATAATCAAAATGACACTGTGTTGATGTAATTAGTAAGCTGGTCACTCTCTGCATGTGGCAGGCTAATAAAGGACTGCATGGCCTTTATAAGGCAAATGTTTTATAACCAGGCCTCCACTGTGCATTGATCTGTAAAGGACTGCAGATTGGATCGCCTATGGATGCAGTACGTATGTGTATGTGTGTTTGTGTGTGTTTCTATATGGATGGATGCAGCACTCTTATGTAAGATGCCATGAAACTAACATGTCACGTTCCCATGGAGACAGGCTGTCCTTGCTTAATGGGCCTGATGATGCCTGGATGCTTGAATACATCATATTTCTTTTCCTTTTCCTATTCTATTCTATTCTATTCTATTCTATTCTATTCTATCCTATTCTATAATTTTATATTCTATCACACTCTATCATATTCTATTCTATTCTATTCTATTCTATTCTATTCTATTCTATTATACTCTATTCTTTTATACTCTATTCTATTCTATTCTATTCTATTCTATTCTATTCATCATTTATATTTTATGTACATCTTCTCCTCCTCTGTTTTTTCATTTTTTTGCTCTCCTCTCCTCATGTCACAGCACGTGTTGGAGACAGAACAAGGCTACGTGAGGCAGGATGCGTACTGTAGTGTAACATGGGAAATCCCTGCAGTGCAGTGCAGCGCAAGTAGGGAGGGGACGCTCGTTGGCCAACATGGCATTTCGTCATCATGGTTTGATTTCCGTATTTTAAGTAAGGATGGATTATTGCGATTATTGAATAAAGTCCTTCTTTTTGAAGCAGTTGTCTGTAATGCCTTCATCTCACTGACGATATGATGCATTTATCTTTTACCCCACATAGGAAATGTGTGTAGGTTATATGTAAAGCACGGTAAAGCATCTTGTACGAGGGTAATAGCGCCCTGTTGCGTCGAACTGTGGGGACATCTATCTATCTATCTATCTATCTATCTATCTATCTATCTATCTATCTATCTATCTATCTATCTATCTATCTACACTAGGCCATCTGTCTGTCTGCATGCGCTGTGCTGTTCCAACAAATGTTTCTGATGTTTACTAATGCATCAAAGCTACCTTGGGACATTCATGCACCTAAAATGTAAGAAAACGTCCTGAACTCAGAAGTTAAACTATATCGCCATCTCCTGGACAAATTCTCATCCTGCACAGATTGCTGTAAAATTGGTGTATAATCTCCTATTCTAAAGGGGATTTGTGTTGGATGTCAAATCAAGATAAATAAGCTATGAAATGTTGTAGGGTACATGATTGTTTTAAAAGTATTTTAATGTAGGTTTAATAAGAATCTACTTAATTAAATTGAAGCATCTTCACAGTAAGTAAAAAAAATCAGGGCAACTTTAGACAGAGAGCTAGAGAGCATGCATGCAGAAGAATGATAGGAGGGTATGTGTGGATTTTTAAGGAGCACATGATTTAGTATTGCACTGCCACAAAGTTGGGGAACTCACAACAGACAAACTCGGTCAAAATCTAAGCAGCAGAGGCTCATATATCCTAACTGTAGTCCTTAGTCTTTCTAGTTGACAATGTGGGTGTATACGATGTGCTATTGTGTGTAGCTTTGTATTTTATATTATGTGTCCTGTGTGTTTTTTTTGCTTTGTACTGTTTGTTATTGTGCTTTTATATGTTTTAATTGTAAGGGACTGCAGATGAAAATTATCTTTAAAGCTAACTCTGGTGCAGTGCATCAAATTTTAACATTTATGTTTAAAACTGTACATTGTCCCAATAAATACAATACAATAGTACGCCACATATTTTGTTGCCTCTTCCATTCATAGATATAGGTATAGAATTTGTAAATATTAGCTTAGCTTTTGCATATGTGACAAATAAAAACCTGTTGAGTTTCCTATAATGTGACTCATTAAGAGTCTTTTATTAAAACTCCCCCTCCCACCCTGGTAAGTACCTACGGCTGTCTGATGACATCATTGGGGTTATTTTCTCTATTTTCACAGGTTGAGATGAGTAAACTGACCTTTTTTGTGTAAATTCAGCGTAGAGCCCCTTTAAGTCAAAAATAACATTTGACAACCAAAATTACTGTAATCACACTCCACATGCAATTTCTTCTTTGTTCAACAGGGGGCGGCCTTGTCTTTAATATAGCATGAGCTGGTACCAGTATTCACTCTCAGTTGAATCTAACATTTTAATGAATGTGTGCCACCTGAAAACAAGTCTCAGTATGAATAGATAATAAAGCACAAAACTATGAAGGTAGCAAGTCCTGACACATCTTTCTCTGTAACTGTAAATTATTTATCAGGTTTATTATGAAGCAGAAGTTCAGAAATAAATAGAGACCATGTCATGTGTGCATTATTGGGGCTATGCTGATGTGGATTTGGCTTGTTACATAACTAGACCAAATCTTAGAAAACTTGTGAACTACTGCCATAAAATGAATAAATTATTTTGAATTATTTAATATCTTTGTCATGGAATCTAAAAAACTAATAATAGACAATAATATTGCACTTTTCAACTATACGCTTTTTAAACATTAGAAGACATTTTTAATTCACCCCACATATTGCAAACTGCAGCGGGAGATCCTTGTAACACATGGATAACATAACATACATACACACATAACACATGTTACAGCAGCAACCTTGATCTCTACAGTAAGAGACAAATTCTGCTCTGGATTTCCTTTCTGTGAGCTCTGCATCATAATTTAGTTTGAAAGACTTTCTCCCTTGAAAAATACAGACTCTACACACACATCACACTACAATATGCAATGGGGAGTTACCAGGAAATAAGAAAAGAAAAATAAATCACTGTCCGCAAAATTAAACCCTAGTGATTTAGTTATTTTGTGAAAACAGTTTTACCACTTTCCTAATTTGGCACACGGTATAAAAGTCTATTTTTTTGATCTAATATGATGCTTACATTTGGAGAAACGAAACCATGCTGTAGTGCAACCTTGATTGCCATTCACTGAGTCAACGTTTCTTGGATATTTTTCATTATTTCTTTCTTCGACACATGTCTTGGAAACAGAAAGCACCTGTGTAGCAGAACAAAGTATTTATTGATATTTAAGCTTCCTTGTATAAACTGTCAGCTGATATGAGCCACTAGCCTAATGACAAATCTTTCACATTCACCTCCTACTACTACTTAACAGGAAATTTAGGTCTGAGCAGAGGTGTGTGGGTGTGTGTATATATGCATGTGCAGATGTGAACATATGAGAATTCAGGCCTTTCCTTTATACACAACACTGGAAAAACAAACCATTTGTCATTATAATTCAAACTTTTAAAATAATTTCCACATGTTCCAGGCAGAGCATTATGCCTAATTTTCACGTTTACATTACTCCGTACATATATGATTATATCTCATATAGTTTTTCTTCAAATTCTCAACCCCCTGGAAGTGATTTAAGGCATCCCTAATGCTGTAAGCTTGAACAGTTCAACACACTGAGCCCATGGTACCATTAAAACAACCTCCTGACCCCCTCAGGCAGCGCGCCGGCCCTCTCTGATAATATTTTCATAGGCTGTGAATTATAAGTGTTTAAAGGGGCACTAATCGCAGAGTTACACTCATGCCAAGAGCTGCTTAGCATCAGTAAGCCACAAAGTCTAGGGTTAGAGGGCCAGGACTTAACCAAAGTTAAAACATTCATTATAACAATTATTTTTTATAGCATATCTGCCTTTTAGGAGAGTATACAGTGGAAAATACAAAGGAAGACTTGGGGATGAAATATTGCAAGGCCATCTGTAGTCGTATTCAAACCCTTGACACCACTTATACATAGCGTGTGCCTGGGGCTGCTGAATACCCAGAATTTTCCAAACTTTCTGGCAAAGCCCAAAAATGGTGGAAGGCAATGGTAGCCAAAAAGTGAGAGAGACTCCTTGAAGGTAGCAGGGTCCTGGACTGAATCCCTGGGCCGGCTGGATAAATACATCCCAGTGAATTATTCTCCTGTCTGCACAGCTAACATCGAGCTTCTCCTCAGGACAGTGTTTTACCTCCAGTGGAGCTGCACAGTGGCCAACAAGAGAAGTTTGTGGTTGAAATGTGCAGTTCCTTAAAAAAAACAACATTCAAAACTTGAGAAATTTGAAATAAATTTACAGTAAGTCAACGGATTTCAGAACAATGATTCAGTATGTTTAATGTGCATAAAACTGACTTGTCAAATGCATTTGCATTTTTCTTAATGAGTGAATGATGAATGAAAGCAAATGCTGGCAATAATTAAGTAAAGCAATCAAGCTGTTAATCATAAATCACAAAAATATTTGCATACTGTATGATTCTTGTGTCTCGTGTTTCTTAGATGCGTAAATGTGCCATCATGATTACACAGCGAGCTCAGTGTTTGACTGATCAACTAACCTGTGCTTCCACCTACCTTCCAATACCTGCCTATCTATCAACTCTATAGATCTCCTCCTCTTCCTTTCCAGCCTCTCCCTTTCCGCTGTGTTTTCTTTGGCCAAGCATTGAGGGACTGGAAGTGTCACCTCATCACAGCAGAGTTTTGTTGCCCTTGGAGGCTGCAGAAGGATGTCTGTTAATCCGATCTGAAATCTCAACCTGGATTTGGCAGTTTCCTACAAACACTGTTGGCTCTCAAACGACTATGAAGTCTATCTTAAAGCGTTGTCTATCTGTGAGATAGACTGCCTGTAATAACTCTACAATCAGCCTCAGTGGTGTGTGGGATAGTGCCAGTTTCGAACCTTTTTGACTGACTTTGGCTGAGTTTTTACTGTGGAAGCAAACAAGGCATTGTGCAATAAAATTGTTCTCAAATTCCCCTGTATTTGATATTCTGGCATTTGGATCAAAACACTTGGGAAATTTCAGCAAAAAAAAAAAAGATCCATGAAAAACACCACCTTCCAAATATTGACAGCATGACAACAGCAATCACTTTGAGCCATCAAATTTCATTACAAAATAATGCTGAAATGATTGGTATTATCATTTTTTTCAATTGTTATGTAAGAACATTGTATTAAGAGCTGAGAGTGATTATATAAATTGATTTATATGAAATGACCAGGTAGCTGAAATAAAGTTGTGTTACAGAATTACTAAATACCAACTGTACTTCATGTGTGTTGTAATTTTCCTGTTGCTTCTTGTTTCAACAGTTTAACCTTTACATACTGTTTGGGTCAAATTTGACCCCTTTTGACATTTGAAAGCAGTAAAGACACCCTGAATCACATTCTTTAAGCCTGAAATTTTATGACTCTTCCTAAAGTGGTCCAGAATATTAAAAATTTTGGTCAAATTTGACCTGTATTCATTCAAAGGGATTTTAAAGTCCCCAGAGGAGGTCAAATCAAGGTCAAGAGTGGTTATGTGGAATCTTGAAACAGTGAAACTACTGGCATGTCTGTGTATTTCTGTCATTGGGACAGTGGGGACAGAGTTCAAGAGGGACCTGGACACTGTCAAGAGAACTGCCTGTGTTCCCTTTGCTACACTTGCCAGGGTTCAATTCAATTCACTTCAACTTTATGTATATAGTGCCAAATCACAACAAAAGTTATCTCAGGGCACTTTTCACATAGAGCAGGTCTAGGCTGTACAGAGACCCATTATTCCCCCCTGAGCAAGCACTTGGCGACAGCCACAAGGAAAAACTCCCCTTTAACGAGAAGAAACCCTGAGCAGAACTGAGCTCTAGGTGGGCGGCCATCTGCCTTGACTGGTTCGGTTGAGAAAGAAAGAGGGAGGGGGAGAGAGAGACACAGAGAAGCACAATAACAACAATAATAATAATACAAATATGACCAATAATGATAATAGCAGGCGTGGGCATCAAGCAGGACCACAGCAGCAGGGGGTCCGCAGCCACGACCCATGGAAGCTCGCAATCCATAACTAGGGGGTCCATGACCATGATCCACAAGGAACCTGTGAGACAAGAAAGCACTAAAACTCTGGGGAAGAAGCCAAGTTAGTAACATGCATTAATGGTACATGAATGCATACAGATGTAGAGAGGGAGGAGGAGAGAGGAGCTCAGTGCATCATGGGAAGTCCCCCAGCAGTCTAGGCCTATAGCAGTATAACTAGGGGCTGGTCCAAGGCAAACCTGGCTGGCCCAGATGGGCATGTGCACCTGCAAACAAGCCTATACAAATTAACAAATCAAACCCATCAATTACCAGGCAACCTAAGTGGTTGCCCAACATAGTCCTCTCTATAGTGAGTAGCAGCTTTCATAGGACTATAAAAAGTACCTGAGCTGCTTCTTCACTGATGTGGTGAAGGGGAAGGAGTGATGTGGTGGATCTGTTATTCCAAGATGAAAGGAGACAGTGAGTTGAAGCTGAAGAGAAAGTATTAGAAGAGGAGGACAACACAGACAAAATGGAGGAAAGGTCCTTGTGACCTCTCTCACACAAAGGCGATGCCACCTTCCCCACACGCCAACCATAGCAGCTGCAGCAGCACAGTAGTCTGCGCTGATCAGTCTGCAGTCCCACAGTCGGTTGCCACAAGGGGACAAAAGAGAAGGAGATGCAAATTCTGCACAAAAAAAGGACTGCAAAAGTAATGTTTTTTACAGTTTTGTTTGTTTGAAATTTGCAAACCAGTTTGTTGTTTTGTTTTATGACTAGTACACTCAATGCGGAGTTGACTGACAGAAAAGGAGGGCATGTGGTTTGCGGGCAGTGCTGAATGATGGTTTTAATGGTTATAATGAAACCTACCATTCAAAAAATGTTGTTGCATCCTTCACTTTCAATAACATTCATAGAAATAATTATGGTTGTTTTGTTCTCCTGTTTTAGATAACATGAGATCATAATATAGTGTTATTGTGAATGTTTTTTCTCTATAAATGAATAGTGTCATACCCAAAGAAAACACTCTCTCTGCTCTCTGAAACATTAATGGTGGATAAATAACCCATTTATTAATGACAAAATATCTATGGATGCAATATATATTTGGGGTTCAACACTGATTTAGGAACTTATAAATAGGGATATTTGAGCTGGGTCAAAAATGACCCGCTCCATACTGTGAGGGGTCAGGAGATGAACAGTATGTAAGGGGTAATACCTCTTTTTCAATTTCTTTCTGTCTCTCCATCCATATCTATTTCACTTCCTGTCAATAAGGTCAGCAGGAGTTTACCTCTTTGTAAACGACAAGGTTAGCCTGTGACATAAGACAGTCTGTGTGTTTGCATCGGAAAGATGTGTTGTGTATGTGTGTACGTGCACAAGAGTCAACTAGTTTTCCAGTTGGGAAGGAGGTGAGGTGCATACATAGTTTATGTTTTTCTTCTCTTTGTGTGTATGCGAGTATGTTTAATCTCTTGATGTGGTTGAAATATCAGCACAAGAGCAAAAGTTCAGTCAGTGGTTTGGTTGAATGTCAGTGTTAAGGTTTAAAAAATGAAGTAAGTCAGTGGAATGTCCTCACAAATGCATGTGTGTACGAGTGTGTGCGCGTGTGTGTAAGACGTGGTATGGCAAGGGTAAGACGACATTCTTGAGAGTACAACGTGTCTCTTCTCCTTTGCTCACCTTCTGTCAAAAGCATCAGGTGGGTCTCTGGAGGGATGAGCAAACTTTCTTGGAGGAACAGAGAGCGAGGTAGAGAGAGGGGCAGAGAGGGAATGAGACGGAGAGAGAAAGATGAGCAAACTCTTACCAGAATAGATAATGACTCTGTTTCTGTGTAGCAGCTAATTCTAGACTTAAAGTAACAAGTCGTTTACAAATGTGAATGGAACCAATTCAGCAGAAATGTTTTTGTCATTATAGTACTGACCAAAACTAACACATTACTAACAAGACATAAATGATATATGTGAGCCTCGAAGTTATATGGTAAAAAAATTACAGAGTGGGCCTTTATGGTAGTGAAAAACTCATTTGTCTATTAGGATAGGCTCCTTCAGGCGTTCATACACCTAGAACTTATGTATGTTAAGGCAAAGTTAAAGTTGTTATCCTTATGTTTTCCCCTTTACCCTTAAAATATTGCATGCAATAACATGTTGCATATGGAACAGCAACCCTGTCAGAGTTGGGAATAAAATAAAATTTATTCCTGTAGTTTTTCCATAAAAGAAACCAGCACAGGAAGGAACGCTTTAAAGCGAGGCCTTTGTACAAAACCGCTTCTTCTTCTAGAAGAATTGATTTTCTTTTCTTGATTTTTTTATAGCTTATAGTAAAAGATAAATAGATTCTTAGTATAAAATATTGTAAAAACATTACATGTTACACACCAAATCTAGAGGCTACTTCTCTGGAAGCAAGAGCTGCATATGATGATAATGATAACTATTAAAATTCACTTCTTTAAAGTTTTTTTGTTTTTTGTTTTTTTTACTGTCGTGTGCTGACTTTAACAGCAGCAGAACTGTTGAGAAAAAGATGCTCTGCTCAAATGAGTGTTGACAGCATTACAAATGTGAGAGTGTACTGTTTTTGGATTTGGAAAAATCTTCAAATGATCTGCCCTCCCTGGTTTGAATCAATGAATTGCACATTGAATGACACATTTAATGTTAACTGTGGAGGACAAAATGAAGCTGTTTTAATCGTCATCTTAGAGTTGATCTGTAAAGTATATTTTTTCTGACTTTAACCCAGGAAGAAATATCTATGCATCTCATTGCTTTATATTTCTTAATGTACTCAGTATGCTGTTAACCATAATGAATCACACACACAATCAATAAACCATGAGCTACTATGATGTTTAAACAGGTGCTCAGTCAAGTTGTTCCCCAGAATACCCAGCTATATATACAACTGTCTTCTCCTCTTTCCTCTCCTCTATACTTTTTTTCATCTCTGTCTCCTTCCCATTTCTCTGCTCTGTATTTTCGCCTTTCTGTCTCCTCTCTTCTTTCAATATTGGGATTCACCATGACACATGTTAACACCTTGACCTCTTTCCCCGACCTCTTCCTCCTCTCTCCTCCTGCCTCTTTGCATCAACACCCAGTCCTGCATGTGACCTCTCTCCTTTGCTTCACTTCTCATCTGTCCCTCTCTCTCGTCGCTAGCACATCCGCCAGTTAGTAAATCTGGGACTGTTAAGTGTATTAAAGACAGCGTCCGACAGTTGGCCACCCATGAAACATATACTTTTCTTCTGTCTTCCATTTTCTTCTGTCTCCTTCTCATTATTTCTTAGTGTCGCTTTCCCCTTTTCCACCTCTTCTTCTTCTCTTTCACTTAATTTTGTCGCTGCCCGCCTGTCTCACACTTCATCTCTCAGTCTCTCTCAACACTGTATGTCTCTGTGTGCGCATCTGTCTCCTTCTCTGCATGCTGAAGTCATGTGTTTGGATTGGGCTGCTTTAAGCTCTTTGACATGTATATGGAGCAAAACGTGATAATGTTTACCCAGACAGCTCCCTTAATTGGTTGTTTGAATGTCCAAATATAATAATTCACACTTTTCAATTTCTGAGGAGGGGGACAGATGACGGTGCAACGGAGAGACAGAATGAGAACTGAAGATCTGGGTCTTATGTAGCGTTCAGCCTTTGAAGCAAAACCTTGAGATTCAGTGACAGTATATTCAAAAGAGTTTATATCCAAGAGACTGTAACAAGAGTATGAAATGCTGCAGGCAGGTCGGTCTCTTCCAGCATCCAACAAATGCAAATTCATGATAAGCTGCAACCAGCATGGTGTTAATCACTAAAGATGGAGAAAACATTTGCCTCCCTCCCTCCTCTTCCTGCATGCCTTTTTCAATGTGTCCCATAATTCTGCATATGAGCAGCAAAACCTTTTGAATCCGCATAGTGAGGGATGCTTTCTCACTGCATCTGCTGGGGCTGATGTACTTAACGTTCAGCCAAGAAACTGATATTTTATGGGCAAATACAGTGGCATATCATATTTGTCATGGGTCCTGGGGCCTCCTTTCCATCATATTTAGACAGACAGCTTCCTCCTCCATCAAACGCACCACTCAATCTTCTTTGAGGTTGAAAAGGTTAGCGTGTCAGACAGAAATCAGACCTTGACCCAATGTACAGTGTGTGTAGAGCTCTACTGTTGAACCACCAACACAAACAAATCTAAAACTTAAAACTAAAATTGCAAGTATAATTGGCTAGAGACCACAAAATATGATTTGGTCCCTGAGCTATTTTGTTGCAATTAATGCAGCCCAAATGTACACTCTAAACCTCCGACAGTTAAAGGTATACTATGCAGGATTTGTCGGTTGGTGTTTGTAAACACACAGCATTCAAAGTTGGCCCCTCCTCCCTGGTTTGACACCAGAGCGAGAGAGAGCAGTGGTGGTCGAGCGAGCCATAGAGTGAATGAAGAGAGCGAGTAGCGCTGGCGAGAACAAAGCCAAGAATCAGATAAATCAAACATTATTTTCTGATTGTTTCACCGCAGTTACATTCTAAAGCACAAATAAACACGCCCACACCTCCGCAAAAACAGGTGAGAAGTTGCTACATTGCCGTACTTTGTGTGAATGCAGAGCTTCATCCTGTCTGTTGTGGCCTCTCCGTTCTGCGTGTACGTGTAGCTCAGCCCCGCCGTCAGTCGAGCAGACAAACAGACCTTCAGCTCTTTAAACATAGATGACACGGAAACAGAGAGCAGAGCAGAGCCGAGGAGAGAGACGGAGACAACGATGTAACCTGATTAATACACTACAAATCCCGACCTCACACCCTGCGCACTGTTATTGGCTGGGGCCTACACACCGACTGATGCGCAAAATCATCCAGAACACAGCATAATATGAAAATAATAAAATACAGGCAGAGGGCAGAGTCTCTTTAGATACATACACTACCATATAATTCTAGTGAGTCATAAGTGACCATTGAGAGGGATTATTTTTGTATTAATCTATACATTGTTTTTAGGGAATTCTTGCATAGTAAACCTTTAATGTAACAGCTAGCAAACTAGCATTTATGTTCAGATAACAGTAAAACCCCCTGAATTCAATGTAAAACATTCACAAATGAATTAAGTAGCTCATTCCTTATGTTAGAATTTCTAAACTTGGACTAACACATTTCTATCTCTCTTTTTGTTTCAAATCCAAATGTTGTTATCTGCATATCTACAGTCTATTACTAAAAGTGTCAGATTGAAAGACAGGACAGTGCAATAACTGTTCATGAGCCGAGCTCGAACCTGCGTTGTTGCCAGCACACGGCCTCATCCTGCTGAGCCGCAGTTTACCTTGTTAGTCTTGATTTCACATTCTGACCCAAACCTGGAAGTTCCATCTGTGTGATTCACTCCAAGGTTGACTGAGGGATCAGGTTGCCCCTCTGGCTTCCTGATGTGCATGTGTGTGTGTGTGTGTGTGTGTGTGTGTGTGTGTGTGTGTGTGTGTATGTGTGTGTGTGTGTGTGTGTGTGTGCGTGTGTGTGTACGCATGTGTACTTTTTGGTGCTTGTTCGTGCATACATACTACATATGTCTGCATGCGTGCACATGGCTTTGTGTTTGTACACGTGTGTGGATATCTACTGTACGTGTGTGTTGGTGTGTGTGTTTGCTGAACGAGGGCCAGGTATGGGTTGAGGAGAAGGATTGATGGTCCTGGAGGGACTCGGCAGCTGGAACAGAGAACACCAGACAGACGGACGGACGGATGGAGAGAAACAGGGGAATAAATCAGAGACGAGAGGAGAAAAGGAAGGTGGCTGGAAGTGTGGAGAACAGGGAGAAGGGGAGAGACAGGAGAGGAGAAGAGAAGAGTGGAGAGGGGAGGGGAGGCGAGGGATCAAGAAGAGGAAAAGAGAGATGAGGAGGAGGGGGATCATAAAAAAAAAAGATTTGTCCAGCCAAACAAACTGCAAATTCTTCAGAAATGATGTGATGTAAGATTTCAATAATAGCCCAGTAGGCTGCAATGTGTGCCGTCATTCAGAAATGCCAGGAGACCATAGGAAATATCATATAATACTAATGTATCTGACCACAACCATTCTTGACTCTGCACAGACACAGACAGACAGACACACACACGCACACACGTGCGCACACACACACACACACACACACACACACACACACACACACACACACACACCTCATATCCCTCTCTCCCTCTTCCTTTCTTTCACTCTCCACTTCTCTTTTCCTCTTTTTACCACATCCCTTACTTTCTCTCTCCCTTGCTTTCTGTCGCTGTCTAACCCTTTCAACACACACACACACACACACATGCACACACACACACGCTATATGCCTCTCTCTCCTGACCACATCCCCTCCTCTCTCCTCTCCTCCCAACCTCAGGTCGTGTGGTAATGAGTGTGTGATGGAGCCTCGTGGCTACCAGACTGGCAGAGGTATTTTTAGCACTTCTGGTGGTTTCCATCACTAAATATGCTCCAACTTCATATTTCAAGATTGAAGGCAACCTCAAAGGGAGAAATGGATCGTTTGTCGCAGTTAGTTTAAGCTATTAGACGTTGCTTTTAAATATAGCAGGGGAGATTCATGGATTGATGGGTTGAAAGGTAATTGGTGATAATTTAAAAAATGACAATATGGCCTTGAAGAGGTGAAAAGAATCTAGGTGTAGAAGTTGGAAGTAGCAGAAAAGGTTACATTACCTCGGTGTTACAGTTGTGTATCATAAGGAAAAATAATGAGTGGAAACATCATAAAATGCAATCAGTCAAAGCAAAGAGTTTTCTTTAATGTGGCAACAGAGGCAGTTCTAGGAATTTTTAACTGTGGTGGCCCACGGATGGCAAAGGGATGGCTGGAGGTGGCCACAATGTGTTAATATTCTTTTTCTGTGCATTAATATTCTACTAATAATAGGCTAAAACATAAATTAATAGGCTACATGCATACACATAACTGTTGATGGTCTATTTTGTAGAACCTTTATAGTCAGTTAGGCTAACATTAACAATGACAAATAAATAGGACCTTTTTCTGAGCTCAATTACAAAAGTTAAGGCTATTAAGTAGTCAAATGCTCTAAGAAAACCACCAAACAAGAATGCATTATGAAAACCCTGGGTTCTATCTTCCTCTAAATTAACTCAAAATGACTAATCTGAATTATATAGTATGCCATACATCAACATAATTTATTTGAAGTTTAATACTTACATAATTTTAAATGTCAACTAAATTTCAACTTGTTGATGCTCAAACTGATTGAAATTGTGCAACAATGTTCATAGTTTGTCGATGTGTTACATCGACAAACATTAGAAATCAGGCTGAAGTGCCTCTTTAGTTAACACATGAACATATTCACACTGATGTTAGATATCCTTCCAGGCTATTTGTCAGATATGAGGCTGTGGCAGACTGTCTCAGGTTGTAGTCTTTGTTGTACATGTTACACACTGTAGATACAGTGGCTCTCAACCTTTCTGGGCCCAAAAGTCAAACCAGAATCACAAAGCACACCAACTCACAGTAATCAGTTATGCAGATTGTCTCAAATGTCATGATTACATTGTCATTAGAGATATTTCCCCTTTATGGCACACTGACAAATGATTCAATATGACAGGCAGCAATGGCATCACTCATCAAAAATATGTAGGCCTATTTATATGAATCAAGAGCTTGCAAGACAAGTGTGCTGCACATTATTGTTCAGATTAAATAAGAACAGCAAAAATAATCATGATTATTATGATAAACCAATGTATGTTATGATTTGGGGATGATATCATGCTTCTGCCACTTGTTGTTGATGTGCAATCAGGGATTGCAGAGACATAGATGAGAGAACAGTGCAATGTCAACAATAGCACAAGCAGCACTTCTATGTGGAAGCAATAGGCATTTGATTAACAAGTGCAGTTATTGTACAGTATTTGTATTTATCACTTATCTGGATTAAACAAGTGGCATGTTCAGGGAGGCAGTGAGAGGGAATTACCTGAATCTGCTGCACAGCTAATGTTATCTGTAAAGGTATACTTTGTATTCAAGGGCCTCTTCAGCTTACTTGGCAGCACTGTTTGCATGAGTTGGCATTAGTGAAGTTAGCTAATGTAATTTTTCATTGTAGATCACGCTCTTGGGTTTAGGGCTATTGACATCTCCAGACAGTCCAAATAACTCAAGATAATTTTCATACTGTCTGTTGCCAGTTTTTACTCTTTTTTCTTGATACAACCCAGTCACCAGAATAAAATGTTGGCATTGTACATTTCTGCAAACCACGGATACGTTGAATTTCTACAATAATGTTGGCCATTATCAGTTGAACAATGATGTTTTATGATATGACAATGCTGTGGTTAGGTTTAGACACAAAAAAAACTTGGTTAGGGCTAGGGAAAGATCATGGTTTGGATCAAAATAAAAGAATGAAATAGAATAAAAATGGCTGCAAATATCCCAAAGTCTTGCTAAACACACCCAGTTTTGTCGGTTGAAACAAGAAGTAGGCATTGGTTTCGAGGTTGTCTCGAACTGTGCTCTCTGCTGATTTCCAACTTTCTGCCAACAAACTTGCTAGCCATCCACTGACCCCTCCTCCTCCCAATAAAATAGTGAGCTCATATGGATGTCATGTGAACTACATCACTTTAGCGATGTTGATAGGATATGTATTTTAGAAATGTTTATACGATACGTATTGTTGAAATGTTGATATGCTAAGTATTACATGTGTTGAAACATAGATATTCAACATATCCGTGGTTTGCGGAAACGTACATGCCAACGTTTTATTCTGGCGACCAGGCTGCTTGATGTGGACTGCCTTTCTTGTATCACAAAATAGATGGAGTCATTCATAAGATTTTGCTAGCAGCTTGTTATGCACGTCCTGACATTTGATTTGCAGCTAAATAATTATTCCTCCTCCTGTTACCAAAATTGTCGGGAGAATGTGGATGGAGGACACATTAGGTATATAAAAAATGAATTGGTCAGCCTAAAATTCCATGGCACACTTGATCTTGCTTCACGGCACACTAGTTTAGAACCACTGGTCTAATAGCTAACTAACCATTTAGCCTGAGCTAAATAACATAGGCTACAGCAACATTAGCATGCAAACCAATTTCATTTGAGCAGCAGAGCTGATGAGAGTAAAACTGTTTAAATTGCACTTACCATTTCTAACTGCACTGTAATGTTCCACTGAAAAGTTGTGTCCTGCTGGGGTCCCAGTGCTTGAATGTGTTTGTGTTGTTGCACAGATTAGAGTTTCATTTGATTTATGTTCTGCTGATAGCAAGACAACTCTCCCCTTAAAGGCAAAGTGGGACAGGCCAGACGTACAGGATATAGGCACGGTAGATGTTAGATCACACAGGGTCTTCTGCAAGTTATTGGGGGTTGTCAGTTTTTGGCCAAGCTGCAAAACTACAAGTCGCCATATTTTTTTTACCTTAAAAGTTGTTTATAAGCCTATCTCTAACCCTGACCTTTACCACTCCTACAAATAAAAAATTTGCAAATAAAAAATAAATGTAAAACATTCTCGTGGGATCTAGCATTAACCATACAGGCACAGTGTCTTGATAGAAACAAACATGCCGGCCAAACACCCGCCCCACAGCAAGGTGGAAGCCAGTGACAGAGTGGCAGAAATTTTGCAGTGGCATCTGGGGCGGCCAGTCAGATTGTAGGGGTGGCACTGGCCACTCTGGCCACCCCTTTAAAACCGTGCATGTGTGGCAACTGTTTTAATTTTACAAATGCAGATGCAATGCATTGCAACAGCAATGGTAATTCAGTTGAACCTGGCAAAAGCATTGTACCTCTCATTATAGTGTTTGAAATCATACAGCTCAGTCTCTTCAATCTGCATACAAATAACACAACTTTACACTTTAAAATTGTGTGCAGTTCAATTTTGCATGCAGGTGATACGCCAGTCCTTCCCAGTGAAGTGACAGTAATATAATGCCACCTTCTTTTATTTTATACAGTGATTTTTTGGCTTGTTAAGCGGAGGCAGGTTGGGTGGATGGCTAGACAATTTGCTGGCAAAAAGTTGCAAGAGCAGCGGGAGAGCACTGTTCAAGACCGCCAGTCAGAGATTTTTAATGTCATGTCGGACATTTTAACTGGAAATGTTTAGTGTCTTGTTGCAACATTTTTACCACATTTTACTGTTTTAACCCAAGCCATGACCGTTCCCTAACACTAACCAAGTGGTTTTTGTGCCTAATCCTAACCAATGGCATTAAAAGAGATGTGAAAAAGTAAAAAAAAAAAAAAAGTGGCTCTAAACTGCATGCAATTTGAAAGTGTAAAGTTTGTGAATATTTACACAGATTGTGAGACCAGGTTGAATCATATCATGACAATATACTGTAAAGGTGGCAACCAATTACTTGATGTTAAATACAATGAGCAGAGACACTTTTAATCAGACATGACAAGAACTAGTAAATTAATTTGAATAGCCTGATGTAGGTGTTGTACAGGTCCCCTTGCTTGGACCCATGCACAGGCATAAAGGAGCAGCACCAAAACAAACCAGGAGAGCTCCAAAGATGGCGGTGGTGTGGAGAACGGTATAACAACAAAGACATGACAGTGATAAAAAGAATAACAATAATAATCCAGACAAGCCTATGTTGAGAGAGTTTGGTCAGCACTAGTCAGACTGCCTGGCATCTTTGAAATCAGGACCCTACTGATATATGCCATACAGGTAGTCTGTTGCACGTGATTTTACAGCATTGGCAAGAGCCATGGCAAATTCTGACTTCACAAAGTATCAGCAGTTTCCCTGAAATGATGGCTGACCCAACAGTTTGAGCATGCTCACGTGTGTTGCTTTTGTTATAGAAAAAAGTGCTGCCTAAACCACATTTTGTGCTGATAAAAAAGCTTGTCATGCATTGCTCACTTTGTTTCCATAACGACCAGTCAGCTGCAGCAGTTGCCACTAAACAGTATATTTAACTCGCACACACTTAGCAGAAACTCCCGTAACACAGCCAATTTGTTCCCATAAGGGTCCCACTACAAACTTTCCTACCACTTATTTTTCCATTTTCGTACAGCTTGTTGTTGTCTTGAACTGTTAGCAGCCTGGGTTGTGAAACTTCAGTGATAATCCTAAAAAATACCCCTGCTAAGTTCTCAAAAAAAAAAGAAAAAAAAAAAAGGTGAAACTACAGATAAGCCTTTTAAGTTTTTTTAAAAAAAAGATATTCCATTGTCGTGGTTGGGAAAATACCTCATTTGATTTATGTTTTCAAAAATGACAGTGCTGAGGAAGGGGCACAAATGCTTATATGCCCATCCATCCTGCTGTTCTGTGCTTGCTGTTGTGACATGGTTTGCCATTTTTGCATTGCACATTGATACCAGTCTCACTGTGTGATGGATGTGGAGCTGTAACCAGGAATTAGCTTAGCTCACCTTAGCTTGCATAAAGACTAGAAGCTCACCAACTTACTGAGCCTGGGAGGTGTCATGGAGAAAAAAAAAGTATTTGTGTACTCAATTTAATAATTAATGCTCTTGAATTAATACTGTATGTGAACAAATTACTTACTTTAAAATAAATAATAATAGACAAATAATATTAAATTTGACACATGAATTGATTTGATATTGTTTTTGGTTTGAGACGCCTGCTCTAAGGATCTGCCTCTCGCTCTCTCACAGCCCAAAGAAATCTCACTCCAAATAGGTTGTAACAGTGGTAACATCAATGGTAAAACAACTGTATTGCTCTGCTGTCCGCTCATTTATTAAATCTGCAGTGCGGAACTTTTATATATAAATGAACATCCGTCACATTCAAGCCCTTGTCAAACAAGTTCACGCAATGCTGATTAAGCCTATCACCTCAAGATAAATCTCTCTGTATTATACAGTATACCAAAGTTTTTAATCTGGTGTCAAGCTTGACATTCCTTTGCTAGCCAGATGAATGCATACTGCGCATGCTAAGCACATAGAGCATGCGCACCAGAGACTTCCACTGGCCCAGCAGCTAACTTCTGGTTAGCTATCTGCTAACTTGAATGGTGATAAAATAATTTAATCCTGCGGTTCTTCTAGACTTTCTAAATGTTATCAGACTGAATAGATCAAATTCTGATTGAGCCGTTTTGCGGGGGTTGTGTGACTCTCGAAACAATTTATCCACCGTTTTACAGCAACAACAGTAGTGAGCCTATGACGTAAGCATGTGTTGAGAGTTTTTTGTAATTACTCCAACTGCCATAGAGGGGAGACAAAAGTCACACACTCCAGCCTTAACAACAAACTTTTACAACATTCTTCTTCCTCTCTGTCTTTTACAAGTGATAAATTAAATATTCAATTCAATTATTCTTCAGTATTACTCAAAAACGTATTTCCTCATTAAACTCTAGCAAGTTATATAATTTCACATAAACTTGTTACTAAAAATGGCGCTTATAGAGAGCAAAAGCCGCATTTGCATGACACACACGCACACACACACACATGCACAGACCTCTCCAAAATCACAAAACATCTGTCATGTAAGTTGAGTTTAGCCTGCTTGTTGCCCTCAACTGTTTGTATGAAGGATTATTTCTTTAGAGCATATGAAATACATGTAGCCATCACACAGCAGCAGGAATAATACAGGCCTCTTCAAAGTAAGAACAGGGCTGTGAGCATTTTTCATGCATGTGGCACAGCAGCAGTAACTTTATTCATTAGTTAAAAGTATTATCTTGTAAAAAAAAGTAGTATTATCTTGTCATGGCAATAGGATCAGTCACATAAGGATAAATGACATTTTGTACTTTTCTACACATCAGACAGATAAACTGCAACAGAGATTCCAAGTTTATCCAGACAAATCATTTGGAATAAAGCAGCTCTATCAAATCTATTGGGATATTTTTATTTTACTGTTTAATAAGTTAAAAAATGAAATAATCTCTGTTTATTCCAAGTTGAGAAAAAAGAAATCTTCGAAAGCCAAGCTTTATTCCCTTGTGTTGTTTATACATTTTCTGAGCCCAGATTAAGTATAAACCTAAAATATTTTATTTATTTATATTTTTATAAGATATATCAAATGTCTCCATTTAAGAACAGCCATTTAGCATGTTTGTCACAAGGAAGAAATAGAACATTCTGTAACATTCAGTATCTAATTTATGCTGATGAAAATATTATCATTTGTTCTTCTAGCAAAAAGAAAGAGGCTTAAGAACTGATTGATGGCTCACAGCGGAGTGGAGATCTTATTCTTTCTTTCATTTGAGGGCTTCCACTTTTTTACAGAACGCTCCATCTTCTCCTTCTTTATTTCTGTTGGCAGGCTCGTCTCGTTCTCCCTGAACATCTTTCGTCTCTCACAAGGAGGCTCATTGTCCGTAGAGGAGAAGGTTGGTTTATGGTCCATACAGAGACAAGTGGCAGAAGCACATTCCATAACTTATTGGGACCTGTAATCCCATCACTCCACTTCTGCCACTATTTGACTGCTGGGGTCAGTTCACTTAAAATCCAGTCTATGCAAAGTGTAAACAGAAGCTGCTGTTTCTGTTCTACGTGTTTTTACTGTATTCTCATATTTCTAAACATAATCACACTGATATACTAACAAGACACAATTTGCGGTGCTTGCACCGAGTTGTGGTGTTCAAATCTTTACTGGAAGCTTCTTTCAATCATCATGTCTTATGTCTCCTCAGTATCTGCTCCTGTCTTGACTTGTTTTGTCATTTGAGCCTGTGCAGGATTCTGGAGTCAGTAGGCCTTCTGGGAAATAGAGTTCTAATCCTTCCACTTAAACCTCAGCTTCATTTTGGACATGCCTGTGTGTGTGTTTGTGCAATGACTACATTTCAATGTTTCATAGCCGACTATGATGAAAATAGAAAAATAATAAGAACTTGTAAAATAAATGAAATCATATGTCAAGTGAATACACACAGCGTGCTGGCGAGCTTCTCTACTTTGTCCTGTGTGAGGTTGATTTTGACATTGATGATGCTGAAATACACAGGAGGAGGATTATTATCAGAACCAGACAATTCTGCACAATTTTAGAAACTCTTCAGGGGTAAACTCAGCAAGGGGAACCATCAGTGATACAATTTTTATGTCCATTTTGAACTGTAATATTTTACAAAAGCTATAAAAGCTGCTAAGACCTCTACTGAAGTTCTTCAGAGCTGTCTCATGTGGGCAGTGAAAAGAGTGAAAAGAGTGATTTAATTCATTTTTCTTTTTATCTGTTGTCAGACTAAGAAAACTTTAAAAGCATTTTTTACCCTTGAGATCAACTAATGGTTTTATTAAAGATGGAAAAATCATTTAGAATCCCAAACATTGTTTAATATGAGCAACATTTGAGTTTCTGGGCTGTGAAACATCCCTTTGAGTCACACTGTGTACTTGGATCCTGAGTGAAGTCTGGCTTCATCACTTTCACCCATTACTGAAGACCTGGATCAGGCAGCTAGTCTTGACCACGGAGGCTGTTCTCCTCTCTGAGTTCTTGATGAAATGCTGACAAGCCGTCTGTTTGTTGGGCCTTATGTTCGCATGATAACACAAATTGCTTCTCTCTTTTTTCTGATACCACTGCCTGAAATTGCATTCCTGTTGCTTGGCCTCTCAACGTGTCCTGATGTTAAAGCATTTATACACAGCATTTCCGCTACATGTGCACTGGGCTTGATGTTTTCCTGTTTATGTTACTGCGTGTTACTGTTTTGTTGTTATTGACTGTATTCATATGAGGTGCATGAAATGTGTGGAAACCATAACCTGCCTCCCCCTTTATTTCTTCATCATAAGGGCACTAATTGGGATTTTAAATATTTTGGAAACTTTATCTTTTGAATCACACAAATAACTGAAGATTTCATAATATGACCGGTTGTTTTCATTTTCCTCTCCTCCTCCAAGTAGAGCAGGGCCTTGGAATAATCAATCTGTGCTAACACAAAACTCCATGAAAAGAACATTTTCTTTTATTGACGCTGTGCTTCTACAGTCAGGAAATGTTAGACATAACCCTGGCCTGGATTTCAATTATACGAGTACACTTGTGAATTCAAATCTAGATCTGGGTTTGGTATCATCCACCTAAATGTCAGAAGTCTACTCTACTTCCTAAACCTGATTTAGTTAAAATCTGGGCACAATCATCATCTTTTTTTGGTCTGAAACTTGGCTAAACAAATCAGAGACAAATACACTGAAATTAAGCATTACAGTGTTTTCCATAGTGACCGCTCCAGGAAAGGTGGTGGTGTCACCATTTATATAAGAAATCAATTTCATGCTACGATCCTAGCATCATTACCTCAGCAGATTAAGAGTTCCTTATGAGAATTATGACAAAGTGTCTTAAGAAAGACACTCAAAGCTCAATTTGAAAGTAGGATGAGTCACTTACCCACTTTTTCTTTGCTATCAAATGATAAGCTCGTATTTTAACAAGTGTGATATGAGTCTATGATGGTTGTCCCTTCTTTTTTAGGTCAGAATTACTTCTATAAGTAAACACAGAGTGTCCTGACCTCTGCCCTGACCACAAAACGCCACCATAACTGCCTGGGTAAAATGCTTGTGGAAGAGGCAACAAATCCGTGCCACCCAAATTTCACAGTGCGTATCCTGCACTTCCAGCGCACTACTGCTAGTTTGGTATACCTTCATTCTCGCATACACTATGCATCATCTAGTACATCTTCCCAGAGCAAAGTGAGCTTCGCAAAGTAAACATACTGCTGAGTAATGGACATGAACACCAGGTCAGGTCTTTGGCAGTCACTGACGTTCCCCTGCAGGATTATAAATTGCTTGTCTTGGATTTCACAATGCCTGGTATCTTGTTTTCTTTGACTTTTGCTGTCTTCTTTGGTGGGCTACTGTAACATAAATTTAACCCTATGCTCTTTGAATTATGGGTTATCTGTAGGAATTCCTACAGTTCAATGATCAACTTTCAAACTACTGCTCTTTACATTTGTGATGGAGGAGATGCATATTGTGTTGCATATGTAGAAATGTCTTTCTCACAACATTTGGTGATATAGTGATACAACCGGAGTGCCTTTAGAGACACAACACTCACAGCTGTATAGCATATTCCAATTCCATATTCCAATTTTCCTTTAAATCACCAACTCTGAAATCAGATACTGTACTAACCTTTCTTACCCGTTGGCACAGTGTCTTGACCAAAGAAATCCCTCCATTTTGTGTTCTTGACATACCAATCTTATTCTCAAGCACACAGAAATCTGGACTGGCTAAAGAGCAGAAGGCTGGACGCCAGGTTAACACACTGTAACAACCTCTCTGCAGGTTCCTTCAGCCATTCGCTTCAGTTCACCAGTACGACAACCAATACACAGAAAGACACAACTAAAACCCACCTAAACTTCAAGTGTTTTCCATCCAGGACGATGACCAATACCATAGCAGAGCGAAGAAAAGTCAAAATTCCTCAGTCAGTCAGAATGTGCAGACTGTCCTGTATGTTGAATTTCCAACCACACGTCTGTGACTGATGCCCCTTTTTCCATTTCAGCCACTGCCAGTGCACAATCCTGCTCATATTATAAAAAAAAAAAGAAGCAAAACGTAAGGCCGAGATGCCCATAGCAATTCAGTTCTATATTTAAAAATGAGAGATTCTGATTTGCTACCCAGGCCACAAGCATTTTGCACAAATAAACTCTGAAAGAAACTGGGACACATGCCTCGTGATTTTAAGCTATACAATATGGTACAGATCTTTAGGAGATTTTGCTCAAAATTTGGTTTGTTTATACAGTTCTTTTGCAATTAGGGATTGTAAAATACTAATTTCCAGCTTGTGTTCAGTATAGGCAATGAAAACAAGAGTTTTTGCTGTCATGTAGGTGACAGAGCTGTTTTATTTGTCTTGGCCTTTTGAAATGCATGAAGAATGTTTCCAAAATGTTCATGAAATATTGGCTAGACTTTGCCTGCATGCATATGTAGATGGAGTAAAAAGTGTATGGTCTAATGAGAAGATACTGTCAGTGCTCAGCTCAATGTAGGGTGCAAGTTTAACACCAAATGCTACCTCCAAACATACCATCCTTACTGTAAAGAACAGTGGTGGGAGCATTATCTTGTGTGGATTATGCACCAAGACTGTAATAAGGCTTGAAAAGCAAAATGAAAGCAGAATTATATTGGAGAATTCTGGAGAAAAACCTGTCACTGAGAATTGATCTTCCAACAGAGCATTGACCCCAAACACACAGCCAAAGAGCCCAACCTTCTGCTGAACTGAGAATGTAGACAAGGCCTTGACAATTTCTCTTTGCTCATTTTCCCCATTCAGTGAGATGCAGATGGAACAATTTAGCAAAGTAAGATTGGGCAAAAATTGCAGTGTCCAGATGTGCAGAGCTGAGATTATTCAGCATAGTTTCACAGCTGTAATTGCTACCAAGGGCCCTTCCAATTTTTTCTTGTTATTCAGACTGAATATTTTTTGGCTGAAGTGTTTATGCTACTGCCTTATTGTGCATCACATTGTCTATTATAGCATATTCCAAGCATTTTGCTGTCAGGAAACCACAAATACAACTTTCACACTTCATACTTCATGCTTACCACATGCAAGCCTTAAAGCTGCACTAAAGAATACTTTTTATATTACAGTAAGATATATCAGATGACTATGTGTAATATGAATGGGGTCTGTCATGGGGACAAACCCCCAGAAATGTATCCCCTGACTGCAGTTTCATTGAGCTTTACGGAGCGTTTTAGCACCTTTAAGTCCATTGTTTTTTTGTTTCATTTTTGGCCCATGAATTCTGTTCTCAACAACTGTGTGTACAGCAGCCGCAGGCAGCTGATTTAAAGCAAAAAAACAACAACAAAAAAACCACTGTATGCTACCTGCCCAGCACCAAACAGCAGACAGACACATTTTGCAGCTAGCTGGTCAGTGTAGCACTTAGTAGATAAAGAGCCAGATTTTTTCCCTCAGGAATTGGTGGAGACAAAACACAGCTACTCTACAGGAACGTGAATACTGGACTGCGTACATGAATTCATACATCTTACGCAAACTATAATGGCATAAAATGTATGAAGACGGGTTGGTAGAGGATAACAAAGCTGCACCATTTTTAGGATATTTGATATCTCCTTGTGTTGAAATACAGTAGGACCAGTGCACTAACTGCACTGCACCATACAGTAGCTTCAAGCAAGGAGCTCTGTTTCCGTACATTGTGTTCTACGTTTGTTGTCTCCCCGCAGTATGCTGCAATAAACAATGATAATTTTTTTTTTTTTTATTGGCTCCAGACTAGTACCAGTCGAAGGATATATACTATACAAATCTGTGCAGCCGGGGGTTACATGTAGCCAAACGTTGACAGTGGTGAAGAGTGGGATTCATATGGAACATATTGTTGGTGTTATGAGCAGTGGAAGCTGTCCAGCTGCCCACAGAGCAAGAAATGTACAGGATCATATGCTCAAAAACCACAGCGCTGTTACTCTCCAGCACAGCTAAACCAAGTCTCCCTCGCTCTTGCTCTCTCTCAGTCACACACACACACAAGACAAATCTCGCACATAAACAAATGGATGCACACAAGGACACCCAGCAGGCACACATACAAATCACCCAAACACACAGCACACTCGCTCACATGCACGCACAATTAATGCTGATATAAATCAACTGCCCAATTTTTTGTTGGAGAGGGAAACAATTTTTTCCGAAATTCCACAAAATGATCTGTCGTAATTTATGGTGTGTTTTCCACCGAGGGGAGTGATACCGGGTTCTGGGCTGTAAACGTTGCTCCGCCATGTTTATTTTCATTTCATTTTGTTCTGCCTATACTAACACTTTACCTTGGTGATTTAAGGAGGCTGAGAGTGGTTTTGGAATCGAACCAGCTGGCAGTGCGTGTGAGTGTGTGTGTGTGTGTGTGTTTGTCTGTATGTGCATGTCCTCCAAAGCATTAAGCTTCTGAATCCTCTTCTGTTCCTCCTCTGTACTCCATTCTGCAGTATGTTTGTAATAAGGTGGGATGGAACAGTTTCACCTGTTGTACACTGTACACCTGTCATCTCTGCATGTACTGTTTAATCTAAATATAATCATCAGTTTTCTTCAATAGTTTATTGCAATCATACAACATTTTTTGCAGCTTATTTGCAGCTCTTAAGAGGTCAATTCTATAAAAATAAGTGTGTTGTTATGTCACAACCTGGTCTCAAAATCTGCATACAAATAACATGACTTTACACTTTCAAATTGTGTGCAGTGCCTATGCCAAAGTCCAGTTTTGCGATACATCAATTTAACGCTGCGTTTCTAACCTTTTTGTGTGTCATTTAACACGTTTGGTTAGGCACAAAAACTACTTGGTTAGGTTTAGGGAAAGATCATGATTTGGGTTAAAAATGTCAAAAATGCCGGATGTGATGTTAAAAATTGCTGTTAAAATGCTCACACATGCCGGTAAAAATGTCTGGTTGGTGGTCTCGAACAGTGCTCTCCTCCAGCTTTTTGCCAGCTGATTATCTAGTCATCCACCCAACTCACCTCCTCCTAATAAGCCAAAGATCACCTTATGAAATGAAAGAAAGTCGCATTATATGATACCACTTCTCTCGGAAGGATTGGTGTATCACCTGCATGCAAAATTGGACTTTGGCATATCACTGCATACAATTTGAAAGTGTAAATTCATGTTGTTTGTACGCAGATTAAAGAGACAAAGCTGCCTGTTGTCTATCCTCTGCTGGATAAATAATGTAGCCACAGAAACTCTTAGCATGTGCTGAATAAACTGTATATACTATAGAGTAATTTGTATGTTTATCATATATAGCTGTGCTAAAGCGAATTTGTTGTCGATTTTTTTTTATGTTTCATTTGAGAAGTTGCATATGTACAATCTAAATGATCTCATCATCATTCGGCCTGTGTGTGTGTGTGTGTGTGTGTGTGTGCAACTAATATACAGTGTAAAAAAGTAAAGTGTAAAAGTGTAAAAAGAAAATCCCGGCAAATATTTTCAAAGCCATTCTTTTCTTTTACCATCATTATAATAATTAGCTAGTATAAGGATGGTGTTATTCTGTAACAAATCACATGAAAAGACCAAAACAAATACACCCCAGGCAAACTCAGTTATGGGGCCTCCTTCATGCCTTATTTTCATGCCTTTGGGAATGTTGGTATTGGCGCTGGTAGACAAAGTACTCAAAACTTTAAACTATTAATACCTAACTAACAATAGTCTGTTAAAAGTAAAAGTCCTGCAGTCAAAAATGTAAAAATGCAGAAGTATTATTAGCACAATGTACCCACATTTACTTAACATCTATTCAAGGTGGAGCTTATTTTAACTGCTTTATATACTGCTGGATAGCTTAATTAATAATAATGCATCATATTTTGCATATTTGTTGATCATATACTTTGTGTGTAAAATTTTAATCTGTAAAGTAAATAATAACAGGCTGTCAGATAAATGTAGAAGAATGACAAATACAGTAAATACAGTGGAGTAGAAGTGTACAGTTGCATAAAATGGAAATATTAAAGTACATGTAGCTCATAATTGTAATTATAATACTGGAGTAAATGTACTTGGTTACTTTTCACTATATGGTATTAAGGAGGTTGATGATTTCTGTAACTGCACTCATTTACCATGTTTTTCCTCTGCGTCTCTGACATGAGCTGCTCACTGAAGCAGCCAGTGAAAAGCAATTCATTTACTCAAGTGAGGTAGACTACTGGTACTTTAGGCTACTCGAATATTTTCATTTTATGGTTAAACTCCACTACATTTTGACACAAAATATATGAACTGATAAAATATGGCGCATCATTATGGATTAAACTACCCAGCAGGATATAATGTTAAAATTAACATTAAAATGTTACTTTTAAGGTAGTGTGTCTGTAATAATAATACAAGTAACACTTTAAATGTAGGACTTTGACTTGTAATAGAGTATTTCTATACTGCAGTATTGTTACTTGAAGGATCTGGATACTTCTTCCATCACTGGGAGCAGCAGATTGCTCTATACCTCTGTCCTGAAAGCAGTTTTCTTTTCTCACACGCTCATTTTTTCTTATATCATCATGCTCTTTGTCTGTTTTCATGAGGGTTTGGGAGGAAGGGGGTCGCTGCTCTTATCATCTAACAAGTGAGTCAACGCGACAGGAATGTCTTAGTAACTTTTGTCCTCATTGTTTCAGGGGGAGCAACAGAAAAGCAGATTACTTTGGGGAGTTTTACAATGATTGCTTTTCTTTTCCTCTTTGTTTTGTCTTTTGAAATGTTCGCTGTGATAACTCTGTTTCACTGTTTGATATTTTGTTGAATTGCACATAACCTCACGTTACGTTACGTTTACGTTACGTTTTTCTGCATCCTTAGCAACATGTGAGTCAAGAGTGGCTAATCCTTGTACTTACATTAAGCGGACGACAAAAAATGAATAGCTGATAAGTTGAAGATTCATATCTTTCGATGAGCAGTGCGTGGTGGCAATCTATGAAGCAACATGGCTGCTGACTGACCTACAGTCCTCTCAAACCACTCCACCTTTAATGCGAAGGACATTTTTTTCTACACAGCAGGTAAAAGAAGGAGCTCATTAATCTCACACACACTGTACGTTGCCAGCTGCCACTCACTCAGTCATTAAGTGTCGCTCATCAGTCAGCCAGTCGATCGCTCATTCTGTCAGCTATGTTAGCCGGCTTGTCAACACCCAACTAGCCAATCAGTTAGTCAGTTAACTAAACAATTGAGAAAAAAAAAAAGAAAAACAGCCAAATGGCCAGTCACTCAAATCAGATCCCATCATGCAGGTTAAGACTATTTTTCCTTAAGGAAATCTGATTAAGCATGAAATAGAAAGCGAGAGAAACAGGAGGCTGCATGAGCCATGTCTGGAGCGTCACATGCACGCAAATGTGTGTGCGAGGGGTTAAGGAAGATATGTATCTGTGTGTGTGCATGTGTGTGTGTGTGTGTGTATGTGTGTGTGCAGGCAGATCCCGGAGTTATTTTCTGTAATACCCCCAGTTTCAGGTTTGGTTTGGGTCCAGGCGGTTGGCTTTAATGTAGTCCAGATGGGAGACGCAGAGCGGAGAGTGGCCAGATTTTTCCAGAGTTTCGGTCGAACCAGGGCTTTGCTAATAAAAGCAGAGGAGATTTTCACAGTTCCGCAGACAAAACCTCGCATTCTAATTCTCCAGGGGGAACGGAGAGCGAGCGAGACCGCAATGTTATACTTTGTTTTTATTAAAGGGGGTGATTGACAGCTTGGAGGGAATTTTCCAGCATTAAACCAGGGGTCTTATTGGAGAGGACAGAGCAGAGAGCAGAGGGACCTGGCGAAGCAAAGCAACGCTCTGGCAAGCTGCTACTGACTGAAGGCTTGGCTTCTCCTCTAATAGTCTCTTTCTTAGCATCTCCTTTCTCTCGGCCTATAGTTGAGGAGTGGATTATTGCAGTCTGTACCTGCTCCTCCTCCTCCTCGCCCCACCCAATCTCCTCTTCCCTGCTCTCCTCTCCTTTCTTGACAAAAGTGATCTTTTTCCTATTCTGGCCTTCATATGCAAGCATAAAACAGTATTGCAAATGAGATCCAAGGCTAGTTTACACATTCACTTTTGTATTCTTGTTTTAGTTAATTCTCCTCTTCCTTTTTCAACTTCCTTTTCTTTTTGATTTTTTGTCTTCTGCCTAATAACTGTGTCTAGGGTGCTCAGAGTTTTCACTCTGGGGAAGGCAGCACGTGTTCATAGTTGGATCTGTACATGCCTGCTTAAAGGCTAATAAAACCTAAAGTGCCTCCTGATTCACACAGCCTGTAAAAGGATGAAACACTTGCAGCTCTGTGTGAGTGCAGGCCTATATACATGTGCGCGTGCACCCTAGGGTGTGTCTCAACCTCTCTCTATCTCAGTATCCATCTATCACCAGCCCAGATCAAGTAGAAAAGCCTGTGTAGGTCACCCAGTGCTTCTCGTGGTTGACAACTTAATGCAGGAATGGAGGAAGAGCTTCGGATCACCTGCTGCACAATTACCAGATATTCTGTTTTCTTTTGGTTGCTAAGATTTCACACGACTCTGTTGATTGTCAGCTGGCGGTCACTGAGGCTGTGCTTGGTTAAGGTCTGGCTCTGCTTTCCATCCCAGACAGCTCGGAGCTGTTATGTTAAATGTAAATCTCTTTAGCACTGTGTAATATTCCCATGTATGTAAAAATATGCATTTATTTCTCTCAACATTCAAAATGGTTTCAAAAACTGCTTTCTACAGTATTGTTAGTGTTTGGAAAGTACTGTTGATCAAGGTTTGAGTGTGTGGATCAAATTACTACTGTACAGCTGTACCTGTGCTGGCTCTGGTTTGGCTCAGGATAAGAACCGGTATACTTTGGTTCCCTGTTACAATGTTGAACATATGAGACCCCGTCCAAAATGCACGTGTGAAACTATAGCAACAGCATAGCAGCCAGTGTCAACATCATTATGAAAATGAACATTTAAGCAGTTTGTCATCATTATATAAATCATTAATATCATAAAGTAATTTGTGCTTATTTCAGTCCATTTCCTGTTTCAGTCTCTAGCCGCTAATTTGCTTATGCTACCATTCTCTTCATTCTCCTACTTTCCACTTTAGGTGTGTTTGTTAATATCAGATTGTTTATTAAAAAGGGTATTTAAGTGATTATTGTTGCTTACATCAAACATATTGCCAGAAAGCAGCAATACAAAATGCTAAAAACATATATCCATTGCACCCTTCTGATAATGGGAGTGACTTGAGCCGTCAGTGCTCTGCTCACTATTTTGCTGCCACAGACGTAGCAGAAAACCTGAAATCTATGCTGACATGAACTGGCGCTGGTGCAGTTCATACAACATTTAACAAGATTTAGAGTCTACAGCCATAGCCAGAGTCTGCTTTGTGCTAGTTGCTAAGATCAGCATGCTAACATGCCCACAATGAAAATGCCAAAATGCTGATGTTAAGTAGGTGTAATGTTTTAAAATTTAAAAAAATAATTGGTCGTAAAACAAATTTTGATCTGATGATGGTGCAAGTTAGTGAATCACCAAAGTTATAACATTTTGAGGGGGAAATGAATGTGTGTATCAAATTTCATGGCACACCATTAAATACATTTTACATACATTTCTTGAAACAGAAAAATGTCAACGGCTGTGTCTGAAATCACTGTATTTATTATATAGTGCCCTCAAAAATTCTGCAGTGGAACGATAAAAGTATTGTCCACGGCATGTCCCTACTTTCTGTTAACAATCCCACAATGCAATGTGTCATATTTTATGGATGCGAAAATCACTGTTGTCTACTGTACAAGATGTCATTGATTAGTAAGTGTCCAAAATCATTATTTACTGATCATTATTGAGTAAAATACTGAGTATCTATTATATAAGTAGTAGTGAATAAGTGAATAAGGAAGTGATGTCAACACAGACAACCTCTTCAGGGGATCAACATAAAACATAAACATACTGTACATATCACATAATAATCTGTTCCACAAGAGTTAGTTGACTGAACTGTGTTATGACCATAATCTGTACTATTGTATTCATTTAACCTTTAAAGGTTTCAGAGCTGAAACAATTAGTCAATTGATTGATTAGTCAACTGACAACTGATATGATAATTTATCAATCATTTACGTAATTGTTCAAGCAAAAAAGTCCCAAATGTGACTGTGAAATAATCAGTATGATTAATTAATCAACTGATTTATAAAATAAAACCTGCTAGAGGTTACAGGACACCAGTGGTCCTTTGAATCTTTATAGTTTTGGTCTCTTTTACCCATAAGGGTATATTTTCCAGACGGACATTAATACTGAGTCTAGACAGTCACTGTAAGCGACCAGTGAGAACTCTTATTAAAGAAAAGTGGGGAAAACCAGAGGAATAACAATAGAGGAGCACAACGGGGAAACAATCGTTGGCTGGAGAGAGAACGTCAGCTCAGTTTCGTTACCTGGCCAGATCACTCATACTGTAACCGCAAGCTTCAGTACAAGGAGAGAAACACCTGGCCTTTTTAAATTCAGGATGTGTTTAGGAGGCAAAACATTGTGCAAGGCTCACAACTGTTCAGATGATGAGAAATTCTGGTGTTTTGAGCCACAAAGTTGTTTCTCCTCACGATGTTGTAATGTAACAGCGCTTCTAGCGCCGTCCATCCCAGTGCTCTGATGTCATTTTTGGTGTTTTTAAGTGTCACATAAAGTCATAGAGGCTTCGATGGTGGTATCCTCATCAGGAGGAAATGTCTTTTTAACAACCAATTAAAGGTGATCCAGGCTACAAGCGAACAAGAGGAATGTTTGCACAAAGGAGCTGTCAGAGAGCGAAGGGGGGCTGAGGGGGGAGGGGGGAGATTCATCGAGGGCGAGAGAAGAGAGAGATAGAGAGAGAGGGGAGGTAGGAAGAAAGCAGGAGAGGTCAATGGAGAGCTGAACGAGGTAGAGTCCAGGATTTGGCACTTTCACAGGTGTGCACAACAGGGGGTTTTAGGGAGGAAGGAGTTTGTGTTCATGCATATGTGTGTGTCAAAGTGTGTGCATGAGTGTGTGGAGCTGCCAAACTGGCCACCTGTCTTTCCCTCGTTGTAGTTTTAGTGTTTCCTTTCATCCGGCCCTCAGCAGCACAGCTCCCACTTGGAGCAGTTAGCCTCCTGCCGTGTGTGACTGTGTGTGTGAGTGCGTGCATGTGCGCGTATGTGTGCATGAGTGCGTTTATGTGTGTGTGTGTGTTTGTGTAGCTCAGATCCCAGTTGGGTTAGAAAGACTAATGTTCCTAAAGGTGCATTTCCCTCTTTCCTCCACTTTTTTATATCTTTGTTCTTTATGTTTTATTGAGACAGTTCGAGTGGAGGCAGGAAGTTGGCCAACAGGCCTACAGAGCAGGAGAGGACACCAGAGGAAACTTCTGCTCCAATGTCAACAGGAGGTCATGCTTCAGGAAAAGCACTGCTACCTATCCATCTTTAATTAATAGACTTATTCAGCTGGGTACCATCTGAGCGCAAAAACTTGGATGAGTTGGAAAAAAACAGGAAGTGCTTCTGTCTCCTCCACTGATTCTCATGTTATGACAGTTGAAAAATGTAGAAATGACTCGATCGTTCTTTTGAGAGTAAGTTCGTGGGCCTGTCTGGTCCCATTTATTTAAAAGTTGCGTTACTAAAAGCTTATTTGATTTGAGAATTACAAGTTTCCTACAAGTTTCCTACTCGGCATACTCACCAACTACTGAGTCAGTGTAGCCGGGGGTCACGTCAGGAGTAAAAATGTTCTTTCAAGTGTCCAGCTCTCCTATTTATTTCACACTGATTTTACATAACAGCACATGTGCAACGAACTGTCAAAGCCAGCAAAGAATAAGCAAGTGCTGAACCAAATTATGATGCAGTGTCAAAACTGTATTAGAAACAGAATTATGAAAGGACAAAGGAATGACAGTAATGTGATAAAGTAACACTCTTAATTTGAGGATTTGAATTCAATTTGTGGGAACGTCCACCTCACAACTGCAAGTGTGCTGTGAACACTGGCAGAGCATTTGGAGAAATATTCTGTGATTATACAACCGTAATAAATTGGAGGGTGACTTATATTAAAGGCATCCTTACAGGTGGTTTTTAAAATGTGATTAATTACATGTTGCATGAATATTCATAGTGGATATAATGTCATATAATGCAACAAATCCTATTCTGATTCCCTCATGTTGTTTTTATATTTTAAAATTCTTGAACTGTTCAAACACAGTTTGTCAAAATTAAATAGAGGCAAAGAAGAAAGAAATGTGGCAGGCTGATTAACAACCTTATTTTACTAATTTTCTGAGGACATGTGTTCTGCATGTCTTCACTGTTTACCTTCTAGACACGTTAGCTAGACTATTGAAAAGTAGCCCACTGTCACCTTCTGCTGTCTCCATCAGTCATGTCAAGCAGGTTGTAGCTGTCATTCAAGAATCTCCCAGGTGCTCCACTCCACCTGACCACTAACCACGTCAACCTCAAATTTATTGCCATAATAATGCAATCGTATTATTGTAATATGAAGAGCTGAATGAAGATATATGACGGCACGTTAACATAACATTAGGAACTAATTTGTGCTCAATGTTTTAAATTACAAATTTGTATGCACAAATGATCAAAAGTTTACTTGACCGTCTGCCTTCACTTCATCCATCCAGTTTCTGCAGAAGCTCCAGCTGCTAGAGAGTGACAGCTGGAGTAAAGGTGGGTCAGAGAGAACGTGACATATCTTTTTATTTCGATTTAATCAGAAAATAAGTTTATGTTGTGTTTTCAAATATTGTTTAATTCATCTAAATTGTCTTTACGCTGTTTCCTGCTCAACTCCAACCCCTCTGCTACCTCCTAAGACTCTGCAAATACCTGGATAAAAGCTACAGCGCTTCTTTGACTTGAGCTTTTTATGACTTCAGCTATCATTTCCATGGGGGCATCTTTGTCAGAGACCATTATATTGATAATAAGAGCCAGCCGATCGTCCAACCTCCGGTTCACCTAGGTCCAAAACCGCCCACTTAAATACGGCACAGCAGTCTGCCCCTCAGCTGATCTGTTTTCATCAATGTAAAATACAGAGATCATTAGACAGCTAAGCTATATCACAGATCCTTCTGCTTAGTGCGTGTGTGTGTGCATGTGAGTGTGTGACTACACATGCATGCATATGTTCATCTATTTTGTGCATATGTAAGTTCATTGGCATATGAGTGTGTAAATGGTCATCTGTGAGTGTGCTAAATTGTGTGTGTAGGCGTAGGGGGAACCTGATCTGGTCTGTGTGGGAGGAACCAGTTCCTTTTTCCCCCTCTCTGCTGCTCAGACAGACGGCCTGCTAGAGAGATCAGACTCTCAGACTAACTGGACCAGAAGTCATTAGGACACACTAGACACACAGCGCTTTTTCAGAGCTATTGCTTCCTTTTAAAAAAACTCTCCGCAGTAAGATATCTATGTCTCATCGGCTCATAATAGAACTGAGATCTTTTAAACAAGACGCGCTGCGCTTTTCAAATCTTTGTCTCAGGACCCAGCGAGCAGCAGGGACCACTTGAGATTTAGTCTTTTGTTTCCCTGTGTTACATTTTAGGAGAAAAAAAATAGCACTGGCACTTGAGTTTAAAAGGCATTTCAAGTGTAATATACCAGAACTGCATTGTGTCTTTGGTACTGTATAAGCGATTCTCCAGGAAGGATTTTACAACTATCTTTATGTTCTTTTTGCGAGACTTCCAAAGCAACGCTAGCAAAACATATATTTCGTTGTTTCTCTAGTCCCAAATTGAAATCCTCACCTTTTCCCTCTTCATCACCTTGGTGAGTTATTTCATTAAGAGAGTGTCCTCTAGATGACATCACTATAAGTACAAGTCAGACACATTAACAAACTGCAAGTGTTGGGGAGCTGTTTATAGTTTTGGGGTGTTTGTGAGATTATGCACACTATAAATCAGCTTTGTTTTTTTAGTGCCCCTTCCACTAAAAACTGTATTTTGGCAGAGCGATCAAGTGACGTTTTAATTTTGGTTGGTTGTTTTTCTTCACCAGGCACTTTGTCAGATTGTAGGAAAAAGCTCCATAAGTGGCACCTCAGTTACAGTAACAGCTTGTTAGCATTGTTAAAAAAATAATTTGGAAACACCGAACTGGTGCAGCACAGGGGTTAGCCTCCATTAAAAGAACGGCTAGTTTACATTTCACTTAATGGTGGAAAATGGCTTGAGGAATGCTGCTGTTGTGTGGTTTTAAAATGCTGAACTACCATAGACTGTGTATAGACTGTATGAATAGATTCCTCACTCTCAAAGCATTTTTGCTGATAAAAAATCACAACTAGAGGAGATGTATCCTAGAAATGACCAGCATCTCTCATCACGACATGACACAACATCTCACCAGGTAATCACAATTTTTGTTCTCCATGGGATTGCATTTGTAAGTTAGCGCTGACTAGAGCTGATTATGAACTACAGAAAACAGACTGCACTCGCTTTGACGAAAGTCATATCACAGCTCATGGTGTGGGCGATGTATTTGGGAGAGGAAGGGAGAAAGAGAAGAAATCTATTATGAAAATGTGACAACACGTTTAAAAAAGGAATTAGCGATATTCCACATCACTAATGCCCCCTGATCATTTTCCATAAAGGCAGTGGACAGTGGAGAAAAACAGCGCACAGAGATGCTGAAAGAAAATAGATGGAGGGAGCGAGAGATGGAAAGAAAGAGGCAGAGAAAGAGAGGATATGATAGATAGATAGATAGATAGATAGATAGATAGATAGATAGAAAACGAGGTAAGAAGAGAATAAGTAGTGCGTGGCTAAACACGCTGGAAAGCCATCACCAACCAGACTCTGGCCAGTGGCACTCCAGGGAAAAGAGAGGAAGAGCCGAGGAGGAGAAGAGAGAAAGAGCATGTGGAAAGGTAAAGAAGAGGACAGCGAGGGGACACAGGCAGATGTCCAAGTAGCCATACCTGCAGATTCAATTCTGCTTCCATCCCCCCCTTTCTCTTCTGCTCGCCTTTCCTCTGCTCCTCAAACCCCTCTTGTCCGCCTCATCTTCTAACCCTCTCTGTCACACTCTGGGAGTGTGTGTGTGTGAGCAATGGTGAGAGAAAGCCAAAAGTAAAACTAGAAATTAGGCTGATGTGTGCAACAGCTGCGGCCACTGTGGAAGCTCCACTTAATGCTTGTTGCACTGTAGCGTCTTGGGTGAAGGAATTCATTTGACACTTTCATAATTGTCTGTCTACTAGCTGCCTGAAAGAGCAAAAGTATGACAAAAAACGCCATTTGGTATTAAAATATCTCTAGGGCACAGGAGAGATTCACAGTGGAAACTTTTATAATGTTTATTGGGTGGAACTGGGGAGAATTACGACAACGTTGAGAGTACAATCTGTTCAAAATACAACCAACATATGAATGAAATTTACTTCCAGATATACAAAAAATTTATTGGTCATCTTGAGTTATTTTCCAGCATGAGGCACTTTCAAAAATGATTATTAGAAATATCAATATCACAAAAGTTCCAGCATTTTCTGTTAGTTTTTTGTGTGAAACCATCACAAAGAATGCCATAAACTGTGTGATTAGCCAATGTTTTGCATCTTGTCAAGAATGTGATATGCCTGTTAAATAACATACTTTCATTATATAATGTTATGTCACATAAATATACATTTATATTACAGTTTACACATTAATAACACACAGCTTTTGATGAATACAAATTTGTCTTTCATAGGTTTTTGTGTTTTTCGATCATGTGCCATAAGCTCTTTAGACTCTGAATAAACCATCATTGAGTCTTGGAACAATACAGTAAAAAGCCCCTTATAAGTGTTGGTAAAAAGGTTCTTCGTGGTCTTGATAAGCATGTGAAAGCCCCTTAAAAGTACCCTAAAAAGTTCCTGTAAAGCACTGTAAAAAGTCTACACAAAGAAACGCTTTGTAAAGTTTATTTAAAAAGTCCTGGAAGTGCTGTAGAAGTCCATCAAAAGTCTCTGAAATGCATCACAAGTCTGATAAGTCTTCAAGTTGCAGTATTTAAAAAAATCACTGACAGCGCTGTCGAAGTGACAAGCATTTTCTCCGTGTGGTGTGTATTCTCGTTGTTAGCTTCTGATGGCTGTCTTCCTGTCTCTGTCTTTATTCTGCAAGAGAGAAAAAAACATCTCACATCATCAAGGACAACAATGAAATCAAAGTAATGTTTATAAGGTTTGGTCAAAGAAAAAAAGGTCAATTCAGTTAGTTGTACTTTAATAAATTCTATTTTTTTATATATAGTCTTTATACCTTTTTGCCACTGTTTGTTGGACAAATTCCCACTCCAGTGTGGTACACTCTTACATAAAGTTGTCAATGTCATATGTCTGTATGTGGGGGCATATGACAGACTCATCAGCCACACACTTCTCCGTTCTCTGTTAAAGAGCGGCTGAGATTGACACTAAAATGAGAATTGCTGGTCCACCTTAAAAGTCTGTCCACCTTAAGTGAGCCTGGTCAAGTTATGCTAACGCATTGTTGCTAACTTCGGGGGCTATTATTTCCTTGAGGGGCTGCAGCATTTACTAACCGACACACAGCCTGCACTGTACATTTACTGCCAGATTGACAATTTACTGCTAAACTTTTCCTCTGCTCCGCTCGCGTTCACGTCACGTTTGTGCCTCGCGCTCTGCGCTCGCACAACTACACACGCACATTTATACAAACATACACACACACGCACTGCCTTATTCCTTAACAGAGCAACGCTACTCTTGCAAAAACACGTATATGTCCTTTGAAGAACAAAGAGAGTAAGGATGACTAAAAAATCCACAATAATGTAGGGTGTTGTACAGTGTGCGAGAGAAAATCATTAATGATCGTCTGAAATTTTAGCAGCAGCGCTCATAATTTTGCGCCGCTGCTGAATGAATATAGGGGAAACACTGATATCCATTCATAGTATGGTATGAGGACGGCTTTTTTATTTTTATGTTTAGGCAACTAAAAGCACTTAGTTAATGTTAGGGAAAGGTCGTCTTGGTTAAATACTGAAAAAGTCAACTTTGACTTGAAGCAGGTTGAAAATATTGCATTTAATCAAAACACGATCTTTCTCTAACCAGATGCAAACCCCGATCTTCAGTATCGAATCCCTGCTCTTTGTATGTTTAGGATTCACCCACCACCTTAAATGACTTGCGTGCTGTACATGAGCGCATTAGCGATTTCCAAACTGGAAAAAAATTATCCATGAACAATCCAAGCAGTAATTTCTACCAAAAAGGACAATGTGTCACTAACAGGGATTCTGAAGAACAATGACCAAACCAGCATCTAAACGGACCAAAGTTACATTTTCAGGTGTGTTTACATGCTGTTTAATGTTCTGCAGCTGAGCAGCTAATTAGATATCCAGCCTAACTGCTAACTGATGTAAGCAGTGCTCTTCTGTTCAACAAGCTTGGGTGCAGGACAAGATGTGTGTTCATGTTTGTACGTTAGATAAGAAAGAGAGTTTAGCAGGAAAGCTAATGTGGGTTGTTGTTCAGAGTCTGTGGCTCTTGTGTTGTGTAGCAGGATGCGATCAGGCTCAGTGTGACCGTCTGCTCTGCCTACAATAGAACGCCACGTTATTACTTTCGATAAATAATAATTCAGATTTTTTTTATCAAAGGTGAACACAAGACAAGTGATTTACTGAACATATATGCATGCTGTAGAAGACTAAAAAGACAATTTAACTTCAGTTGGAAAGGTGACCAAGTAAAGAACTTTGCTCACATAAATTTAAACGGTCATATGTGGAAGGAGGACTGCAGTCACTAGCTCAATAAATGTATGAGGTTTTATATAAACGTCGGTTCCTGAGTTAAAACAGTGAATAAACCTTGACTTCATGCAGTAAAGTCACACAAACACAGACTATATAGTAAATCATACGTACTTTAACTGGTAGCAGAGATCATTGAGCATTTCTTTAATTATATTACAGTCTGAACAGTGACATCATGAGCTGATCTATGACAGCAGTGCATGATATGCTTCTCGTTTATCTGTGGTATCAGAGTGGAGAAGCCTTGATTTCCTGGCTGGTGAGGAGACTTTCTCTATCTGGCCAGGAAAATAACATCACATTTTCCCCCCTCACCTAACCTCTGCTCTGCTACCATTAGCTCTTCAAGCGACAGTCAAGGGATTTTATCGAACAGACCACTGAATGATATGCAACACATGTCATCCCTGCTTTGCTTATTACTTTTCAGGGCTGATGTTTTAAACTCATAGTTTAAAAAATGATCTCAGGCTTTCATGGACAAATATGTAAAAAATGAAAACAGGCAAACTTCACTTCATATGCTGTAAAAGTAAACAAGTAGCAAGCTCAAATGTGTCTCTGTAAGTTAGTCTTTCTTCTCTGCTCCAACCAGTGCTCCTCTGCACTCCTGTCCTCTCGTGACTTTTCTCTTCCCCTCTCATATCGTCTCAACTAACCCTCAGGGCCGCCCCCCTTTGCTTTCCTCTCATCAGCCCAACACCTGTTACACATTTCCTCTCAGACCGTGCACAAGGTGTAGGTGTTTGGAAAAATCCGTTTGACTGACATCAACAAAGGTGGGTAGGTGTTTGGAAGGGTATCAGGCGGTAATGAGAGAATGAGATCATAGGATTTGGACAGGAATCGGTCCTCCCACTGATTGAGGTGAGTGTGAGGAGACACAGGAACTATTATTGTCAATTCTTCCTCCAGCTGGACTGAGAGCTCAAGATCATTATTAGATTTCTTTTATCTAAACGCAAACCATTACCATTATTTTGTTGGCTACGTGTGCGCTTATGAGCATATGCTATCACTTTGTTTGTTATGTATGCAAGTAGACATCTTTTAGTTAGATTTATAACAAGCTACTTGTTATGAAGATTTCATTTCTTGTACTATTTGGGTTGTTTTTGTTTTTCTTATTTCCAGGGATATTAACCAAATGTATATGAACTAGCACTGAGATGTTTTTAGCAGTTACAGTAATAGAAATAGGTTTGAAACTACAACATTAAACAGAAAATGTTTTGGTAGTGAAGGGTAAAAGCTTCCCTCCACACTTTTACTTCGCACCATTGGTAAGTAATTATACAGCAAGAAATCCATCAAAGAAAAGAAAACTATTACAGGAGAGCTTCCTTAATATACCACAATTCACTACAGCTGACTTGTTAGGTTTTGTGTAAAAGTCTTGTAAAAGTCATTTTTTTCTACAGTGTAGCTGTATCCACAATCATTCACTATTCACAATATACAGTATAGTCCACATAATGTCTTTACCACTTGGAGGTTGTCTGTTGTATGAATGTCTAGTGAGAGTTCTTATAACCTATGTTGCAAACCTGTATCATAAAAATCACATCAGTGAACTAATTTGTAACAACAAAAAATGAATGCTGCATGGATTACATTTTTTTAAAAACTGTGCTCTTGGATTTTTTGCCTTTATTAGACAGTTACTGGCAAAAAGGCCAACAGGAAACAAGAGGAAAGAGGAATGGGTATGACATGAAACAAAGGTTCCTTATTGGACTTGAACCAGGGACATTGCAGATATGCAGCACACACAGTAACCATTCAGCTACCTTGGTACTCCATGGTCTGCTTCACATCACAACAAGATTTTTGGATAAATGTTAATCAAGTTAAAACAATATGTCTCAATCTTCAGCTAATAGACTTTTTTCTATCCAAAAACCTTGATCTTTCACTGACCTTAACCAAAGTGCTTTTGTTGTCTAAACCTAACAACACGCAGGAGTGCAAACCACAGTGTCAAAGTCCTGCACTTTGTACACTCATCTGTCCACCCTCCATCATCCAGGTAGGAAATCCTTCCAAATGTAATTGACAAAACAAATTAGTAATAAATGAACGGAATTTCTAGGAGACAGGGTTGCATATAGCAGACTCAAATAATCCCACAATGCAATTTATAAAGTATTATACAACTGATGGTTGCTATCCAAGAACAACCATCAAGCATTGCATGATATACAAGAAAAACTAAATTTAAGCTGCCAGATGTGAACAATAATCTGTAGTGTCCAGTCCAGTCCAAGATTCCCTTGTGAGTAGTGAATGAGTGAATAACACAGCCTGAGAAACATTTGGCCTTACTATGCTATTGCTACCATTACTGTTACAGTACTTTTTACTAACACTAATGCTAAACCCAACAGCTGGAAGACACAAGTGTAGTCATGTTTGTTGTTGTGCATTTTGAAAAACATAGGAAATAAAAGTCATTGAGGCAGTTTCGAGGAAGTGGGTACATGAGTAAAACGGGGCATGACAATTCAATGATTTACCAAATTACATCAAATTACCATGAAATCACCAGGAATCATCCCACAGCTCACTTTGAGTGCTGAGCGATATTTAAAAAAAAAAAAAAAAAAAAAAGGCACAGCTGTAGATGATGAAGGCGGTTCAGCTGGAGTGTAGCTGGTTCAGTCAAAACAGGAGGAGGGGGGGGCGTTAAGGCTGGCCTGGTAGTCAAAACAATCTCCTGAAGACTAATAGGGCATGGTCGGATGACATCTCTGCTCTCTCTTTCTTTCTCTCTCCAAACACACCCACACACACACACACACACACACACAGACATACCACCGGCTTCCCAGGGGGGTGATTTGTCCGACACTAATATGATTACCTGATGATGTTTACTTTAGATACAATATGATGATATTACCACACTGGACCAATATTATTGTTTTATCAAGGTGAAAGAAGCCTGTTTTAACCTTAATGTGAGGGTAGTAAATACTCTCTTCACGGCATCTTATCAACTCTACAAATTCAAACTTTAATATTGTTTTTCCGAAACTCAATCCGGGCTGTTCCTTTACCTATAACTGGTTTTTCCATGCACTCGCTCTCTCTTTTCCTGCGTTAAGCCATTCTGTCAAATACAAACATCTAATTTAGTTTCTGGCTGCATGAGGAGAGGAATGACTGGTTGGAAAAAATAATTCCACTTGGGCACTGGCCCGACAATCGTATAAGGAGATTGGTATTCAAGCATGAAATGAAAACTGGTAATATCCCTTTAGTTTATCAAGTGAAAATATGTGAATGTGCATCAATGCCTCGAGTGTCTGATAGAAGCTATAATTACTTTCATAAATGATCAGTGATGAAACTGCAGAAAAGTATAGACATACATTCAAATGGTGCAATAAATGACACATCAGAGGTATCGAAGCATTTAAATTAAGCTAACTAACGCACCAAATAAGCCGCAGTCTGCCATTATGTGGCTTGGATACATCAGACATGTACTTCATACTCACTGTGGTTTGCTAATAAGCATCCTGATGACTTCTGAAAAACAATTTATCTTAGACTCCCTAATCAGATGTAATTCACACCAGCCGACCACACATGTATTTAATTATTCCCACAGTTTAATAATCTGTTATAATGACTCCCTGACTTCACTTTCACCGGCCTCAGATGACTTAATTCAGCTATTTTATGCACTAAGCAGCACTTTATCATTAGTGCTAAGATGTGCACCTTGCATCAGCCAATATGTCATTAGCTTCAGTAGATTGTTTTAAGAAACTGCACAATTTGAAACCACTCAGTTTTGCTTTTTTCTGTGTTGTAGATGTCTTTTAGATTTGCTCTGTGCGTGGCTCAGTTTTCTGTATTTTTGTTTTAATTTGCTCGGTGAGCAGCCCTCTCCCCGAAGACCAAATGACAACAGAATGATAGTTTTACTAATAGATTTTGTTAGTTATCTGACCCGACTTCTTCTGTTGGTGTTAAATTAGGGTTTAACTGCTTCCATCTGTGCTGAAAATATACAGACAGGTCCACGCATGACGACACAGTCATACACAAATCCAGGCTAACACACACACACACACACACACACACAAACACACACACACACACACACACACACCAAACGTGGGCAAGAATATATTTGAAAATTACCTCCAGTATATTTGATACCTTTGATGCACCTCATTAACATAGCTTGAAATGAGGAACCAGCTAGTGAAACTCTCGCTCATGAGGCACAAAACATTACCTCCAAGTCAACAGCAGCATCAGTAAATGAGGGTAATTTAGTTTTCATCTATGACCTTGAAACGTGTATTTCTTGCACACATGTGACGTAATACTTTTTTCCACTGAAAACAGACTAATAACCAAATGACTGTAAAAACCACAGTCATTAGTGTGCTCCTGCACATGTCCCATCCATGCATTTAAGCTCTCATAGGTGCATGGTTCATTTGATCTCTATAAAGAGGCAAAGTGTAGTTTCGGCACCGTCGAAAACCAACTGTCCAAACTGGAGGATAAATAGCTGAGTTGATTATCCCGCCAAGTCGCCGGCTATTTCTCTCTCGCTCTCTTTCTCTCTTCTCTCTCTCTGTTTCCACAACTTCCTGCACACCATTAGTTTAGAAAGTGTTGAAAGCACAGTCGTGATCCAGGGCTCCTTAACTGAGTAATCATATATGTTTTTTTTTGAGGGGGGGGGGGTGTCTCGACAGAAGCAATGAACTGCCGTCTGGCTGAAAAGACTAGAAAAACTAAGAGAGGGAGAATGACATGCTTTCGATAAAAGTCTCTGAGTGTGGTGCTCTATATGAGTGTGTGTATGTCTGTTGTCGTGCATGTATTCCAGTGCACGCTTGCATGTGTGTGTATATCTGTCATATGTGTGGGTGTGAGTGTGTGTGTGGGGCGTTTCACAGAGAGCGGTTTCCAGGCTTCTTTACCATCACCATCAAAGCCCAACGTCAATGTGTTTCTAATAGCAGCAGCTGAATTAAACACTGACTTTACAGGCCTCAGCAGAGGATAAATCATTTACAGAACAATTAGCTCATTTGTTGCTCCGCTCCACACCGCCAATGACTTCCAGACACAGAGAGCCAGCCAGTGTGTGGGTGTGTATGTATATTGTATACATGCATGGTCATATACAAAATTTCACTCACTGTGTCACTCACATCCATCTAACATAAATACACAAACACATTCTCTTTCTCTCTCCATCTTTCTCTCTCTCATATACGCACAAAATTAGATTCAAACAAACACTCTTTCACACTTATTCACTCTCTCTCTCTCTCTCTCTCTCTCTCACACACACACACACACTCACAAGTAGAGATAAGTCACTTTCCAATTGCGCAGTGCAGTTTTAGTGCCACTGTCTTTCCATACGCCCTGCTTCCCAGTCACCCACAAAAATCATCACACATAAAAATTTTACTGCAGGCAAGATGTAAATTAGAGCTGTTCATGAAATTAGGAACACTATACATAATTTGTTATGTTTGCTGTTTCACTCAATTTACACATTTATTTTTAATTTCTAGAAATTCCAAATTAAATAAGATTCCTTAAAGTCAGAATTAAATCAGGGTTGTGCCTTTAAATGCTTGTTAACTAAATTTAACCATCACAAAGGAACAAAAGTCTATTTACAGCAACCGCACTATAAGTATAATAGTAGTTAGATTTTTGCCAGAGTTTTATTTGGTTTCCAAACATATAAATTCTCTTTCAATTCATCAAATGAGCTTCTTTAACTTTTAAATATTGGAAAATGTTTGGCATGAAAGCCCTGTCATATCCAGATTATAAGGAAAATTTCAGCATGATGCTGTCATTGGCAGATGAATTGACATTTCTGTTTATGTTTGCCATCAAATTGAATTGACCCTCTCCGTGCTTCGGGCCAAGAGGAATAAACCAAAGTTGCGGAGGAAGCTGTAAAAATGCTCCAAGTGCTTTAGCCGTCGGACGAAAAAGTACACAGATGAGCACATTTGAAAAAGCTTTTTGTTTTGTTTTGTTTTGTTTTGTTTTAGAGAATTACTGAATAAACATCAAATCAGATTCAGTCAGTAATATTATGATGGCACTTGTTTGTGGCTGGCATTTCAGCCTGATGTCAGCAAACTACCACAGCAATGGCACAACTAGTACTACACATTTTAAGGTCATTAAAGGTGACTTCTGTCAGAGATAAACTGGAGATAATAAAGCTGTGATAATTTAAAAAGCTGTGATTGTGCTGTGCCCCAGCTGTAGGTTGAGTGCAGGCACCTGACAGTTGCACTGATCAGCAGAGGCACAGAGGCCTAGCACAGGATATCTGCATCAATCAACCAGACAGCGAAGGGATTTAAGCAGGCCTCAGCACACCTCAATCCTCGATCCTCAGCCCTGTACATCTCATTTACAGATGTAGCCATCATGAGCGTCCCTTTTTTTTTTTTACTGCATGTATCAAAGGCACCAGCATGCAAGGGCTGCGCTCCAGTTTGTCCATACCAAACTGCTGGTGCTCCACACCAGACATGTTCTTTTTGAAAAATCAACATTTGTCATGATAAATGCGGATGCTCAAGGAAGAGCTTGGCTTCCGATGAAAATATATGGTATGTGGCTCTACCTGACAATAAAAAAGCAAGCTAGCCATAGTACAGCAGAATAGGTTTTTAGTAAGACAACCATATTGAATCTTAGCAACACAGAAGTTAAACAGGGCTCTGTAGGAAAAAAAATTGAATATTTCTCCTGCTTCAAACTTACACTGAGATTTCAAAGGTGATATTTTACCCTCAAATATCTGGAAAACCATCCCATCATAACAAGAAAATAGAAAGACTTCACCATACATCTTTTACCTGTATGAAAGATGTCTCCGAATCATGAAGACAGTATAATGAAATCAAATTACTAATTCCACTGAATATGTAAAATGCAATAGTTTAGCACTCAGAGCAGTAGTCATCACTAACAAGACTGTTTGTTTTGAAATAGTTATACTATATGCACACATAATAAGAGGAAATGAGCGTATACTTTTCTCACTTTCACTCTTTCCCACATTGGAAATAGCATAATTGAAGCGGTTGGTCTAACCAGACTTGACAGCTGTGATGAACCTCAATGACCATAAAAACATACAAAGAGAGCTCTCAGGACACAAAGTCTCATTTTACCTTCACAATCGTTTCCTCTCTGTAATCATCAGCACTGACTCTGCCCTTTAGCCCACTTATATGCACTGTATAGCCACTTTTCCAAGGAAAATGAAATGGTCTCAGGTTCTGCCAATCAGAGTTAACCATTTAAACGCCAAGTGAAGCCGGGCTTCCCTTATTTTTCTCCTTAAATAACTTTGAAGGTAATAATATCTATTTCATTTGGCAGTTGTGCATTCAATATGTTCACGGCTGAGATATAAGTTTATTTTAACAGCACAACTGCAACACAATCAAAGTACTAGAATTTCCAATGTAATGAGTGGAGGAACATTAAAAGATAAGGCTGAAATAAAAAGATCAAAACCAACAATTAATTGATTCTACTAACAAGCATTGTCTGTGTCGCCAAAGCCTGATAAATCTTATTCCTCCGTGCTATGCAGCTCCATTATTGTCCAATAACTATTAAATACACATCAATGAGCCACACCATTGCACTGGGTGACACATTCCTTCATTACAATAAACATGGAAACTGTAGTTTATTTTAAGTCAATCCCACATCCACCATCCTGCTGCTGTAAATACTCAGTAGGGCTCCAAATGTGTATTGATCCGCCACAGGAAATAGTACCCATCAAATTCACCATTTATTCCTGTTTGAGTAACCTTGGCTAAAACCTATAGCACCCAGCTGTTTTGGGAAACTACTGAGCCTTTTTTTTTTTTTTTTTTTAAATAAAACTATATATTTGTGAGCTCATTTTAAAGATTTATGTCTTCAGTAGGAACTGAAAAGCTGAGTGGACTTTTGGCCTTTTTTTCATTTAACATTTCTAAACTCGCCTTTTTTTCCTTTTTCTATTCACTAATTTGTGAGTAGTGTAGAAATCAATCAAGGTATAATCAGGAGATAATGACTTTAACCTGCGCTCATCTCTCTGTGCACTACATGAAAACAGAAAATGTATGTTCAACATACATCATAAAGAACAGAGAAATCATGTGAATCGTTATTGAGCTAATGGGAAACAGCTTCATGTGACTTAGTCAAAGCGTCTACGTTTGAGGTTCTTGACACAAGAAAGTTTCACAATTGTTTTCTACCCAGCATGCATTTACAGGTCAGTCATGCATCTGCAGCAGTAAGTTGACAGCAGCAGATAGTATTACACAGCTCCTACTGACAGCTCTGACCTCCACCAGGCTGATCGATATGCAGACACAGAGAGCTGAGGGAGGTGTGTGGGGACCGGGGGGAAGCTTGGGGGAAGAGTTGAAGAGGAAATCGTGAAACTGGGTAAGAGGTGATTAAATGAGGAAGAGAATAAGAGTAAGGATGAGAGAGGACAGAAGCAGAAAGAAAAGGGGACAGAGGAGAGCTGTAGAGAGAACGAGACAGGTTTCAGGCTAGTTATCTCCCAGCCGAGGGTGTCTGGGTTTAGACACCGAGGACGTCTAGGCTTTCACTCACAGAGGTACAGAGGGGAGGCAGGAGGGAGGAGGGGGAGACACACACACACTGCTGAGACTCAGGTTATCCCCCAGCTAAAGGGTCTCTGGGTTTAGACACTGAGGAGGGTATTAGCTTTCACACACTGCTGGGGTAACGGGGGAGTCTGCCAGATGTCAGCTCCTTACCCATAAATCCTGCTAAATGGGCAGCAGCTAGGTTAGAGGGGGAAAGTTGAGCGGACGTCACCTCTCTATCATCCTCTCCGCAGACTGGTGGTGTCCGCCGAAGTCGGAGCCGGAGTCGTATAAATTTGATGAGAGAAATTCTTCATTCGCTGTTATTCCTCATCAGACTGACGACTTTCTTATGCTGAGTGTGTTCTCGATTACGTCTATTTCCTGTGCCGAATCAATCAAACCTGAGTTCAACCTCGCACTGGATGAAGTTCTCCTTTTCTTTATCTCTATTAAGGTGTTGACCGACAGTGCAGCAGTGAGGGAAGTGTGTAAAAAGTGTCAAAACAGCTACAAAAAAATGCTATCTCTGTCACTGAAATGAAAAATCAGACAGTTTGTGGCTTTTATCATTGTAGAAAAATTATTTTTGTTTTGTTTTCTGTTGTTTTGCTCGATGGAGTTTGTTCCTGAATTTTAAAGCTTCGGATAAACTTGTGAGTAAGTAAAATTATACTCTGAAAGTGCTTTTGGAAAGTGCTCTTAATACATACAGTATGTGAGTTAAGTGGTCAAAGTGCATATATAACATTTTCAGTGGAATAAAGTTCTTGCCAGTTACCAATCTTTGTATCTCAGGTCAGTCCTTCAGGAGTTATGATTAAAACCTCATATTCAGGCTGACGTCAATACATTCTTGAAATTATACACATGGTTTTGGATGGATTTCATGGGCTCCCGGTCATAAATCTCACCCACTGTATAAATACCCTTGTAAACTTGAAATTCATATTTTTAAAAAAAGAGAAAAAAAAATAAAGTAATGCCAAAGTTGAGGTTAATACAGTTTTTTACACAACCGTCGTGCACATTTTGTCAGTGTCACGGTGAAAAAGGATTTCTTGCTATTTGACCCTTCACATTTGCGTTTGTGCACCACCTCTTCACCCAGCCCTCTCTTAGGTCCTCTGACCGAAAAACGAACACTTCTATTCACTGTAATGTCCAGTGAGCTGCAGAAACCACCTTGAACTTTCAAGCCACCTGCTCGAGTAAAACTAACCCCCAACAGGACAATAATACACAGTCCTTCACCCCAAAAGAGGACTTTAAAGAGTTTCTGCTTTTAAGGTCCCTCAGGGCCAATCAGGTTTATAGGTACAGTCACTGATCTCAGGTCAGCTTTAAACTTCAATATGACCCTAAACCACCACACAGTTCCAGAAAGAAGGTTTTGTGCTATGATTAGCTTTTTTAAAACTTCTTTTGGTTCATTTACTATTCCTTTAATTTTGGGAAAAACAGTTTAAGTGTTCTGTATATAGCATTTGAAAAGTAAATAAAGAAATGTATTTATTATAATTGTTTAGGTGAAATAGAGATAGTCAAAGACCTTAGTTATTGTTTTACATATTTCCTACAATTTAGTGCTGTATTAAAAGAAAATGTTGATTACACTATATATTATTATTTATATATATATATATATATATATATATATATATATATATATATATATACTATTATTATCATATTATTTACTTTATTTTTTTTTTATTTGACCTTTTTTCCCACTCATGTCTCTCATTTATTTCTTACTTGTTGGTTCGTTATTTTTGTGCGCTCACCATTTTCCTCTGGTTGCTGAGGCAGAAAGTACAGATGTGCTTGGGTTGAGGTGATTGGTCAGATCCTCGGTTGGGGGAGGAGTTAACGTGGAAGAACGGTGGTGAGGGGGCGTGGCAGGGCTGTCCGTCATGAAGCCCCTCGCCCAGGAGCAAGATGTTCCCCAGATGACTGATGTAGCTGCTGGCCAGACGTAGCGTCTCGATCTTTGACAGCTTCCTAAACATGAAATCAGTGAGATTTATTGTATTAATAAAGATGAAATATCAAGTGCAATTTTAATCAAATTGATCATGCAATGGCACAACACTGTAGCGTTATTCATATATTTAAAATGTCAGTTTAAAATTTGGATTGGCCACTTCCTGGACGCTAACTCTATGACACATAGCTATCCAGAGCTATCCGCGGACTACTTTTAACTTATTATTTACTTAAATTAATTCTTGGTATTTTTATAGTTATTTATGCATCAGACAAAATGTCATGGCACAGTTTTACTTTGCTCTGTACCTGTCTGCAGGCTCGGTGGGGATGAGCGTGCGCAGCGCTGTGAATGCTGTGTTGACAGAATTGGTGCGATCTCTCTCCCGCGCATTGGCTGCGGTCCTCTGGCGAACCTCACCAGGGCCAGTCGAGCCCGGGGGGCCAATCCTCCCCATAATGTCCCCTATCCCTCCGCAACCTCCACCCCCTCCTAGCCCGCACAGCTTCCTCTTCCTGTTCACCTTGATGTGAAAGGCAGACGGGGACGAGGAGGACAGGCGGAAGGCAGCAGAGTTGCGCTCCTCAGAGCCCGAGCCCTCACTCCCGTTCTCATCATCATCTTCGGAGAGGAGGGCGATATCGCCGTACAAGAAGCGGCCTGCGGGAGGTGCCGTGCGCAGCATGGCAAATGTCATCTTCACCGTAACAACGGTTTGACAGCTACAGGTCAATCTTGGGGAGACTTTCCTGGTTGTTGAGCTTCAACTTGCAAGTTTGTTATTGGAGGTTGCTTAAGAAAGTTGATGCTGCTGACTAAAGGTGTCCACCACCAATTGTTTTTTGACCCCCAACTTCTCTTTTTTTGTAAAAATTTGTTAAGCCAGGTGAGTCATATGCTGAGTGAAGCTTGGTTTATAACCTCCTTTCACTAACAGTAAAGCATCGGCAAGTTGATCCTAAATCAGCAGACAAGAGCGACTTGATCGCAGAGCTGCTGTGTCACAGGTGGCTGCAGGTCCCAGGTCCCTCTGGTCTTTCTCTCTTAGTTCATTCACAAAAACACTTCACATCCCCAAAGATCAGTTCCTCAGTCAGTTAATCCTTTGGAAGAGAGCAGAATTATAATGGCATGTTGAGGTTAAATGTGGAAGTCAAAATTTGTCCTCTTTTTCTTCACTTCTCTAAACCGCTTTGCTGGTCCTTTGTTTCTATATTTGTGTGTTTCAATCCCAATAGCAAAAACGACTCCCAGCTTGTGGCAGCAGTTTGACTCTCTCTCTACTGGTCTCTCTCTTTCCTTCTCTCTCTCTGCCTCTTTGCTACACGTGTGCCTGCTGTCTGAGTGTTTCCGTCTGCCTCTGGGTTTATAGCCGGTGGGAGGGCCGAGAACTCTGCTCCTCCCTCTGAGCAGTGAGGGTCCCTCGTCTGCTGTCTAGAAGCAGGCCAGAGCGACCGGAGGCAAGAGGCAAACCATCACCGGGAGTTTGTTTTGGCTGCACACTGGTGTGTTTCAAGGGAAATCCACCCTAAAACAGAACTTGCATCACCCTGATTTGTTGGGTGGGTTTGGTGACCTTATAGGCCATGGATCCCTCTGTAACATACACTTATATCAATGTGATTATTGTATGCATATTATTCACTTTCTTGGAAGGTGTCTTAAAAAGGAAATGAAACAGAGATAAAATGTTGTCATTTGACAGGAGTAATGTGTCCATGGTCTTGGACGGAGCAAATAGTGAATGCCTTGATTCTAAATCTGTCTGTGTTTTGGGTTTTGTTGCTGCAAAAACATGACAAAATTCTGGGAACTCACCTTATTTACCTTTGTTGGAGACCGGTTGTTTGCATAACAAAGAACTTGATCAAATCATCCAACATAATTTAATGTCATATTCTTCTAAAATTCCTTCTAAAAAACATCGATCAGTTGTGCAGACACATTAGCAAACAGTCTCCTCCTATTGTCCAGTTTTCCATGCTGAGTAACTTTCCTTTTTGCAGATTCATCTGTCAGAGCAGGCTACTAGCAAGAGGTACGACTGGGACTTGGCTTTGTAAAAACGGATGTTTTGTTCAACCATTTTCTTGACAGCAAGAAGCTGAGAAGCTTGAGCAGTGAAGCAAGAGTTTGCCTTTCTCCCTGTGTCTTTTCCTCTCTTGGCCCCCTCCCCCCTGTGCTGCGTTTGTCCCTGGACAGCAGGCTTGGAGGCGGGCAGCCGCAGCACTGGAAGCTGACGGTTCGGTCTGGGCTTGTGGCTGAAGCCGGGAACTGGGTTTATTCAGCCATAGCTGAGGCCTTTTATGTGTAAAAGCTGTGACGCTGGAGGGCCTGCAAGTAGTTTAACCTCATGGGACTGAGATTTTTGGGTGGAGTGTTTTGGTGATGAAGGGGAGGCTCAGGGGTTTGTAGGAAGGGAGCTGCTACTTTACTCACTTACACTCCCTTTAACAATTTGTCTTCCTCTGAAAGAGAACACAAAATGAGATCAGACAGCAAAGGGAGCAAAGACAGAGGAGGCAAGAAAGACACAAGTGGGAGAAAACTAATGAAAGACAGAATAGAATGAGATCTATCTATCTATCCATCTATCTATCTATCTATCTATCTATCGAGCTAGCTAGCTAGCTATCAACGAGCTAGCTATCTACATATACAAATTAACCTTATTTGGCAAGACAAGGTGTTCTAACAGTTGGAAAATCAAGTTTTTCCTCAGACTTAACTCTAAGTATTATACAGCTAATCTGCTTTTCCTACTTAAAGTCTTTGGGATTTTATTAGCCATGATCGTGCAACTTAAGTCTTATTTCCAGGGAACTGACTGTCCTTGACATTTTTTTTGCTGTTTCAAATGTACAGCGGTTAAAGGTTGACAGCCTATGTAAAACTCAACTATGAAGTCTATAATCCTCAATAGTACATTACCGAAAACTCTCAGCCCAACTGCCATTGCTGGTATGCGTCTTTTGTGTAGATTGGCAACAGCAAGCTGCTGCTGAAAACTAATAGCACAATGAATAATCTGTCAGTTACACAATGTTACAGTCAGCATTCATCACTCTCTGCCTCCCCTATCCTACATCTACCTCTACCCTTCAATCTCAGTCACAGTGTTTATGCTGTGGTATTGACTGTATGAACACATGCCAGTGTTGGTTGCAGTGGGTGATTGCAGTACATACAGAAAGTGCTTGGAGCAGTCAGGACGGAGAAGGCAAACTGATGGGTAGGCTATAGATGGGGATCATACCACTGTCTAAATACTGTAATAAAAAGGCAGCAAAGTTTAATTCAAAACCGTACCCATAATCTAATGCTGTAAGTGCCTGCTTCAGAAAGAAATGGGGATGGGTTTCAATAGCATTTTTGAGCTGAGCAGCATATGAAATGTTAGCTAAATGTATTTGATAAAAAAGGTTTCATAAGAGATTCATTAATGATTATTTTGTTGACTGGGAAACAGATGGAACTGGCTTAGAACCCAGAACCCACTCTCCTGCTGCTATCACTTGACACTTCCGGTCACTGGATATCAAGTGTGCTTGAAAACAGTAGCCTGGCTGTCAACTCTGAACATCTGGGACGCAGTCTGGATCTACATGACATCATGTCATGTCAGTCTTGGAAGCACTCTGCCTCCATGCAACCAGTGCCTCAGGACCTCAACAGTAACCTTTGACATTTAAAATCCTAAATAAAAGTGGACCAAAAATATCTTTATCGATGAATTCCAGACTGTGTGTTACTGTACTGTAAATATATTTCTGACTGCCCACTACTCTGTGCGGGCTTCATTGTGGTGTAATACACTAAAACCTACTTCACTCACTGTGGTCCATCATTACATGCATTAGCATGATCTTCCTCTGATTTGCATCTCCCATGAGTGTGTGGCTAGTCTCACACAGTATCCATTTCTCTCTGAATTGTTGCCCGCAGGCCAGAAAACATTTGACTGGGTATATTTGTAGACTTTAAGTCTTTTCATAATCACACATGGCTACATTTGCCTGAAGAATGTTGTATGAAAAGGAAATAGCTACATTACAGCTCAGTAATAGTGACATTTACATAAAACTACATAAAATGTTGACCTAAGTCCATAACACAGACTCTTTTACTTAAGAGAGAGAGCAGTGGCTGTCAGTTAAAGGTTATTTAAGAAATGTATATTAAATATAGACTATATTGTAAAAAAAAATACCAATACATGTGCGTTTACAATTCAAATTACTTAAGTCTGTGAAAAACTTCCAAATATCAAACCCCATTATACGCTAGCTGCCCACCGCCAAATGCCAGAAAGGCTAGTGGCTAGAAAGTTATTGGCTAGCTGGTAAATACTGTAGAGTATTTAGCAGCTAAAGTGTCAGATATTTCCCTAAGGAGTTGGAGGAGAGAAAACCAGAGATAAAAGGAGTGTGAATTATGGACTTATCATCGGGTGACCAGACTTGATATGCTAATGTTGTTCCATATAGCTGAATGCACATACAAATGTTCGCTAACAAGTTCACTATAAAAACAATACAATTACCATTTCCCTGGTATTTGGGTATTTAAAATATCTTAATACTTCAAGAATATTTTAGTTTGCATTAAAACCGAACTGTTGTTTCAGCTAGAGGGAAAGGTTTGGTGCACTAGATGCGGCAGAGACTAGCAACTAGCTGGTGAACATAGTTAAGCATTTAGCAGCTTGAGAGCCAAACATTTCCCTCAACAGTTGGAAACCAAACAGAGCTAAAAGGACAGTCAATGTCCCACTAAAAAGTTAAATTCATCAGATTGCAAGCAATATGCCTCCAGATAGATACTAATGTTGCTCCTTATCTGCTGGATGTGTAAATAGGAAACTATGCTAACAAGTTTTTGGGCAAGCTTGCTTTGCTTTTTCTTGTTTTACTGGTCAATAAATTTGGAATTGTTGTTTGTTTTATTGCTGCAATTGTGAACTGTTGAGTAATGAAAGTAATATAAGTAACTACTTTTGCCAATGTGTAAATAGTAATGTATACAACGTTTTTGGCCTTCTATGCTGTGGCAGATAGTGACGCTATGATAGTGAACCAAAACAATGAGCTGAAAGTCGCTGCAAAGCTTCGCAGAGTTTAGGGGAACTACAGCAGCGGCTGATAATTCTCTGCGGGTTCATCAATATGAGTGATTTAGAAGTAGTCATGTGATCCAGTGTCAATATAAAAATATTGATTATAGCAGCTTTAAAGTAACTTAGCCAACACTGGTTAGACCAAAGAATAAATCAGTCCATTGTAGACCTTCAGTAACCCTTATGTGGGTCAGCAAGGTGATCTTCCTATCTGCTGTCATTTGAATCAGCTTTAGATAACATCACACATTACACACTCAACTCTCTCTTTTGGGATAGAATTGCTCATTTTCACAATAGTGACTGTACCATTCTAGAAAATAATAATCGCATATGAAAGTTTTCAAATGGAGCTCTCCTTTGAGTTCTCCTTTAAAGCGCAGCAGCAGCAGCGGCAGCAGCAGCACAGTAGTAGAACACCATCTGATAGTCATTACCCCTCCCCTCTCCTCCCCCCTCTTCTCTCCTCCTCTTCTCCTCTCGCTCGGTACTCCTCTCTCAGCTCAGACGTATTATTCATTAGTCTGATGAAAAACACCCTCCAACAAAGCCAGGCCCAACCTTGCTCTCACACACTTTAACACAAAGACACACAGACGCACACACCACCACCACCACCCCCACAGTCCCAACCCAGCTGAACTGCTCTGGCGCGGGTCAGGTACCTGTCAAAACTCGGAAGCAGGTCTGGACCTGATACGGTACCACAGAGCAGGCGTCTAGAGGGGGAGAGAGACTCCAAGGAACTGAGCTATTTATCGTAGTCCTTGGACGCTCGTTTTTAGCCAGCGCTGAAAGTGATAGAAGGAGGGGAGAGGGGAAGAGTTTCTGGACTTGTTATGGTGCCACTGAACAGACGTCTGGAGAGGGTCATTACCAAAAAGCAATTGTCTGCTTTCCACAGCGAGCACTGAAAAGAAGGACAGCAGGAAGAAGAATAGGAAAAGGAAGAAAAGAAGGAGGGATGATGGAAAAAGGCGATGGAAAGAAAGAGAGGAGGCAGTAGTTGTGAGACAGAGGAAGAAAAGTAGGATGGAAAGGAAGGAAATGAAGGAGGGAGGGAAAGAAGACGAAGGGGAGAGAGTTGGCGGCGGCCTGCCAACACTCCAGACTGCATGGTGTATTGCATGGGGAAAATGGTCGGAAGTGCTCACCCCCCAACTTGCGCCCCCCACCACCACCACCGGCCCCAATTTCAGCCTCATTCAGCCTCAGCTCCAGCCACACTCTACTGTGTTTCCCAAGAGAGCCAGACTCTACAGCTGGCCTTATTAAACCGAGAGAGGCAGAGAGACAGAAAAAAGACGGGGAAGGAAAGAGAGGTCACACAACTGGAAGACATCAGTTGAAACCGTGCTCGCTCTCTTAGCTTTTTCCATTCATATCCCGTTTTATGATAGAGTTTCTCACAAACACGCTCGCAGTGCACTGGGTTCAAACACATAGTTAAAAGCCATTGTTTGATTCGACATCCCTCAGAATGCTATAAAACAATGAAACAAATGCTGGGAAATTAAAGTCTGTGTGACTTTTATCTCGTTTGTCTGAGTGTGTCTGAAAGCTGTCGTCATTCATCTGAACCCTGCTGCATGAGGGTGTCTCTTCTAGTTTGTTTGAATCCAGCAGTGTTTGTGAACACAATGGGGCTATAAAAGAAACTTTGAGGGATGGAAGTCTGTTTCTAATCCATTAGTTGGTGTTCATTTATAATTTGCTTCTTCTCTACTGCAGCTTGCCTGAATTCATTTTAATGTGCAGTTTTACCTTGAAGCCAAGCTCTCTGATTTATAATAATACAATTACGCACATTCTCACCTATGCTCACTACAGACAACTACTGGCCACTGATCTGCTCTGCTGAGGATGATGAGAGTAAAATATATTGCTCAAGGGCTCCTCACCAAAGAATTACTCATTCACTTCTCGTCGGGGGATTCAAATCAGCAGCACACTAAAAGCTAACATACCCATATATGGTTTATCAACACTTTTTCTGGGGTCTGATGAGTGTCGGCATCAGGCCACTTAACCCAGCATTCAGTTCATCCCACAGCACTAGTTCTGGTTACGAAAAATGGCCCGTTTAGTGGCTCGCATTTGACGTCGAGCTCCAAGCCAGCAAGCCAGGCTTCTTACCCATTTAAAGTTAACAGTTAGCAGTCTTTTAGGCAACCCTGTTTCCTAGAAATAACATTCATATACTAATAACTTGCAAGTGGGGGGAGGTATATAAATGTAGAGCTTAATTAATTCATCAAAAATGTTGCCTGTGAACAAAATCCAGGCAACAATTATGGCTGCCAATGCAACAGAACTGGGAAAACAATTCATTAATATATAAGTGTAATATCAAGGAGACAGGATTGCTTTCAGGTGTTGGTGTGGGCAACAAAATAGGGGAACAAATTCTTTCAGTGTAATTGTACAAAATCATGACCAGTAGATGCAATTAAGAGCTACTGTCACTGGATTTACACATAATGCGAAGTGTTAAAGACAGTCATCCTAGTGTTTTACTTTGTAGTTCAGCATTGCATTTTACCCATTGATAGCACCACTGCAACATGGATGTATGTGTCATGCTTTCATTATATTCCCTGTGGTAATATTTGTAAAAATTTGTTTACTTTCTGTCATTTACTTTGTGATATAGAGCAACAATGGGAAATTTCACCTTGTGTCATTGCTGAATAGGAGGCTACTGCTGTGCAAATGTTGTATTAATGCTCCTTCATTAGTGTGTTAGTGCAGAGTGTTTGCAGTGGAGATGGATTTACTAGATGTGTGTTACTTAAAATGAGAAGACTACTGAGCCTCTTTTCAGTGTGGTTCATGTTGTCTTCATTATCAGTAATCCCTACCAATATCAAAAACTTGTTGGACAAAACACTGCAGCCTATGTTGACCGATCACAGTTACTGCAGTCTGCATGTACTGTACTGTAGCCGCCATAGCTCCAATGTGTTTTTACATTTTTGAGGTGGCAGAAGCCAGTTACAGGCAGCAAGTGTTTAGGCTCTGTAGCTACACTGTAACCTCACTATTAGATGTTCAATAATGCGTGTCTCACTCTACTTTAAGTCTATAATACAGTCAATTATGAAGCCAGACCACTCTTCACAGTATGTTACCCTCAGCATTTTAATCCAGTGTAGTTCTGTAGGTAGGTAGGTAGGTCTGTTTCATGTCATTGGATATAAAAGCAATAAAAAATACAAGACATCATTTGCTTTTCTGCAGTCAATCAGAGGCCAAGACAGCATTCAAACCTCTAATTTCTCATGTGTATTAGGCTTCTGTTTCCTGTTGAATGAATGTTGGACTCAAAAGATGAATGAGGAGATACATAACAAAAGTACGGATAGATTAGAGTTGACTGGGTGCCAGTTGGGAAGCACGACTGGTCACCTGTGAGATATTTGCTTTGTTGCAGTATAAACAATTTTGAAAGCTCTCTATAGGTATTAACGTGAGCCATATCCTCAAGGGAAACTGTTGAAAGCTTTGTTACAGCTCAATCAGTTGGATACAGCTGCAGAAGGGGAGTTACACGAATATTAAAAAAAAGTCTGAGCTGTGATTACTCAGCTCAAGAAAGGCTTCTCCAATCAGAGCAGATGCAGCCTCCTTTTTACTCACTCTGAGTTATTGACGACATAAAAGCAGCTCCCCAGACTCAGCAGTTTAAGACTCTGGCCAGTAGCAGCTCTACCTCTCTAACTTAGGAGTAGTGAAGCAGTAGTAGCGGACTAAAAGAGAAATCAGCTCTGATGTCACTGCCACTAATGAGGTGGCAGGAGTGATTTGACCACCTGACTCACTCACCACCTCACTTCTCTCTCTCTGTATTATTAACTTTCTCTTAAACTTTCCCAATCATTTTCTCACTCCCTTTTTCTTTTCCCTCCATCTGCCACCATCTCCACCTACCAGTTATGTGTTTTTTTTCTGGGCTATCCCCCTATTTCCTGACTGTTATATGTGCTTTAGCCAGGCTATCCTGCTCTGGTTGCTGGATCAATCATTTCCAGAACCACAGATTGAGCTAAAGAGCTTTGTGTCTTTAAGTTTAACAAGTGGTATTTAAAGGACCAGTGTGTAAGATTTAGGGGGATCTATTGGCAGAAAATTGGCATAAGTATGTTTTCATTAGTGTATAATCACCTGAAAATAAGAATTGCTGTGTTTTCGTTACCTTAGAATGAGCATTTATACCTATGTAGGGAGCGGGTCCTTCTCTATGGAACCTGCCATGTTAAACTGCCATGTTTCTACAGTAGCCCAGAAAGGACAAACCAAACACTGGCTCCAAAGAGGGCCTTTGGCATTTTTTAGAGTTTTGCAGCCACCATAGGTTCTCCTACATGCTTGGAAGGGGAGGGTGGGTATGGAGGGGGAGGGGTATTCATTTGGTTGCAATCTGCAACCTCACAGCTAGATGCCACTAAATCCTACACACTGGTCCTTTAAATGAAGTTTACTTAAAACCGCCCTCTTGCGAAAACAGTCAACTCATGTTAATGGATATCAGCTACAAGGTAACAGTAAATAAAATATTTCATACTATGGTTTTCCAAACTCTTAGGATGCTGGTTGGCCTCACTATGCTGTAATGACTGGCTGCTTCAAATGCCAGGGAGCTCACATCACTGAGAGACAGAAACAAATAAAGGAGCAGAGACACAGAGAGGTAGGAGAGAGCTCACTTGCAGAAATCTGAAAAAAGTCTGAAAAATTACAAACTGAGTCCTCCTCATCCTCCTCCTGACTCCACTGGAAATGCTTTATGATTTATGCTCCTTCATAAAGATTTATGAAGGAACAGTTTTTCTTTGTGGCATGTCTTTTTGAAATAGGAGAAAGAGAAACAAAGAGAAAAAGCATTAAAAAATATTTTACACCAAACAACAACCCATCTGCTTGCTTGAAACCTTATGTATTTTTGCGAGAATACACAAAGTGGGTCTAAAATACAGAAGGGCGCCGTATCCCAGAGAGTAGCAACCTGTTTCATCCAGTTTGCTTTCTGTATTGTGTAGTCGCATCTCCAACCACAGATGTGACGAATGAAAGCTGTGTAAGTGAAATTCAAAACTGTCTCTTGAGGCTGGACTTGATCAATTGTTGATGAACATGCTGGTAAAAATGTTTTTAACATCCAAAGTTGTATTTAGTGCAACAGTAAAATAAAAGACACCACTAGGCAAACAAAGGCAAATATGAAATGTATTAAATGTTTTTCAGTGTTGACTCTTTTAGTTTTCCAGTACTGCAGTGGTTCTCAAACTTGTTTCAGATGTCCATTTTTACCCTCTCTTTGCTTCCAAAACTTTAAGTGGAGGTGTAATACAAACATTAAAGTGTAATAACAATTTTACTGTCAGGTCAAGTCCAGACATTTCATACTTCATAGTGAATTTTATGACTGTACCACTATAGTGCAGCAGTGAAGCAACTTTCACATATCAGGCTATGAAAAGTTTTTAAAAAATTCTTTAAAAGATTTCTGCTTGTTGTTTTGCTCGTGCCTCTCCAGTGAGGTCAAAGGTCATGGTCACCTGCAGCTCTTCACCTGTTGAACTGACACTGAATTAATTTTTTTGTCTTGCGTATCCACCCATATATACTGGAAAACTGAAGTTTTACTGTGTTTCAAGAGAAGAAGTGTGAGAGGGAAGATTAGCGGGAATGGGAGAAGTAAGAAAGAAGAGTTCATTTGATGAACTTGTTAAGGGAGGCTGAGGGTTGAAGTAAAAGATGTGTGAAGTCAAACCTTTGTGTTGAGTTTGTGTGTGTGTAAGTGTGTGTTTGATGTTACAGTCTTGTAAAGCAGCAGCTGGAGAGGGCTGTCCCCTGAGAACCACCACAGCCGGCTAGTAAACCACACACACACACACACACAGACACACAGACACACACACACACACACACACACACACACACACACTGATGCAGTCTTTAATAAAGCAATGCCAGGGAAACAGACCAGACCCAGCCAATCTGAGGCTCTTTTAAAGCAAGAGTGACACGGTCACGCTCACATTCATATAGATTAATATCCTCTCAGCCAGAAGAAATGACGGGTTGCTACAAAGGAGCCTCATTATTCTGTCTTTAAAACCTACAAGCCAACCATCTAACTGATCAGACAACTGAAAAATACAATAGAAATCAAGCTCTACTCTGTACTTTTCTTTATGGATGTATGCAATTATAAGTATTTTGTCTGCATATGGCTCTACTGTAAAACTGTACATGTACTGTAAAACTGTCTCGTCCAGATGTGGAGTTAGTAATACAAGCCACAGCAGGGGGGGACACCTTTTGAGTGCTATGAAGTCAGTAGCTCAGTGAAACTCATTAGAAAACTAGAACACCTGGAAGACCCTGTGAAATACCAGACTGAGGTACATTTTTTCATGTGTAAACAGTATTTTTTTTTTCTTTTTTTTAAATTTGGTTCTGTCCAAGCATGGAGACAGGGTTTGGGAGGTTATTAGATCGTGATGATTTATTTGTTTTGCTTATTGAAAGGAAACTTTTTTTTTCTTTTTTCAGCCGTTAATCCTCTTGAGAAAAAAGGAGACAGGTGCATGGGCTCAGGCAACAAGTATTTCTGTTTATGGCAAGTCTCTGTTTAGACAAACATTAGCTGCAGACAGAGCGCCGAATTAGTCTGCACCACAAAAATCTCCATATTTAAGGAAACCACTGTTCTTTGCACATTCACTTGTCATCAAATATCTTTTTTTTTCCTTGATTGTAGGAATTATATTGGATGACATCATGCTGCAGCTGACTGGGCCCAAACACTCCAATTTTAGAGCTGGGGACTGTTTCCAAGGAGATGATATAACACAGTCCAGATGAGTCCCTCCAAGGATTGTCTCATTATCACACAGGCCGCAGCTGCACGACCACTGTGTGTATGAGTGTGTGTTTGTGTGTGTGTGCATACATACAGGCTGCGTGTGTGTATTTGTGCGTATGTGTTTGTATATGTGTCTGTGACCATTTAAACTCTGCTTGCAGTCAAGTACCAGAAAATGACTTGTGTGGACCATTTTCCCTCCAGAAAAACTAATTATAGGGTTTGGGTTAAGGTTAGGATTGGGGTTGGGTTTGCAGGAAAGTCCTGGAATGAGCTTGTTCCATGTGGACGACGTGAAACCAGGGGTGTAGCCAGAGGACTGCCAGGGCGGGACTGGACACCCTCCAAATCTGATTGCTCCCCCTCTGTGCCACCCCAAAGTTTCTAGTATATATTTGGAGATTTAGCTGTCTGGGCCTTTTAATTTCATGGTTAAAAGTCACTAAGTTAACCTTTTTGATGGAAACAATTTATTTTTGTTGTGTTGAATCAACTCCTCTCTGACATAATGTCAACCAAAAATGGAAACAAAACAAGCTTCACAAAGGTACACGATATAAATACAGCTGTGGTCATAACCCTGTCCTTGCACAGTTCAAACTGTGCTTGTGTTACATACAGTACAGTGTTCAACCGTCCCAAAAGCTACAAAACTATGTCTTACCTACAAGTTCATCTTGTGGCAGTGATAATGTTTTTAAAGTCTAACAAACATAGTATTCTCCAGCAAATAAACTTGACATCAAATAAAAACCAGAAACAAAGTTACATAAGGATTTAGTGGGTGTTTGCAGCCATTTTGGCTCAAATGAGGAATGTTAATTGCCAAATAGCCATTTGGCAATTCAGTGGAAAGCCTGTTTTTCAGACACATTTATCATAACATTTTACGCCGCACTGTTCACTCAAGTGCTAATGTTCAGAACATTTTAATCACTATTTGTTTTAATAAAGAGGCAAAAACTTAAAAATCAAGTGAAGACTAATGACAAGTAGACTGATTCTTTTAACAGTTTTTGGGTTTTTTTTACCGCTCAATAGTGAATTTATTGTAGATTGGGTTGTTTTGTATCCCTAGGTGAAGTCATAGCATTGCAAATAATCTCTTTTTATCGTGTATTTATCATTTAATCCTTTGTAAGGTTACAACAAAATCCACACAGTGATGCCATGAAGAGGATTTTTGCTGCATCTGAAAAACTGATATGTCTAAGGAAATCATCCAATGTTAAAATTGGAAATATACCGAATTGTTTTTTTATAACTATGCAGATATTTTTGTTAATATCCCAGATCGTACAGATGAAAGAGCTTTTACAGGAAACCATATATGTGTTTTGTATTAATCAAACTGTGCTTTTTTTTACCTGTCAGGTATATAAAAACAAGTGTCAGGTGTCGTTGGTGAGGTTCCTGTTTTGTCCCTAAAGTTCCTCTAAAGCATAGAGAAACTTACACTCCACCGCATCACTATTTCACTCTCAAACAGTTCGGTCTTTCCTGAAAAAAGAGAAATCGTAATAAAATTGATTTAGAATTAGCAGTGGTACAGCAAAAGCATTTAACATTTTATTTTTTAACATTTGCCTAATGATATATTGTACATGTTTTAAAATATGCCCCCGTGGCTTAGGGTTTAAGACGCCAACCATGAACCGCATGAACCCCGATTCGAGTCTGGCTGGGGACCTTTTTCTTGCTTTTCCCTCCCTTATTTCCTGTTCCTCATATCTCTCTACTGTCTGTCTGAATAAAAAAAAGCACCATGTGCCCATAAAGTAAGTAAAATATATGTGTGTGTATATAACATATTAACTTATTGACAATATTTATAACGTGGTTCTCACAAATGTCAGATGTAAAGGGTAGAATGAAAAGGAAGAGCAGGAAAAGGAGGAGGAGGTAATAGAAGGAGGGTTTCCGACAGTAGCCCAGACCTGACAGGTTCCTTCATATCCAACTTCACTCAGTCCCATACAGGGACTCTACACATGGTAAAAGCATCACAGGCGCACATACACATCCACACAGACTCCCACACACTCATTCACATACAGAAGACACACATGGTCTCTCTCGGTCTCAACCAGGAAATGGCTTTTACTCATATTTGAGAACACAAGAATTACAGAGAGAGAGAGACAAATGACAGAGAGTCATTTGGCTCTCAGTAAAAGGTTTGTGCCACTGCAGGCTGAGATAAAGACCAGCTGGGAGAATCTGGACCGTAGAAGTGAACAAGGTGTGCTCTTCTCTTCCTCACGATCTCCTGCCTGTGAAGACTTGAGCAATGATTTTGAAACCGCTCCACAGAAGCTGCTCAGTGACAAACAGTTGAATGTGCTATATGAAGTTGTAACGATCCTTTCCAATGCATCTACCACCCTTAGACCTGGCCACAAATTACATCTTTCAGTCACCTACTATTCTACAACAAACAGAATCTTTATATTGGATGCAATCTGCTAAACCCTGGCTAACATGTTTGAATGTTCAATACCAGTGGTTTTCTATTCTTACACCACTGACACATGGCAACTGCAGTATAGTTAAGGCTGCCGAAAGTCAAGAAGTCAAGGAAAAGAGAGAGGAAGAGGAGGGAAACACCAGCGCAGGAATGTTGGATGGTTGGAAAACCCTAATCCCTGAAGTACTGGTTTAATTTCTGTCTGCATTTATATGTCAATCTACAGACGGGTGACAAATTGAAGGAAAAACCAACATAAAGTGTCTTAGTAAGATGCTGGGCCACCACATGCCACCAGAACAGCTTCAATGCGCCTTGGCATTGATTCTACAAGTCTCTGAACTCTACTGGAGGTATGAACACCATTCTTCAAAAAAATATTCCCTCATTTGGTGTTTCGATGATGGTGGTGGAGACCACTGTCTAACACGTCAGTCCAAAATCTCCCATAGGTGTTCAATGGGGTTGAGATCTGGTGACTGTGAAGGTCATAGCATATGATTCACATCATTTTCATACTCATCAAACCATACAGTGACCCCTCGTGCCCTATGGATGCCCATTGTCAGCCTGGAAGAGACCACTCCTATCAGGATAGAAATGTTTCATCATAGGATGAAGGTGATCACTCAGAACAACAGAACAGTGATCCTGTAAACAGTGACCCAAACCATGCCAGCAAAATGCCCCCGACAGCATAACAGAACCACTAGATCCCCTCACTGTAAGGGTCAAGCATTCAGGCCTGTATCGTTCTCTTGGTGTGCACCACACATGCACTCCATTTGTTGAGAATATGGTGAAGGATGACTCATTTGACCTAATCACTTTTTTCCACATCTCTGTAGACCAGTGTCTATGGTTTTTGCACCACTGAAGTCTCAAATGTGCATTCATTTTTGTAATGAGGGGTTTATGCACTGCAACCCTACTCTAATATCTCTCTCTATGTAATTGTTGACGGACTGCTCTTGCTGACACAGTCTGATCACGTCCTGCACTGACATTCTCACGTCACCTGGGGAAGAATTGCTCCTCTGTCTTTTCTTACATATCACACTAATGCACAGTGTAGTTACATGTAATGGCGTTACATAATTAAATTACAAAATAAATGTAACTGTAATCTGTTACAGTTACTGAGAACAAAGATGTAAATAATTTACAGTTACTAATCAAAATGTTGGTGATTACAAAGGGGTTAATTCTGTATATAGCAATTGTTTTTGGTAAAAAGCTTATATGTAGAATATAACGTGACTTCTGTTGCTTTGCATCTTTTCACCTTCTCAACACTGCTAATGCACCAGCATCATGGTGATCAAATGTGCAATGTCAACCACAATTTCCAGCCCTATTTACTGATATCTTCCCATAGATCTAAATGCAGATGTCACTTTATTCAACTAGCCCAGTTGAAGCTGATTTAGGTTGGAAAGAGAGAGATCAAATCATCAGAATTCAAACCAGAACAATAAATCGCTCACCTCTTATACCTCCTACTGTAGCTCCATCCCCAAGGTAACTGGCAACTATTACATTATGTATGAGACTCTGACATAAAGTACAGATTTACATCTGCTAGTCTCTGGTCACCAAACATGTCAATTATTACTGGTTTAAAGCTTTATGTTTAAATAGCAGCTGTAACTAAGAAATTTCTGAGTTAAAATAAACTCCTTTCTTTTGTTTTGGCCTCAAATGTATTCTCAGCACATCCGCAGGAGGTCTATTCTCTATCATCTTCATTGGCTTTACTGTTCAAATAAGAAAGCTGATCGACCTGACATAAAGTGACATCAGCAGCTTATTCTTACAGCACTAAACAAAAATGTCCACTCAACTCGTCTAGCCTGGTTAAATTCGAACCTGATCTTAGTCAGTGTGGTTGGAAGAGGCTCAAAAAAAGATGTAATTTTGTCTGCTGCCACTAGACGGGGTGAGAGATGGGGGGAGCCAAAAGCCTACCCATAATAACCACCAGACATGACTCATTCAGCGTGGAATACCACAGCAGCCACAGACAGGTCTCTGGCAGACAAGGAGCAGAAAGCAGAGTTTGTGAATGGGACAAGAATGAGCAAAAAAAAAAAAGGGGGGGTAAATTTAATGGGTTTCAAAGATTTAGAAGTTTTAAAAATTCATCAAGAGTTTGGTTTGGCTTATTTGTAAAAGTCAAGTGTCTAAATGGCTGAATACTGTATGTCTTATTGATAAGTTTAACAAAGAAGAAACTCCTTCTCTCTCTCTCTCTCAGTTTCTCTCTATTTCTTTTGTTTAATTCCCCACCGGTTGCGCTGATTCTCTTGGCAAAAATCCCAGCTCATCAAGTCATCGTGTAGAGCTTCTAAAAGACATCACAGAAACAACATATCACCTTGTCAGATATGATTGTAGCTCTGATCATTGTCATTCTTGCCCAGACTTCCCCCCGTGGAGAGCACCACTCAATTTGAAGACTAACACATGTTGGACAGTCGAATCATTATTTGCTCATGTGGAGTCCGTCCAAGGCTGCAGGGCTTGGAGAGCCAAGAGTCTAATCTGTGGGCATAGGAATAACATAGAAATAACATATTGTACAACTTAAAGTATGGCAGGGGAGCAAACTGTGAGCGGTCACATTACATGAAAACAGCAGGCAGGAAGTGTTTTGCAACAGCGGAAAATCTTCAGGTCCAGTCTGACCACCAGACGGTCACACTTCATCTGGCCTGGAGGCTGCGGTCAGAGGATGGATACCTCCCCTACCGTAAGGATTGGATGCGCTGTCATACATTTGTCGATTGCTCCCTCTCTTTCTCTCCATCTCACACTTTTTTGTTTCCATTTCCCTTCCTCTTACTCTCCCTTCTGACAAACCTAACACTTATCTTCCTTTAAACCTTTCCCCTGCTTTTACTCACTTTCTTCCTCCTTTTACTCTCAACTTTCTCTCTTTCTCTTGCTCGCTCTTTTCTTTCTTTCCTCCTTAGCAATCTTACCTCATCATGTTTTTGTGTCTTTTTTTTTTCCTCTCCCCCCTACCTTCCCCTTCAAACTCTCTCATTCCTCCTCTCACTCTCTTTCTCTCTCTGTTTGTGGTCAGTCACACTTAATCTAGCGCCATCCATCTGTTTCTCTTCATTCGTTTAGTCGGGTCTGTTTTCGATTAAGATTACATCAGGCTTTGACCTATTAGTGTGCTGTGATCCTTTTGAAGTCATTCTGTGGTTACAGGTTAAGCTCAAACCCCACCACTCTTCTTACTCAACATAATACAGACAGTATTTGAAGGAGAAAAAAAATGCAGTAGGTTCTTAAAACTTTTCAGCCTGGGACCAAAATGACTTTTTTTTCCTGGGATCCAGGATCATTAAATCATATGAGGGTTCCTGTCATATGGAGACCCATAGAGGAGGGCCTGCGACCCATTTTGGGTCCTAACCCAAAATCCAACCTAGCAATCTGTGAACTGGAATATATTGTTCATTTAACCTCATATCCTGAGGATTTTGATTATATTTTGAAGGTAACTTTCCCAACCATAGAATTTCTGTTCCTTATTAGGGTTGCAGTTCAAAGTCAAGCTCAGCTTTACCACTAAACATAATGCAGACGTCTTGTACAAAATACAGTTTTTTTAGGACCCAAATGAGGAACGGATGAACTATTAACATACACTCATTAAAACCACTAAAACTGCATAATGTTATTACATGGAGCCCAACCAAAGGTAGGCATCTGGATCCTAAAATGTAGCAGGATATAAATCGGATCTACAGTGTATCCATGTTTCCTAACTTTAGCACTGATCCTTTACATTACCCCCCTCCATCATCTTTGATCATTCAGCTAATAAGTAAAACGTCAGCATTCATTTCCAGATTTAGATCAAGATATCATCTCTAATACCTCGAAGTTAACTCCCCTCATCTTTCTCCAACTTGGATGCCTGTGAATAGAGATTGACTGAAATGTTAAACTGTACATCATCATTACTCCTGGGTCAAAGCTGGGGTAAGGAGCCAATTGGCCAAGTTGTGACGCTGAACTGACATCTATTGGCCAAGTTGTGGCAGGGTAGGATGTTAAAGTCATTTAGACTCATCAGGCTAAGTGGACACAGTTGACTGAGAGGTCTCGAACCTCCCCACGTCTGGTTGCGGGTAGTTTTCTGTGCCAACAATTCTCAATTAGAGAAGTGGATGAGAGGACATCTGGGCTGTTGAGTCTATGACTGCTTGACTTATGTATATTAATGTATGCCAACAGACCTGATTTCATTTCGTAAATGAACCATACATGTCTTTTTAACAATCAGTCAATCATGATGGTCAACGTTTGGACCAATGTTGTGACAATATCAGAATGTCAGAGTGACGAGCAACTCGCTTCTTCAGTGCCACAAATTTGAACACTGCATTCTGTAAGTCTATTTATCTGGATGAACATTTAGTTAAAATGGCACTAATCAATATGTTTATATGAACAATGAGTCAAGTAACTATGTGAGATGTAAAAGGTGTCGCTAGGTGTGGGTGGAACAATATCTAAAGTACTGACACTGCCAATGCTAAGTCTTGTTTTGAGCACTGAAACTAGCTTCCCTGCTGCTGCTGTTGTTGTACAGTATATGTGTGTAGTTGTCACCTGGTCATCTCAGAGAATCCACTCAATAAACATTTGTAATTTAACAAACTGTCACACATCTTATCAAGACAATAGTAAAATGAAATGCCAGATCATTCACAAGTAAGTAAGTATGCTTTCACCACATAAATTATGATAAATGTCATAGCTCTCCTACATGATACATAATCCGCTTTTAACAACAGCATCTGTATTATATCAATGATTCTGGCCCTGGTGTCAAATCAGAACCAAATTTTGTGGGATCGGTCACCCCTTCTAAAGATGAATCTGTCTCCTTCTCAGCTCTAAAGGGGTTTTTTAAGCATCTTTCAGTTCATTGTTTTGCTTTTACAGACCATAGCTTTACTGTTTTGGTTCAGTCTCACCACTATCATCAGCGTTTCCAGCTCTTCAACAAAAATATCTGATAAATCCACTTTACGCCACTTGCTCAGCACCAAACAGCAGACAAACGGTTTTAGTGTCTAGCTGGTGAGCATAGTGGAGCATGTAGCAGCTAAAGAGCTGGATATTTGCCTCAGAAGTTGACTGAAAATAGACCAAAACAGAGCTAAATGGAGAGTGAAGATTGGACTTACATTCATTGGGTGGCCAGAAACACGAATGCTAATGTTGCTCTGTTTCTGCTGGATGTGTGAAACTAGCTGTTGTTCACCGCAACAGATTTATAAGCTGATAATATGACAATGTTGTGTTAATAGCTTGCTGTGCTGCGCCCAAGAGGCCAAAAAACTAAATGCGTGCAAGTTTAAAGATTTCTTTTGTTCCCGAACAGTTGAGTTGCTTCTCTGATAAACTTCAAGGGCAAACAACTGATTAATTAATGCTTCTTTGAGAAACTGTGACACATTACAGCATGGAAAGTTGGCCGACGTTTTCCAAGATAAATGGTCAGGAGTGCTTCATTCTTTAAGATTTAGGTCATTGGTCATTTTCAGGATAGATAGACATAAACTAGACAGACATGACCACATGGTGTCACATTTTCACAGTAAGACTAAATAGGAAATCAGAGTCATCAGATCATCGACCTTTAAAACAGTTATGATGATCAGACAGAGAAGTGGAAAAAAGTGAAAATAGAAACAGTGTAAGTTAAAAAAAAAAGAAAAAGATGGAAGATAGGAAGGTCGCTGAAACAAAAACAGTCATACTTCCTCTTCCTCTTCATCCTCCTTCTGCCCCGTCCTCTCCTCCTCCCATCTCATACCACCTGATTCTGATCACTGTGCAACTCTCATCGCTATAAAAATCACCTCCATCACCGTTGGGGTCGCACACATCACACAAGTCTCATTCTGTATGATTGGCTGAGGTGAATGAAGATATTTTAAGGGGTGAGTGCTTTATATTTAATCAGCTAGATGGTGTTTATTCCGATAAATGTTATGTTCACCTCTCTGTCTCCTGCTGCTTGTCTCCTTCTCCGGTGACATTACAGAGCTTGTGTCAGCGGAGATGTTGGCAGGTGCGTTAGTTCTGGGCACCATCCTTACAGCTTTACCAGGTAGGAGAAAAACACTGAAATACATCAGAAATTCAAATATTTTCATAATGAAGTGCAATTCTAAATTGACAACAAAGTATTTTTGTATTAGTATAAGGGGATAAGAGATGAGCTTTAATTGTCAGATATTTCTATTTTCTTACAGATTTCTGTATCTAAAATGTTTTGCATACACATACTGTAAAACAAGTGACAACAGTTTTTAAAAAAAATAAATTCTGACTTATAGGATCCATTATTCTCATAAGGTTCTGCAGCCAGGTGCCCTTGCCTTTACACTCAGTTTATTTATAAGTATTGATTGCCTTTTGTGCAAGGTAGTCACCCAGGCAGGCAGTTTAGCAGCACAGGATGACACCACGGCTACACATCAAGGCTCATTCCCACTGCTTCAATTTTATGTGTCACTAAATGTGAGCAGAACTGCGGTTTGACAAGTTTTTCTCCAAGGAGTCACGCTGAAGGAAAGTTTTTCCTTGTGTGCTGTAGAAATGCGCACTTATTTCAGTCTCCAAGTATGTGTTCCCTACACTTTCAGTAGCCTATTTGTCAGGCATTTTGTGAACAGCCAGTCTGTGGTTATGCTGATTTGTTTGAAAACCTGAGCTGGTGTGAAAATGTGTGTAGAGATGTTCTTCATTGATCTCCTTGGTGTGTTTTGTATGGCCTTTATGCTCTAGGTGATACAACAGTTTTAGAGAACAGGTATTTACATGGATTTGTGTGTGTGTGTGTGTTTGTGTCTTTTTTTAACTTTTGTGTAGGCCTATATTCAAATGTACTGTGTGTGTGTGCATGCTTCTTAATGTTTATGATGTTGTGTCCATACTACTCTGTCACTTTTTGTGCTCCTGCCCAGTCAACTGTACATATATGTGTCTCGTGCAGGTATCCAGAGCAGGTGGAGTGTGTCATTTTCTAGAAGAGAGATCTGTGTGTGGGCAGGAACAACTGTCACTCTGCCCTGCCGTTATGACTACCCATCAGGTATCAAAGCAATGTCTAAAACTTTTATTTTGCATTTTTATTTTTGTATTTTCTGTTAAAGAATGCTCCACTGGTTTAGCATTGCACTCCTAAAACACTGGCAGACTCATGGTGGAAACAGTGGAAACGATCATAATTGAAAGAACTGGAAATGTCGTCTTTTTTATTGCAAACATTCTTCTTCCTTGTCCAAAGAATTGCGCCTACATTACCCACAATTTAACTCAACTTGATTCACACCACTGTACTCCAAACCCCAATTTTTTTCCTTTTTCAAACTTGTGGTCTTCAGCATATGCAGTAGTGCTCCCCAAGACCTGTAAACAGATGTGATGTGTAAAAGTTCCCCTTTAAATACTAGACATCCTTTTATTACTGTATGTCCAGCCTTTTATTTTCAAAACCTTTATGATGATAAATGAAGATATCAAATGCTGAAAATGGAATATGTATCCAAGCTCCAAGCCAACTAAACCCCTATCCCTAATCATTGATGTCCATTATCATCACTACAATTCATTGCATTTGTTACTATCATTCTGCATGCATTTGACTGGACATTCTCTCCTTTAACTTCACAGGCCACACTGTGAAGCGGGTCATGTGGTTCCGTGTGTCTGCAGAGGGACGCAGGGAGTTCACCCACCACACTGACCCGAACCAGATCAGCCTGTCATACCGCGGACGCACACGGTAGGAGAAACACACAGTAATTTTTTAAAGCAGACATAAATGTGAAATAATGTGTAAATACATAATTAATGAATCCTGGGTTGCAGCTACATTGGGGGCAGCTATTCCAGCTGTTCAGTCCAGATTCGGGGTGTCAAACTGAGTGATGCAGGCCAGTACCACTTCAGATTTGAGACAGACCAACCACTGGGGAGATGGACCTCTCCTGACACCATCACACTTGATGTAACAGGTAGGTTCACACAAACTAAAACTACTTTAATGTCTCTGAACTGACATGAGGTGATATGGTCCATCCAGTCCTGCGCTGCTCCCAGTCAGTGTTTTTGTGCAAGTGTGAATGTCTGTATGTATTTCAGATCTCCAGGTCCAGGTGCATCCAGCCAGGCCAGCCAACATGTTTGGATTTGGAGAGACAGTGTTTGTAAGCTGCCAGGCCAGAGGATGTGCTGCTCCAGGAAGAAGCCTTGCTCTGTACAGGTGAGTGAGTGAAATATGAGTGTGTTATTGGCTACCAAAACAGTAGCTCTAAGCCTTTTGTATAACTAAAATTTAAAAAAAATACTGTACATATGATGTGATGCTCTGCACACAGGAACGGACTAAACCTTGGATCCTATGAGAAATGGATGATTATCAACCGCTTTGACCTACAGCATGTTGGAGAGTACACCTGTCGGCCAATCCCACCACAGAATGTACAGTCACCATCTCTTTCTCTGGCGCTGGGACGTGAGTAATCTCAATCAATAAATCAAGTCAACCAAAAGAGACTTTTCACCAAACCTGCTCGCTCATATTTTATTGTCTCCACATGCTTGCAGGAGGGTGCGTCTGGGATACTAAGATACAAATATTACACTGATGTGCTTTACTGTTGGAAAATAAAACCCTAACAACACACATGCTTTTCCAAATGGGTCAGGGCAATTGTTCAAATGTCAGATCAAAATAATATAAAGTATGATTACAAAATTCAGATATTTGCGAAGAAGGTTTAATGTACATGTTGTATTACAACACAAAAACATCAGTAGCTAAAGCTTTGAATTCTGATTACTAGAAATGTTTAAGTAGGAAATTAGTTTGTGAATTATGTCTTGGCAAAACTGAACAGACAGTACAGGCCTGAAAATATCAGAAATGATAAATTATTTAAATTAGTTTGATACAGTGTGTACTGGATTTGCTTTTTGCATTATTAACACAACTAAACATAGCGTTAATAACTTCACTCTCTATTTTTCTGTCTTTATTTCTTCCTCATACTATATATCTTTCTTTTCTCTCCCTCCCACTCTCTCTCTTCCTTTCCAGACGGCCCTCGCTCCACCTCCATATCAGTCTTTCCTGTGGGGGAGGTGTCAGAGGGGGGATCGGTCACTCTGACCTGCAGCAGTGAGGCGGCTCCGCCTGTAGAAAGCTTTGCATGGTTCAAAGGTACAACACAGCACGCAACCAGTTTACCAACACGACGACTCTGAACTGACTGTTCTGTGGACAGATTCAGCCGCTGTGTCGTAGATGTGAGCTGCTGCTTGATGACAGTGACACATAGGGCCAAATCTACAAAGGATTTCGCGGCTTGTGCGGTCGCTAAACCTGTGAAAATGAGACAAAAATACAGCGTGTAATTCACAAAGTACCCGCAGAGGGTGAAATGCACCGCAAACTGCGCTGCCAAGAAAATCGCGTCATGGTGCGCCTGTGCCATCTGCACGTATGTAAATGAGGTAATATTCATACATTCAGCGCATTTGGCAATTGGCTCCTTTCTATGCAAGTAAGCCTCGTTGCAAAAACAGTCTAATTCACAAAGTTGCTAATTGCTACATGCTGTTAGGGTGGAGTTAGTAGTGTCTTCAGATAGTTGGTGTTAACTGCGCTCTCTCTCTCTCTCTCTCTCTCTCGCTCTCTCTCTCTCGCTCTCTCTCTATCTCTCTCTGGGGCTTGAAAGATATTGAATTCATATTGAGAGATATCAAGGGCGAAATCATCAGTCAGACATTGGGGGGGATCAAGTGGGTATAGAGAAGTAGGCTTATCTCGGACTTAAAAAATAAAAATGTCCTGACAGCTCTGATGGAGCTCAGCATTCATCCGTAAGTGCTGCTTTATTACAAACAATTCCACCATATAAAACTGGAATCTGTGTGTAACAGCTAACCTGTGTGGATGTGTAGCAGAACACAGAACATTAATTACCGTCAGATCCTGACTGATCCGGTGATAACGAAGTTACTGATGCTGCTGTGCTGCGTGCGTAAATGCGCATGGCCTCTTTCTCAGTCTCAGTTTGGAGACGCACTCACTCTCGTTTCAGCTGCTGTGTGATGCTGCAGCCAGCTGTGACACACAGCCAGCTGTGACACTCAGCCAGCTGTGGACAACAAACAGAACTTGAGTACTGATGTTTCTGCGAAATCTCGGATACATTCAGTGACACCTGCACGACATTATTGTAAGATTCAGACATTAATCTGAAACTTTTCAGACCTGCCTGAGTCAAATTAATAGCTGTATTCTGACATTTCAGTAGATCATGTTATAGATGCGAAATACTAGAGAGGTAAAAGAAGAAAAATACATGAAAGTTGGTTTGTGATTGCGAAGAACTGTGTGTGCGCACTTCTGCTAATTAAAGACACGTAAATTGAGGCTTTTGTGCTCTCTACAGTTTTCATTATGGACCAATATGTGTGCTGAAATGTGGAGAAAAGCCTGAAACACTGGAAACAGACGCAAAACAAAGGAAAAGTGCACTCGTTTAGTGCACTAGTTTTCGCTGCCATGTCATTAGCGTAAAATCTTTTGTGAATATGACCTTAAAACGGGGCAGATTGCGGGTGCAAATGCTGCGCAATTCACGGTGCTATCAGCGGGCGCAATCCATTCTTTGTGTGAAGTGAGAGTCTTAAAATGATTTGTTGAAGCACTAAGATACAGATTTCTTCAGAGACCCATGAACAGTTTTGAACGTTACAGGAGCTTGGAACATGTAGATCACGCAGTCTCTTACAGACAATGATTGGTTTATGTTGGTCATTTAAATTCATATGTGTGCTAACCTGCATGTGTCTTTGTCTGCTCCCCAGACATGGAGAGTGGCAGCATCCCAGACAGTTTTAGGCCTCAACTCCACCTGTCCCACCTCAAATACACAGACAGAGGAGAGTACTTCTGTGTAGCGCGCAACTCACTGGGAACAGACCGCTCCAAACCACTACAACTCAATGTGACATGTGAGTTTGTTGATCTGTCAGTAGTATCACAGGCAGGGTCTCAAACACTTGCACAGTTCAAACAGTTCAAAACTGCTTTTGCACATAATTTTAGAGCAGAATTTAAGTGCATAAACTCTGTGAATTCCCTTTGGGTTCAGTGTCTCTTTGGTGTGTGTCTCTGTCAGAGGTTACTCTGGGTCAAACTGATCAGGCAACAGCTCTTATTTTAACCCGTTGTCATAATAGGAATAATCTGTCACATGGATTCACCAGGAAGTGATACAAACTCAGGGGAACTGATTTTTCACACTTTCACTTTCACGCTGTAAAGGTTAAGTGTAGCATAAAGCTGGTTTAATGTAGCTGGAATCCAATGGAAGATTGAATTTACCTGCTTTAAGATAGTGTCGGAATCATTGTCATAGTGGTTTCATAGTATAATTACCAGCATTGGTCTCCATCCAGTTGAGATTACAACTGGTTTTTAAAATTTCTGACTTTCTGGCTTTTTTAATTAACCCACAAACATTTTAACACCAACATACAGGCATTGCATCTGTATAAAACATACAAGAAATAATCCAAGTAGCAGTTACCTAAAATACAACAAATAAAAATAAATTGGTAAAATAAAGAAATACATATATACTTCCATGTGTTCACACAATCTTAAGGCATTTTTACACTGTAATTTTCTTAGAGATTTAAAATAAAGTCTTAAATCATTTTCAAAGGTTGTAAACATCAGAGTAACCATCAAATATCTACATTTATCACAATGTTGTTGCGTAAATATTCTGATTGTTTGTGCTGCATTAAAAAAAAGAAAAGCTGACATTACCATATTGAAAATCAGAAATAACATTTTTGGTGTCCAACCATCTATATAATCTTTCTCAGAAGGTTTTGATGACATCAAAGGTGTAAAGTAGTGTAAAATAGGCAATTTTTTTGATTACTTACATTAATCATGGGCTCACTGTCACTGTCTCTCTGATTAGACTCTCCAAAAACCACACGTGTGCTGGTGAGCCCCCCTGGTGACATCAGAGAAGGGTCATATGTAAACCTCAGCTGTGTCAGCCACGCCCACCCTCCAACCAGCAGGTATGAGGATATTATAGCCAATATTGTTATCATTATCATAAATATTGCACAAGTCATTATCATCATCTTTAACTATCTTCTTATTCCATCTACCCATCTGTGTTTTGTTGTCTCTCAGTCTTTCACTATCTTTTATCTTAACTCTTTGAGTTATTTCACAGTCCTATGAATCATTTTCATCATCATTATCATCGTCATCATCATTTGCACCATCATCTCTCCTGCAGATATGCTTGGTATCGTATCCGAGGTGACCAGGTGTTGTCTAAAGGAACCATCCAGAACCTGACGTTTCCATCAGTGCAGGCTCAACACGCTGGTCAGTACTACTGCACAGCATGGAACCGACTAGGATACCAAACCTCACGCACCGCAACACTCACTGTGCTGTGTAAGTAAGTAGTGGGTCCTACAAACTCCCCCAAACTATGGTTTCTCCAAACCCTCACCTTCTCTGTACCCCAGTTTCCCTTTATTTAATTTGAATTATTGTTACACCGAAATTGCAGAACACAATTTACATTTTTAAAAAAGCCTTCATAGAAACAGAATGGTCTTCCTTCTTGTTTCCTTTTCACTCCAGACCCTCCCAAGAACACTTCAGTTCTGGCTCGTCCCTCCAGTGTGGTGGATGCTGGCCGACCTTTGACCTTGACGTGCAGCAGTCAGGCCAACCCAGCAGTAGACAACTTCACATGGCACCACTTAGCTATGGACGGGGGCTCTATTCAATGTTAGCATTGTAAAAATGTGGTTCCACTAAAGGTTAACATTATATATTCTATAACCTGTGGTAAATGTCAGTAGTCAGGAAGGTGTGACGCTCTGTCTGTCAGTCTGTATCCTCCAACACTATCTGAAACAGTAAGTGGATCTCCTCCCTCTCTGTGCTCCATCGTGCAGCGTGGGGTACCAGGTCCATTCCTGTCTTCACGTTCTCTGAGGTCAGTCCTGGAGAGAGCGGTCAGTACTACTGTGAGGCCAGGAATCGAATCGGAGTCCACAGCTCTCCTGTCCTCACTGTACGAGTCAGAGGTACATAAAGATTCATGCATGGTCACTTCTTTATTTTTCAGACTTCTTGTCTGTCTGTCTGTTTTGGTAAAATAGAGGGAGAGCCTTTTTTGTTTGTTAGAAAAGTTCTTCATTAAAGTGAAGATTCTGCCAATGTCGGCCTCTCAACAACTTTGGCCCAAAATTAAATTTTGTACAGACATTCATGGTCCCCTGAGGATGAATCCTACTGATTATTGTGTTGGCTTGGCTTCCTCTAGCTCCATTAGATTGACATTTTGAGTTGAATTGTCAACAAGTTTTGGACGGATTGCCATGAAATATGGGGTCAGATTTGTGCCCCTTACGATGAACTGTAAACATTTTGGTGATCCCCCCTTCATCTGCACCACTATCAGATCAAACTTATAGCCTTTGTCCAATACTTTTGTTAATGGCCTAATTCCGGCAAAACTAATGGCATTCCCGTTGGCCTCAGCTGCACTTTCAGTTTGGCATTAATTAGCAAATGTTAGCATGATAACAAATGTAACTAAGATGGCAAACATGGTAAACATTTTGCCTGCTAAACATGAGCATCTTAGCATTGTCATTGTGAGCATGTTAGCATGTAGATCAGAGCACCGCTGTATCTAGGTACAGCTAGCAGCTTGCGTGGCTAACTCTTGCTGAATTTTGATATGTTTAGCCATAAACATTAGTTATGGTGTTTTCCTTGACATCATTTGGCAACCAAACCTAATGGATAGTTAACATATTTTCTATGCATTTTCTGCTAATACCCTTTGTAGGTATGTAGAAATGTGTGTAAAGCCATGCTGGCTCTTGCTGCTCATTTTAACTACTGTTTGTCAATTCCAAGCAATCTACTACTGGTGCTGTTATATAAAATATATACTCCATGAACCCTAGCCATTTTTTCCTTGGAAAGAGCTACCCAACACTAGGTAGACCAACAAATGCAGCAAACATAAAAACATTTATGAAGACGTTATGCTGAATTACTTTTGCTACCAGCAGGAAATTGGTGTTTCTTTGCATGATAGATAAGTAATGATGTGATGAATTATCTGTCTTATTATCTAAGCATTGCCAATTATTAAGTAAAGCTATTTCAAGTAGTTTTATGTGCCTATAAACACACTGTGACCAGCAGAAGGGAGTTTTGTTGCATGGGCACCTGAAAACTGTTGGACAGAGGATAAGGGTCATACTGGCATCTGCAGAGTGTATACCAGACGTTGGGATGATCTATAAATATCAGCCTGTTGTTGTTTATTTAAGTCAGGGAGAGATCAGCTAGATGTCACTGAAACATCAAGCAGCGACATCTCTGCAACACTGGGGCAGTGAGCAAACGATCAATAATACCATCTCCTGACACATTTTGATTACATCGCAAATACAACACAGCAATGTGCTTAATGGGGAAACTGTGATGGATTTCTACTTTAACAGTGCACATTTTTTTGACAGGAGATTTTATGCTGCAGCTGTATAGCAACCTCTGAGGCAGAAATGGGTTACAATGGAATTTTTAATGTGGTGATTTTCATGAGTTGTGAAGGTGTCTGAGTTACATTCACACTCAGTCTGGAAGCCATTGTGGTTCATCTCTGCTCACAGCTGTTCTCTGACACTCATTTACTGTAGTGGGTTGTGAAATGGCTTTTGAGTCATAATTCATGCCACTGTCACTTTTAGAAGTGTTATAGAAGAGATGAGGTGTCACTGACCTAGAGAAACACCCTAGCCTCCTTTTTACATCTATGTTTCTGATTATCTCGGACAATGATGAGAAAAATTAAGTTTCAAGTGCTCATCTGAGATTAGAGGAGAGATATTTTTATAGGTCCCTCTATGTTTGAAATGATGAGTGATGAAACCTCCTTGTCACTATCCCAGCAGGAGGTCTGGGTTCTGGTCTTCGTTGTGTATGATCTCATGATTTTTGTTCTTCTATGAGTCATGGTGAGTCATGTAAAGCCCTCTCACTATGAGAGAGGAGGTGATGAGGTGTTGTGGAAAACTACTATTTGAGTCTAGACAGCTGAAGAAGTGAAGTTAGATTTTGAAATCAGAACTGGAAACACAAGACATGAGTCTAGATGCCTGCAAGATGATGCACATCTCTTTGTCCGTTCATCTCTTTTTCTGTTTCTATTTTTATTTCTACTTTGCTTTTTTAAATCACTATATTTCTATTTTTATTGATGTTGTGTCTTCTCTCGTCCATCATTTCCATCAGGTCGTCTAAAGGTCATTGCTTTGGCATCAGCAGTAGGCGTGTCTGCTGGGCTCATCACTCTGACTGTGGCCATTATGATCAGGTGACAGGAAGTACATTGCTGTATACTGCAATATGTGCTATTTTTGTATTCTCCTACATAATTTTTTACATTTTTTAACCTTAATTTTTTTCATGCTCTCACAAGGAATTTACAAGAATGCTGTATCAATTATAGCTTGATGTTGAGCTAAGCATCTTTTTTTTCATTCCCTCTGTGCCTTCACAGTAAGAATATGCACAGAGTGGACATGGAGTCAGTAGAAGTAGCCAACAAGGTACAGTAATTATTGTTTTATTTCTCATTCATCCTAAAATGATTCAGCATCTTCTTTTTTTTTTCTTTTTTTTTTTTGCTTTTCCTGTAGCCACTGTAGCAGTTCAAATGACAAAACAAGCACAAAACATGGTTTCAAATCATGCAACATCTCAATAAAGTCAATGTATTTTCTATGATGTGCCATTATAATTCTCTGTTTACTAAAAACAAGCCTGTGTGTGTGTGTATGTGTGTGTTTGTTTGTTTGTGTGTGTGTGACCCCAGCGTCCGTCAGTGACAGCTGACACCATGTTCTATGAGTCAGCCCAGCAGACCTTCCCAGTGAGAAAGGTCAAGATGTCCGACATACTAGTAAGCAGCTCAGTGCACAATTTGAGACACCTGCATAACTATAGAAAAGATTGACGACGTGTCACAAATTCTGTCTCTTTAAAAATGTATCTGTGTGTGTTTGTGTATGTGCAGGAAGAGCCTGAGGACTTGAGTGACAGCTCCCACCCAGCCATCGTTCCTCTTAAGGAAGCTCCACCAATCACAGAAGTTGAAAATCACAGTCCCGCCCCCAACTACATCACTGTCCACTACTCCAGGTTGTCCAGGTACCATCCTCTATCTCTCTCTTACGTTCTCCTTTCATCTTCTCATCTCATGTAGTTCACATGCTGTGTTTAATTTGCCTTCTTTCGCTCTCCCTCCTCCCTTTTCATTCTGCAACTCTCTTTTCATTGTCTATCTTTATGTACACCATCTGTCTCCCTACAGAGCTGTTGACAACAGCAGCAATGTAGTCAAATTTATTTTACAGCTATTGTCTTCTTACTGTCTCCATCCTTCTTCCTTCTTTATTCTCTTGTCGTCACCTTCTCTTGAGTCTCTTTCTTCCCGTAGCTCTTTCCACTCCTTGTCTTTTCCGCTCTTTCTTCTGTGTTTTCCAACATGTTCTCATGTTTACTAGTGGACGATAAAACTCTCATCCAAGTTTTGAACATGGAACATGTTTACAAAAAAATGTTTCTGGAGCAAAATGAAGACTTTGTGATTTGATCTGAATCAGATGTCAAGATGAACTCACGCAGTTGCTGTTTGTCATTGATGTTGATTTAGTGCAGACCAGGTGCAGGTCCACAACCTGCCAGTGGGTGGTGATAAAAAACCAAAGGATTCTTCCAAAGTTGTTTACACTTTACTGCCCCAGCCTCGCCACTGACCTGGAGGAAACAGCCCTTCAGGTATGACGCATTGCTGCTTTAACTGTTGTCTTCTACAAACCTTTGAGGTACAGCTCTGTCTAGTCTTGTTGTTGCTGTCTATTCTTTTGTTGGAATCGGTCTCTAGTACGTACTGTACATAGGCCACACATAGGAATGTCGTAATCACTCAGTTTTTCCTATTTTTCAAATTTCACAAACTGACTGTGAGGTGATGAAAGGTTTTCTCTAAGTGTAGCCTGATACGTATGGATCCATACAGTAACTGAACAAAGATGTGCAACTGAAAGCTAAAATGCCTTAAAATAAAGGAGAAAAAATTAAGTTGAATCCCTAGAATTAGCCAATTTATTTTGATTACAGTATGCACCAAATGTGGTCCAACAATGAAACCAGTAAGTAATAAAGGAGCAAAGTAAAATTAAATCCAACCACCATGGATTTTTTTTTTTTTTTTTTTTACAAAACTAATGAAATTGAAATTAAATTTTAATGAAATTTGTTTCTATTTTTGCTCTGTTCCTCTTTCATTTTCAGCATGTGAATCAGTCACTTTGCTCCTATCCTCCTATCAGGATTGTGGGACAGGACCCAAGTCTGAGTGAACTCTGGAGATGCCTTACGCTGTTCTGGGTCGGACATGTTGTTATAGATTGTCCACGGATCAGCAGACCGTAAAGGCAACATGTGGTCCTGCTGCTGAACTGTTTTGCATGTCTTTCCCTTTTTTCTATGCATCTCACTACAGTTTGCTGTCTGATTAAGTCATATAAAGAAAAAATGAAAAAAGTAACATCAGCACTGATAGTCATTTTGCTTGCATCTCTATCCACTGTACAAATTATGTCTACTGTTGCTTTTTTGGATGATACTTGACTCCTACTTTCCAATTATGTATGTGTAGATGATACAATATGACGGGTTGCTACACTGTTGCTATACTGATGATCATTTGTATTCAAAGTTAACTGTCTCCCATAAAAATGACAGTACACTAAAAGACATATTAGTGGGGAAAACATGTAGAGCATTATTTGGCATCTATACAGAATATGAAATATTTCACACATATCAATCTCCCCACTGTATTCAACAGTCTTCTACTGTGCAGTACATAGTCAATGGGCTTTTTTTGATGGCTAATACTGCAGCATTAGTGTGTTATAGCTTGCTTCCATTAAATTAGTCTTTTCATTTTTATGTAGAGTAAGCTAAGTCAGCAATAATGCCAGTTTGTTGTTGTAGTTTGTTAAACTGCTGAAAAAATAGCATCTCATAGCTTGAATACCTGTTGCAAGTTTTATAGTTCACAAACAATCACCAGTTTTGACAGATTAAGGTAGAAAGTATCAGTAGAAAGGTTAAAGAGATACAGTAAAGTAATTTGGATGAATTTAATTTTAAAAATTATTTTTCAATCAACCGAACATATGCCAAACTAACTTAATAGCTTTCACATCAGATAAGGTGACTTAAAGGTGTTGGTATGCTGGGGATGTCAAATAAGACAAGAAGTTCTGACAGTATATGTTTGGCTATTTAGCAAGTGTTGCTAACATGTTTTAATATGTTTGCAATAAAGACATTTTTTTTCCTGTATTAAATCCATAGCACACTACTAATTCGAATATTAAATCAAAAATGTTCTCTTTCTACTGCTTCCCTTTTTCTTTCTGTCCTCTCTTTTCTGTTTTTCTTATTTACAACTAATAGTTACATTTTTTTGACATCTTTATAATGCAAATAAATCTATTGCAAAGAATTAACTTCTACAGAAATCTATTTAATCTACCTACTTATCTCTTTATATGTTGATTGACTATTTCCTCTTTTGTGATTACACATGACTGTGAATTACACTATTTCATTACACATTTGAGAACTTCCACAATGACACTGATTAGCTCATGAGGGCGCTGTGTGTATGTTACAATCACCTCAGACAACCCTTCATGATCTTACGAAACTTGGGGAAATCAAACATTACTGCTCCATATTCAAAATAATACTAACTGCCATTAAAGTTGCAAACCTACTGGCCTAAAGGTCTCTGCTTGACAAAAACAACCAGACAATGACTCATCATCAATCAACACCAAACAAATTACTAAAACTTTTTCAAAAATTTCTGAAATGATCTCTCTAACCCACATGTTGCAGAGGAAATGTTTGGTGCAATAAATGTGACACTATCATGTAATCGTGACATTTCCTGTCTTGATGTGGACCTGCACTAGAAATATTTGGTGATGGGATTCGCTGAAAATTCTTATAAGACAAAAACATACAAAATCATATCGTCTTTTGACATCTGGTGAAAATCAATCTTCAGAGATACGAGATAATTGTAAAATCTGTCCACTTGAAAATTAAATCAAATCTCCTTAATCATCTTCTTGGACTGATGATTCTCTATTCCTCTTTTTACTCATTATCACTCATCTCCTACCTGAAAGCGATGAGGAGGTTCATGGAGCAGAAGAGAGGAGAGAGAAAGAAAAAGTAAAGGTTCATTTGCTCTTCCACCCTTGCAAACAATCACCTGCCACTGATGTCAACTATAGTTACAAACTAGAACAAATACAGCAGACCTGAGTGAAGAGTTAACTCTTCTGTCAGTCATGTCAGATGCTTTTAGAGCCTTGTGAGTCACAAGCCAAGTTTAAAAGCAACCAAGATTGTGCTGTACTGTGGTATAGCGGCGCAAAATGCAGTGTAAAAAAAGGGGAAAAGGGAAGTATCTGAAAGTCATCATCGGTCAACACATCATGCATGATGTAAAAAAAAAAAAGAAAGATGTGAAAACAGGAAAGTCTCTCATTAAACCATATAATCTATTTAAAAGTAGTGTTTATAAATCAGGCACATTGACACATTGACAGCATACAGTAATTTGATTTGCGTTCTGATGCACAGTCCAGTAACACCACCCAGTGGACAAAGATGTTTGTGATGACATTGTGAGACCAGCTTTGTCTGAGATGTTGCCCACAAATGACAAAGATGCAAAGCAAACAGTATCTAGACATGTGCAGGTGTGACTGTTAACAAAATGTTTCCGTTATCATTTTTTGAAATAGTGTTCAAAGACAAATGCCTAATATCTAAATCAGGATACCAAAAAGAGAACACATTGCTTAAGTTTTTATGAAACTGAGAGAAAAAATGTCCTTGTCAAAAATCTCAATCACATCCAGTCATTTCGTCTTGAGGGTGTGTGTATTTTTAGTTATCATACAGCTTTATTTTATACGCTCTCTGTCATCTTTTGGATATTTCAGCCCCCAAAGAGCTCAAACCCCAAAATTGTCAGAAAACTCTCTGTGCTGTGTGCTGCTGGATACTGGGCATATACTGCATCGCCTGTCATGTGTTGTGTGACAGATCCAGTCTTGTTTCCCCTCATATCCCAGGTACGCGTGTTTGTGTACGTGTGTGTGTGTTCAGACTCAGATCATTTTTTCTAAAGCTTTCCAACTCTCTGAGTGCATCATTGCATAGAGGAAGCAGAAAGGGGACACCCTCCCACTTCTGCTTTTCAGTCCACAAAAATTGTCTTCAAGCATTTACAAAGCAATAAGTCAGCTTGCTTTAGTTGGTGAGTATTATTAAAGTAACATTTATAAGCAACATGTCTATTTTTTTTTTTACATTAATCTCAGTGCTCTGCTGTCTGCCGACTGAGCAGTAATGAGCTGTGTCCTGTGTCATCATGTTACAGGCTGATTTTAATAATGATGGAAAGTTGGATTCTGATTGTTCTGGTCGTAATGCCAGGTAAGGAAACACATTTTTTCTTAACAATGTTACTTTAATACGTTTCTGCTAGAACTCTGACATACAAATACATACATTTAATACAGTCTAATTTGAGTTTTAATTCATTTTATTACCAAATGTTCATGGACAAAGAGCTACAAGTCAAGTAACATTCTGTAACTGATATTAATGATAATAATAATGATTGATAATATTGATAAAACACCTATTTTATTTTTCACCAAAGGTGTCTGGAGTCAAAACTGGAAGGTGACCTTCAAAAATCAATGTGCTATAAAAGGGACATCAGTTGTTATAAAGTGCAAGTACAGCTACCCTTCCCATCATGTTGTTGATTCAGTTCACTGGTATAAAGCCCTGCCTGTATCTGGCACGTGGATGCTGTTCCGTCTATCCAGAAACTTTAGATATGTAGGTGACTACATTAGTGACTGTAGTCTGGAGATCAAAAATGTGCAACACACTGATGAAGGACGGTACTATTTTCGTTTTGAGACATCATACAACGGATGGCAAAGCAGATCATATGCTCAATTGTCTGTTAAAGGTAAAGATTTTCTAAAACAAAATAGAAATAAAAATCTAATCTCTCATGAATTGAAATGATTTTATTAAAATTAATGTGCTTCTGAATCTGTTTCTGGATCAGAGTTGACCACCGTTGTGGAGCCGAGCACTGTGACAGAAGGAAATAATGTCAGCCTGACCTGTGTGTCAGATTGTCCCACACAGACATTCATTGTCTGGTTCAGAGATGGACAGCCAGTAACAAATCCAGCCTTCCTGGCCAGGAGAGAGGATGCTGGGCGGTACTACTGCGCTGTCCGAGGACAGGAGAAGGTCACATCTGCCCCTGTGGCTCTGAATGTTCAATGTGAGTACAACAAAATATTTCAACACTCCACTGTTTGGCTTTTTTCCCAGCAGACATTGATCTGTTCTACTCAAACAGTGAAATGACAGTGTGACAGTGAGGCAGCATGCACAATATCAGGATCCTGAGCCATTAATATTATTATTTACACAGTTTCCTACAGTGACATGTTAAAATGTCTTCAATGAAAAAGGCCTACTGCTATGTTACAAGATGCAGATTTACTGTGTCTGTGGGCCTAAAAGTTACCATTAAACTTGTCTCCTCCCTTGTGTTTCCATCTCTTTTGTGAATATAGTCAATTTATTAAATGAAATCCACAACTGACCAGTTTTCATCTAACTATTCTAGATATAGGGGGGAAGATCATTTTTAATCAATCTTCATATTGCCTTGATGCAAAAATAATTTCCTTTTATAGGACAATAAAGATCTAAACTGAACTGAATAGAAAGACACAATGTACATTAAGAATACATTCATTTTTGGTCTGTGTCATGTAGACATTTTGTATTTTTCTTCACGCAGTGACTTTCTCTAATCAGAGCTTATTTTTCTTTTTGTACCAAACTCCACTTTTCATTATGATTTAGTATTGATCATCAAAGTTAATTTGCTAATTCTGTACCTAAACGTCCTAATCTTCTCTCCATCAGATGCTCCCAATAATGTAAGATTGTCAGTGAGTCCATTGGGAGACGTCATCGAAGGAAGCTCAGTGACTTTCAGCTGCAGCAGTGATGCCAACCCACCTGTGACACAGAGTGGATACAGCCTGTACAAAGACGGACAGTTAGTCAGTTCAGGACAGACTCACGCCATCGCTGTCATCCAGCCCAGCCACAGTGGACGCTACTACTGTCAGGCCTGGAATAATATCAGCTGGAGGGGCGTTGAATTTATTAAATCTACCGAGATTAACCTTGAAGTCCAGTGTGAGTGTGCTGAGATGTTGCACTGAGAAGTCTTGTATGTCTGTGTGTTAATTTGTTACTCAAACTATGCTTTGAATACCAGCTCAGAGAAAAGATTGCTGCATTCAAGAGTTGTCATAAATTCATCCATGACAGCAGGAAAAATACAGTGCAGTTTATTTGTCAATTCTGAGCACCAAATTGTCTGTAGTGTTTCCTGATATTACTTCAGTCTGTAGCTTCGGTCGACTTCCTACTGACCCTGTCTGTTATCTGCTTTCAAGATGTGTCAAAACATTCAGACAGGGCACAAGTTTCAGTGGGGAGGAAGTGCTACAATTTGTAAGACGGATATATCTTAAATGCATGATTTAAATATTGTGGGTTAATGAGCCCTATAATTCAGTGATCTCCAACCGTTTTGGCTTGTGAGGCCTTAAAATGAAGGAATGTCAAACTGTGACCCCTCATCACAAGTTGTAGCCTTTAGATGTGAGTTTAGTTTAACCAGTGATTTTCATGTCCCAGATTGGTTAATTTGAAGGACTTTTAGAGACAGAATGCAGCATTTCACTAGCAAAAGGCAAAAATCTGAGAAAAGTCTGGAAGAAATATGTTCACACGGGCATTATAGAATTTTTTTTTTTCTGTTTTATCCCTTCAATTATCTAATTTATCCCTTGAGTCCTCATGTAACCCCTCAGATTTACCTTTGCTTCTCAACCAGGGGTCCCTCAGTGATAGTATTGCAAGAACAAGTGTTATTCTTGATTATTTTGGAATAAAACTGTTAAACATGACATGATGTTTGCACTTTTTTTCAGATCGTCCAATGAACGTGACAGTTTCAGTGGATTCACCAAATGTTGTGGAGGGCAGCAGTGTGAATCTGGTGTGCAGCAGTCCAGCTAACCCAGCAGCAGACAACTACACCTGGTACCAGAGGACAGATTCTTCCAGCTCCCAGCTGCTCCATGTGGGCTCAGGACAGGTGCTGTCTCTTCCCTCTGTGGAGGCATCCCACACCGGACTCTACCTCTGCAAGGCCAGGAACGGCCTGGGAGAAACCAACTCAACCGAGGTTCTGCTGACAGTGGAAAAGAAGAAAGGTTTGTGTCACTACTGTTACTGTAAAAAAATAAAATTGTTAGATTGTTAATTGTATCCTCAAAAGAAAAGCATTAAGTGACTCATCTTTATCAACTACTGCTATATCTTAGCAGTTTCAACTTTATTTGAAGTAAAGAAAGGAAGACATGTTTATTTATATGACATATTTCCAGATGGCAGATGTGTTTATTTACATGACATATTTCCACCTATCAACAGTAATCTAACTGTATTATGTGTTTCTCCTCAGGTAGCCTGTTGTTCCAAATCCTGTCTGGCACTGGAGTCGCTCTTTTTATAGCATTTGTGATCATTCTTCTTTTGTTCTGGTAAGTCCATGACAAAGAGAGTGAGTGTGACTGACTGAGTCATATCATTACTACTGTTAGCCGCTGACTTATACGTGCATCTTTGAAGTTTCTCTGCATCTCAAGGCATGTTCTTGCAAATGTTGTGTAACTTTGTTGATCTGTTTTGCCCAGTGTTGTCATAGCTGCATATGTAATTCACGTGTCATCTAAATTTATATTCCACTGCTGCTTTTACCCACTTTCTCAATATTTAAGCATGACGTGGCTCAGTTATATTTATATGTTGAAAACAGAAGTTGCACCATTTATTTTACTGTAACTTGCACTGTGAGGACCAAATATGAATAAAAATATGAAAACTGTCATTAGTAACTAAGCATTTAACATACTATTCCTTATATTTTTTCCACATACTAATTGTTTTGTAATGCTCACCTCTAACACAGTGAAAGAAAGCTGTGGTTAGTGAAAATACAGAGTGTGTTCATTCAGTAACTGTAAAATGTGACAATACAAGATTGAGCAACAAATTGGAAATTTCTGTTCTGAGTGGAGTGACAGTAATGTTTCTCATATATTTTCATTAATCTTTTTTTTGTCATCTTGGTAGGGTGAAACGAAAGACCCATGCAAAGAAAAAAGTGAGTACATCCAACTCATGAATTTGATTTTATGTCTTCTGATTAGCTGTTAGTGATTGAAGGAATGTTTTAGTTCCCGCTTAAACTCACAACTACAACATAATTTCATTCAGCAATAGTCCAGCACAGCCAAAAAAAAAGCTTTAAATGTTTAATGATCTGTTTTTAAAAGATATGAAGTATCTTGTATTGTTTTTTCTGTGGTACTTTCTGTATTATTCATTTTTCTTACTGACCTCAACTTCATTTGATTTTGCGCAGTAATACAACACCAACGTTGAGATTCTAGTGGAATTACAAGTACCTGTGAAAGAAAACCTCTTGACTTTTGTTGTGTTCCCTCCAGGCTGTGTTTGACGTCAGGAGTAGTGGAAAAGGCTCCAACTCTTCATCCACTGAAGATCAATCTAACAGCATTTACACGTTCCCGTCATCTCCTCCACCTGGTCCAGCTGCTCAGGACTTCACTCCTCCTTCACACAGGAACCCAAACCATGAGCATGATGTAAATGTGGAGCACAAACATGAATACTCAAATTACATAATGCCACTCACAACAATCAAATGTCTGCAGATTCTGAATAAGCTGACTTCTTTCATCTCCTCTCAGGCCAACACTTCTTGTGAAGACGAGGTCACCTACTCAACAGTGACCATCAAGCCCAGAAACCCAAGTCTTCCACGTCACATGAACAGCAACGCCCCACAGCAGTCCTGGTAGGTTCAACCTGATCACAACACTATAATGTGGCTCACTAGTGTCACACATAAAGTACATATGTGTAGCCTTTAGTCACAATTACTCTACAATCTCAAGCAACCGTAATGAAATAATATATTATCAAAAAAGAACAACCTTTGACCTTCACAGGGAAAAAGGAAACATCTCATTGACTTCCATCTAAAATAAAGTGTGAAAAGAGTGATAGAAGTGCAGCTTGTAGACAAACATTTTTATAAAGTTATAATTTGAATATCCTCCAGTCATCATTAGGATTGTCACGGGAATTGCAGGAATCTCAGAGGAAGCTGCACAGCTGCAGTTTGATTAATATTCATTTGTACTTTAATGTTCTCCTCAGGTCCACAGCAGGAGAGAACGACGACTCTGTGATCTACGCTACCATAGCTAAATCCAGCTGAGTCTGATTGAAACCTTTCACTCCTTTGAGCAGTTTAATTATCATCAAGAAACATATGTTGCTGTATCTTGTCATGTGGTGTCTAGTAATGACAAGTTCAAAGATCAATTTTGATGGGAGGGTTACAATGAAATCTTGGTGCATGTGCAATAATCTTGAAAAAAGTGTTAAAGAGTTCAAAAAGTATTTATGCTATTCACTGTATTATTGTGTTATTATATTGTTTTTGCAAGAGTTTTTGATAGTTTGTACAGTTATATTTACTGAACACAATGTAGATATTTTACCTTGAATATTTTTGAGACACAGAAGGTAAAATCCTGTTTTGATGTAGTGCTATGTCAGCATTGATATAAAACATTAGGTTTCTGTTTTGGATAATGTATACTGCAGCATAATTATTCTGTACTGCAGTCTGTACAGTAAATATTGCAAATGTATAAAATAAATGTAGTATCATTACAAAATCACTATGGAACTTCTTTTTAATTGAGGCTTTATTTCGATACAATACTAAAAGTAACAATTTACATTTTACATATAGCACTACAGTCAGTAAAAATATTTATTTTTCTAGTACACATTGTTATAAATGTACATACATTCATATTATTTCACTGTTATTGAACAGTATGGGACTTTGTGACTGCATTTACACAAATAATACAGCTTTTTTAGTATTTTTTGAGTCTGATTTGTCAGAATGGACTAATTTTCTCTTCATGTGTGGATCCAATAAAAAAATACTCTTCACTTTTATGTATAAGTTATTGCCTTGTAGAAGAAATAAACAGTAGTATAGAAACCTCTTTAATCGCAACCATACAAGTAAGCAACAATCCAAAAACTTAACATACTGCTGAAATGATTTTTTGTGGTATATGTTAAATATGAGGAGGAACAGCACTTCTAGTATATAATACTACACTTTGCTCATGGATGAGAATACATACTCAGTTAAGGTGAACTTTGGTAATTACAGGTAAGGTCTTTTCTGAGAACATGATTATCGTTGTTATTGCACTTTTGGCATTAAGATCTTCAGATCATTTCGACATCTATGACACATCTAAAATAAAAAACATACTACATAAACAAGACATTGACTTATATTTACAAAAAAACAACAAAATACTGATTTTGAATATGAGCATCATCTTCACCAGTTCATCTTAAACACGATGTGAGGATTTGATAAAGACAGAACTTGTACGGATAATTATTCATCATAGAGTCAAGCTACTGCATATAAAAAACATGACATATCACACAAGTAAGACTTTAATTATAAAATAAGATACCTACTATGTGAAAAGTTTGATATGTTGTAATCTTTCAACAAAGACTCAAGATTTGTCATATTTGTGACATTAAAGTAGTGATATGTTAGATCTATAATTGTCTGTGTGTGTGTGTGTGTGTGTGTGTCTTGCATAAGCTAAAAATACTAAAACTGCTGAGGTTGCACAAGACTCATGTTTATTACAAATCAACAGTGCAGGCTTCTCTCATTCTCAGGCTCGCTCTGTGCTCTGGTATCAGGAAGTCTGACACTGAAGAAACTGACTCATGTGGAACAAGATCCTGTAAAACCTCTTCATGGTGAGTCTTTTACCTTCAGAATCTGTTGTGATTTCACGTCACTCATAATTTATAATGACAGTTAATGTATTGAATCATTTTGAATTGTATGGATATAAATAGTGCCACAACTGCACAACTCTTTTTTATCAATATTTAACTTCATACTGTTCAACTCTGTGCTCATGACATCTCTTAAATAGCTCTGTGTAGCTTCTGTATTTAATACTCTGACAGGTTATCCATTAAGGAGTAAGATATTGGTATACATTTAACATTTACAGGAAGTGGGTGAATCCTCAGTAAGGTTTTAGGCAAGAAGATGAATCTGGAACCATGATAAGAGGGGGACATCACAGCCTTTCATCCCCCCTGTCGTAACACTCCCTGTTGACATCTACAGGGTCTGTCCTTATTATCATCCAAGAGTAGGAAAAATAGAAACTTGAGTGCAGGAATCTCATGTCCGGGCCATTTTGTGAACCCCTGGTGAGTTGTGATAGTTCTGCAGGAGAAAGATGAAAGCAGTGTCACAGGAAGAAATCTTAGATGTAGATAGCTAAAACTTAAATCTTGAAGCATGTATGTATGTAACATTAATTTTAGAAATCTGTTTCATTCTTTACTGATCATTCTACTTTACATGCTGTGTATTACTTTTTTTTTACTTTTGCCAAAGGCCAAATGCTTTGACTGTACAGCGTTACAGCTAATACACCAGATATTTTTCTTACTAAGAACAGAAGAACAGACAAAAAATGTATTTTTGACTGTAGTCCAAAGGAGGAATTCCTCACAGCCTGCATATGAATAGAGACTGCTTGTATTTGAATGTGTTAGAAATGTCTGTACATTGGCGAGTGGTTTACAGAGGGTTTATAACCACACAATAACATACTAGTAATACAGGAATACAAAAAAATACAATAAAAACAGTAAAATAAAAAGCGTCAGGTCTCTCACCCTCATGGCCGTAGATATCCAGGGCAGAAATCGGGACACTCTGGTATAGACACCAGGCTTCTTTGCCATGGCGCAACCGGTTCCCCAGCTCACCACCCCCAGCAAACGATACCGACTGCTCTTAGACAAGCAGTCGTCTGCCACAAAAGGACCACCGCTGTCTCCCTGAAACCACACAGGATTATAGCAGATCACACACACATTACCATAAACTACTCATTTTAGGTGAGCATATTCAGAACTAAAATTAACAGGGATGTAATAACATGTTGTAAATGCATTGGACACACATACTGTAGGAATCAGATTAACTTGAGAGGACAGTCGTACTCAAGAAAATGTCAAGATGATACAGTACCTCATTTGGAAACCCACACACAAGTTTAAAAGTTTGTTTTGGCCCACACACTGTATATACACAAACATTTGTTGCATAAACACAGATACACACGGACCTGGCAGGCATCAGTGCCTCCTTTCTCATAACCAGCACAGAACATACTGGTGGTGATCTGGTTGTCATAGTAATCAGGAGCATTACAGACAGCGTCACTGATGATGGGGACGTTCGCTTCCTGAAGAACATCTGCTAGATGACCTGAGAGTGAAGAACATCAAAACAGTTAACAGCACCTATCTGCACTGAGGTAGAACCACACTTTTCTACACTTTTATGTTAAACTACAGTATGTACTGTTGTGTGTTGTAATGAGGAGAACATTGACTTCATTACCAACAAAATACAACAGCTATAAAGCAACAAGTGGATGGCCTAGATAAATATTTTTTTTAAATCAAAGAAGTCAAAGAGTACAAAAATGTGATCCAAAGGTCATTTCTGCAGTGTGTTGTAAAGCTGTAATAACACGTAGACTCACCATAGTATCCTACGTTTCCCCAGCCGGTTACTGTTCCAATCTGTCCATCAATCAGTCTTTGACCATATACTGGCAGGCAAATAGGCTGGATGTATTCTAAACACAGGCACATATACATATGCATGAAGCAAACACATGTTTGTAACCACCACCACCTGCATGTCAGTGTAAACAAGAGTCAAACAGCTGATCATCCACACCACAAAAACTGAAGTACAGAAGGAAGTACAGAAAGATAAAGCAGCTGCAGGTTATGAAAACATGTTGTTTTGCAAGTGTAAGTTTAACAACAATAATAAAACAGAGTACTCAAACACTTCACTTCACATCACTTTTTTTCTCAAATAAACATCATGCTGTGGTTGTAGTTATAAATGCCAAACACAAGATGTCAGACATGACTGACAATAAACAGTGCATTGTATCTGCAAAGTATCTGTGAACTTTATATGTTCATTAATCCACATTTAAAAACTCATTGCCCGACATAAACACTAACTACGCTATACAGTATCACCACATTTTCAAAGGTGACTATAAAACAAATCTCATTTACATTTCAGAAACACTGCCTTGCTCCTCTTAATTCATATTTCAGCAGTGCTAATTATCTTGTTTTCTCTTCTTAGTCAGTACAGATGGTGTAAATACTGTAAATTTGTAATTCTCTCAAAATAAATGACAATACTAAATACATTAAAAAATGTTTAATGAGCTGTTACTTACTGTAGATATGAACAAAAACTCTCACTTTACTCCTGACTAAAGAAAAGAATGTATCTATAGAGCAAAAAAAAATGGTGGAAAAATCAAACCTTAAATGCTGGTATAAATCACACTTGTAATTCCTCTCATCCTTCCCCTTGCATCAACAGATTACAGTAAGATCAGAGTGGATGACAAATGACTTTTACAGGAATTACTGTATCCCTCTCATTATTAGAGTGAGGATAATTCACTTGGGAAGCCCTGAGAGACAGACAGAAAGCATCAGAGACAAGCAGAACCTGTGGTTACATCCTGTCAATCCTGATTTATTAATGTTGGATAAAAAGGATTTTTGTCCTGCTGACTTTAATCTAGGAAACAGGAAACCAACAGTAGGCAGATGCCCTTGATGACTGACTCTCTCTGCCTCTCTCCTTTCCTTTGCTATTCTTCCTTATCACTGTCATCATGAGATCAAATACACCATGTGTGTAGATGATTAATATGCATGCATGTCTGTGCCACTGTGTCTTACCATTGAAGGTGAGAGGTTGGGTGAGAGCCAGAACAGCAATGTCCCTGCTGTTGTCATCAATGTTAGCGTCTACAAAGGGCAGGTAGCTGCTATGGTAAACAATGGTTTTCACCTCCGCCACATTGGCGTTGACTGGTTTATTGTAGATGGAGCCCAGCAGCACACGCCAGCGATTAACGAACCGGTACCGTCTAATTTATATAGAGAGAGGCGATACACAATGATGTTCTGCAAGTTTTAGAGGCTTTTTCAGTTTTAGCACAGACACTTTTAAAAATTCACAGACATATCCACCCTAAACACAGATGGAGCAGGCATATTTAGACCAGAGCAGTCTGATAATGAGAGTTGCTGATGATGACAACAGTATGTGTAACACAAACAATGACAATATATACAGTAATTTACATTAACAACAAATTTTCTACGTTACGAAATCTATAAAATAATCAAATTTGTCTATTATGGTCTTAAAAGTCAACTTTATGTATAAAATCCAGCTCAGTCACTTACTCGGGAAAGCAGTGAGCTGCAGAGACAATCCAGCGGTTTGAAATGATGGATCCTCCACACTGATGAACTCCATCATACTGCAAGCTGACCTGCCAAGGCCAGCTGCCCTGCCTGGCATCCACACCACCAACTATGCGGTCTGCTGCAAAACTACGCCTGCCGCAGTCTGTCGAGGTGGAGAGGTTCAACAGAGAGAGGAAAGCATATAAGGAAAGCATATAAGATTTTTATAATTGTCAAGGATTAAAATACACCAAAAAGCCCTAGGGCTTATTTCTACTGTGGTCTTCTATTGCAGTACAAGATGGCAGACTGAATAAGAAAGTGTCAAGCAGGATTGACATTAAACTTAAAAAACCCAAACAGACAGTAAAACATCAAGCATTTGTATATATAAAAGTTATTTAACAACCATTTCTTGAGATCTGATTTAAAACTCCTCTCAACTGGGTTTAGCTTGAGTGAGATAGGCAGCTTGTTCCATTGACATGCAGCTGTATAAAAATGCATTTTGTTATATGTTATTATATTTGTTTGTTATGTTTGTTATGTTATGGTTTAAATCTCTTAGGAATAATATTTGTTCAACTGCCTCTAGTCTTGTGGTTGTTTTTTTACTAGATTAAAATGGTTGGATAGGTAGGGAGGTGCAGATTTATACACAGTCCTCTGGGAAATACCCATTTTAAAATGCACCACCCTTTTATCCATAGGGAGAAGATTTAAATTTTTTAAATGAACTGCATCGAGATGTGCGATGATGGGGGACGGCTATAAAACAACTCATTCACTTATTTTGTGTAGTCTGTAATTTAACTTTAAGAGACTGTGAGGAGCTACTGTACCAAAAGGTGGCAGCATAATCAAAGTGGCACCAATGCTCCAGCTAGAGTTTTTAAGGTTGGCATATCCAACGATTACACTTTTTTGTTCAGAGCTTTTAAAGTCATGTCTTCCCCTGATAAAAGATTATCCAGAACACATCCAAGGTAATTTACGGGAGATTCTGAAGAGATTGATGTCTGACCACCTATTACTATCAAATTAGAAGAATTACTTAATTTAATTCGTGTCCCAAAGAGGATGACCTCTGTCTTTCCTACATGAAGGGAAAGTTTATTATCCGAGAGCCACCTCGCAACCTTTTGAATCTCTGTGCTCAAGGTATCTTCCACTACTTTTTATTTATGGGATATTAGTAATGCAGCATCATCAATGTATAAAAATATATCACAAGAGCAGGCTGAATTAAGGTCATTGATACATAATAAAAACAATAACGGCCTTAAAACACTCCCCTGCGGGACACCACAAGTCATAGGTTTTGGACTGGATAACGTCCCATTGACATCAACCCTTTGATATCTATCAGCAAGATAGGATTTAACCCACCTAATGGCCATAGCCTTAAAACCCAGAAGTTTTCATTTGTAAATTAAAATCCAATGATCTACTGTGTCTAACACCTTTTGCAGGTCTAACATAACCAGTTTACCTGAGTCAATTTCCTTTCTGATTTTGTCTGTCAGAAACAACAGGCAGGATTTGGTAGAGTGAGATTCTCTAAATCCTGACTGAAACTGAAATAAAATATTATTGTTTTGGATATAGTCCTCAATCTGTTCATGAATTATTTTTTCCACTATTTTTGACACTACACATAAAATAGAAACTGGTCAATAGTTCTCCTCATCTATCTTACTACCCTTCCTATAGAGGGGGAGAACTCGCTCTATTGACATATTTATTATATGTGTAACAGATGGAGCAATAATATCTGCAGCGTCTCTAAGAAACCTGGCTTGAATATTATCTAGACCTGCAGCTTTACTAGCATTGTGTTCCTGAAGTCTCTTCAGGACCTTACTGTCACTCACTTTACTAAAAGAAAAGGATCTTGTCTGATGGCCAAATTGCGAGTAGTGCCTCTGTTTCTGCTCCTCATTTAATATATCCAAGTGATCAGGGAGTTAAGCTACAAGATTTTTAGCTACTGTAGTAAAATAGTCAGCCACTTCAGTTTCGCCTGATGTGACTTTACTGTTCACCTCTTAGCTGAGCCTAGCAGACCTGGTTTTTATAGTTTTACTATAACCCAAATCCTTGAGAGCCTTCCAAAGAAGGGGTGACAGATTTCAGGCTATGAAGAACATTTCAAACAGAAAGAATAAGAAGCGCAAATAATAAAGTTTAGGAGGATTACAGGCCCTGAATGTGGTGAAAGATGAGAGGTTTGTGTAAGGTAGTGGAGTATAAAGTGTGCCAGTGTGTCAGACAGCATAAGCGTAGATCCGGGCTCATGTCTTACCTTGGCACAACAGTGTGAGAACCTCCCTGCTCTCACAGTCACTGAAACAAAGACAAACAGAGTTAGTAACAGCCTGACAGAGAAAAGAAAACATCCAAACTGAGTTTAAGTCACTGTTCGTCTTTCTCTATGTTAACCGAGTAGACAAGCGAAAGAAAAGCCAGGAAGAGCGACAGAGAGGACAGTGTAGTGAAAGGTTAGACTGCTTCAAGGATCAAACAGACAGGTGTTTGTTACCATGGGAACAACGAGTCTTTGATTTTCTTGCCGTAGCTGAGCTCTTCCTGTCTGACGCAGAAGAACTCTCCACCATCTCCACTGGCCTCTGGCACTGATGTGATTGAGTAATTCACAACACTACAACAAACACACACACGTTAGTTCTGTATGGTACAATGCTGCCTGAAAACATTGTGATCGGATTCTAAAACTATCTCACCTGACAAAGCCAACTTCCTCACAACTGATGCTAGCTAGCAGCTCATTGGCTGACGAGGAACACACCTGACGCCACCGCCTCTGGGTGGAGTCAAAGACTCTGAGACGCTGGTCAGCAGAATTTACCTGGACTGCAAAAGATAATATCAAGATTTTAGTCCTTTTTAGTCCGTTATTTTACACTGATAATTTCTCATCTGCAACATTGGATATTTTTTTCATTTAAGTAACTGTAGCAACAAAAATTGTGAAAATCTTAAAAAAAAACACAAAAAAACAGGGATCAAACCAAAACTAATAATTCTTGATATTCTGCAAACCTTTACTTTTCGTACAGGCGGTAAAATATGTAATGCACACTCAGGCAGCATTTTTCTTGTTATAATCCCAATTTGCAGCTTTCATGCAGCAAATGAAACTGTAGAGATATTATCCTAGCAGTATATGACATTTCACATTTGGTATTACAATATTTATTAGAAATCAGTTCATTTGAAACCATCACTCTGTCCTCTGTAACTCACCATCATAGAGTCCTGTGTCTTCTTCCATTGTGCAATATTGAACTACAGAAGAGTAATAAGAAAAACAGCAGGCGTTTATTGAGGACAATACAATGTATGAATGCAAATTATCAAAGACAACTGAAGAACATAGAAAAGTCTTTAAATATCAGAAACAATATATTATATTCATACTGCATGTTTGACAAAAAGTGTGTGTATCTATGTGTATGTGTGTGTGTGTGTGTATGTGGTTTGACATGTGGTCTGACCTACGGCCCAGACTGTTGCTCCAATGCCTCCCAAGGTCATCAGCATCACGCACACTCCAATCACCCGACACGGGGTCAACACACAGGTCAGTGAGATTCCCCTGCTCCCTGCACACACACACACATGAATGTACTTACACACATTTGACAGTATGTATACACAGACAGAGACACACACATGAAAGCATGCCTACATGTCAGTGCACATACACAGCAGCTTTTAACATCTAACTATAAAGGAAGGAGTCTTTGTCTGTGTGTCTGTCTGTCTGTTTGTCCTTTGCAGATCTCTCAGACCGTTCATCCAATCAACTTCACACTCAGTGGGTTTTGCTGGGGACCCAAGTGTCAAATTTGGTGCAATTTGGACACGTAACACATAAACTTTGAATAAACAAGCAAACAGCAAGCTGCTCAGCTCCGTGTCTGAGTGCAGTGGGGGCTGTTTGATATAAACACCGTCACATCACAGCGGGACGGGGCTTCTGGGCTCTGACTTGCTGAGCAGGACAAAGTTACGCACCCCGCTCAGTTAAACTGCCTGAGAGAGAAGAATGAGCACACACGGGAAAAAAACAGAGATGGAGGCAGTAAAACTAGCCAATACGTGCAGACATGTTTGATTGGCAGCAGAATCAACCAATGGAAGGCTGTGAACTGCTTCTACGGCTCAACCTCAGATTAGTCTCACTGGTTAAGTTTCTGTCTGGATTTAAACCATTTAATTGATTAATCGCTTATGATTTTAATTGATACATTTGTCAATTGATACTTAATGTATATGTGGTTTTTGAGAAATAATAAGCAATCAGCTCGATCTGAACAGGCATATTTTGAACAGGCACTGCACTACTTACATAACAAACACAGCGAAGTGGCTGAAGAGGAGACGGTTTAGATGATGAAATCAAAAGAGTAAATATTACTGAAGTGAACCGTGTTCTTCCTCACATTTATTCATTCACATAGATGTTGGACAAAATAATACATGGCAAACATTCAGACTGCTAGTATTTAATTTGGGCTCTTTTTTGGACTCTTAAGCCACCCTACAACAAACATCAGGAAAGTGACTGCTGTCAGCATATTGTCCCAATGTGAGGGGCATAACAGCACATTTCCTGGCACAGACTGAAAAGTACAAATGACACTGATTAGATCAATAGTCTAAAGTCTAGCATTTCTCCACAAAGCCAGAACAAACTCTCAAACTGGGATATAGTACCACGTCTGTCCCGTGTATCATCTGCTCTGAGCAGAGTTTGTCAACTTGACCCAAAACTTTAAGTTAATACGCATTTTGCACCACAGACAACTTGACATATAACAGGAATAGCACAGGTGCAACTAATAACATTAACAATGGTTAAATTCCCTTCAGGTGTGCCAGCTCCAGGGGCCTGGTATTGTGCATGCTGGCTTACTCACAAGGTTTACTAGAACTGTTACGATGGAACAAAACTCTAATTAGTCTTATTAGTTATGAGAGAAAATGAGATGAGAGGAGGAGAAAAATATGCTAACACTACTGAACATAAATTCACAAAAATTCTCTTTTTATGTGAGCTGTCAGCCTGCCAAGCACATCCCGACCCTTATTACTAAACACAGCTCAGCTCATTTCATTTCCGCCCACCAACCATTTTACACAAACACACAGGGTCATCATCATCTTCACCATCAATGTTAGAGCAACAGTGCACACAAAGGCAGGAGGTTAGGGTTCCAAATTTTGACACAGACAGACTGAGTCAGTTGTGAGTCATGCCGCCTTCATGAAAAGTTACATCATGCTATCTAATGTTTTAATGAGAGAGGGTCATTGTTGTTTTTATTTTGTAAGACTAAAAACTTAATGTGCCTGCCAAACACAAATATGACATCCATATGGAACAAGCCAGAGTGATTATATTGCTGAGTATTTCCCATTAAAGGCTCTACACACCCACACAGGTGTTTTCAGTTATTATGGCTGATTAGGCTTCTGCCCAATTTGAGGTTGGTTGCAGCTACAGTATGGTGGGAATTATATGAGGTCATGAAAGACGTCACATAATAAGATTGTATAAGTTGTCTCTCCCAGGGTTTTCCCTGGATTTTTTTGAGACAAAGGTGGCAAAGGCTGGAGAACGTGAGTGGTGTGGTGTACATGGTTTGTTAGAATGTTGTGCACTTAAGTGAAAAAAATCAATCAAATCAATCGATACTATTACAATACTTGGGTGCCAATTCGATTCAGAAACTATTCTCAATTCGATGAATAGAAAAGGGGCCACAATTTTCAGTCTCATGCTCCAGTATATTGTGTGCCAAACCATTCACTGGTGTCCTTAGTCCTTAATACAATATGAAACATAACTGGCAGATAAGATAAATGGTCACCAGCCTTTTCATTTTAAAAAGTTGACTGCACTAATTAATAAATTAATCAATCTGAAAGCATCTTACAGTCTCCTGCCTGTATGAGAATAACAAACTGAGGGGGAGGCAGAGTGCTCCGCTGTGTTATTAAAATTTTATCTCCAGCAGCAGAGAGCAGCCTCTGTGCTGCACCGTTAGCTCCGGGGAAAGACATCACTGTCCAAGATGCTGAGCAGTTTTTGAGGTGAAACAGACTGAGTACTGAGTTATTTTCTGCACTTCAGAGTTGGTTTAAGTTGTTTATTGCTGGAGTGTGTGTTGGTCAACTGATCTCGTTTGTTACTGCTGATCGCTGCTCCGCTCCGCTAATGATAGTCTCTGAGTGATGGCGTAGAAAGTTCACGATATACTTCACGTTCATCTCGCAAAGGTAATTATTTAGTCATTAAATTAAAAGATGCTTGCAACCGCTGCCTGTTTTGAAGATGAATTACAAGATAACTAGCATGTGTGCGCACTGTAGACTGCCCAGGTGCTACACATCCCTCACAGTTGAGTTCCGCCTTTTTCGTTCGGTCAACATCACGTTTGAATTTTCAACAAAGGCGGCAGCCAGTAATGCAAAGGTGGCCCTCCTTTGAGTTAGATAGGCAGGGAAAACCTTGCTCTCACCCTAAAAGATCGGAAAATCACAGGTGTTACTTATATCATTAACAATGGCTCTTTTCTATTCAAGTGTCTGAATAAGTCATGACAGTGTGACAGCATGCATGGAACTGAAGCAGATATATAGAATTCAGCCATCATTCATTTCATTATTCACACCTGTGCTGTTCCTGCTTTGACATGTCAAAATGTCCTCTGTGAAAAAGACCAGAACCACAGCTGTGCAGGGTCTTTAAAATGAATTATTTTTTCCCTGAATCCGTGGGTGTAAGTCATTGTTACAGGTATTTTTCACAGCAGACATTTGACTTGTCATAGCAGGAAAATCACAGCTGTTACTAATAACATTAATGATGTCTTTACTACATTTAAGCTATGACAGTGAACACCCATGCACAATAGCAAGACCCTGGAACTGAAACGCCTAAACTGAACGCAGCCATTATTAATGTCATTAATTACAGCTGTGTTTTTCCAGCTATGACGTGCCAAAGACCTGTCGGGGTGACCAGTTGAACCTAGACCACTTGAGACTTTTTTGTGGCCACGTGTTAGACTCACTCGTCTTTCATTCCTAATACATTTGAAAATAATTATGTCTGTTTCTGTTTATCAAAAATAATAGGCGATTGTTTCTGTAGTTATTAATGGTAGAAAAGTAAGAGCAGCATGCTCTGTTTAAGTGGATTTGCTGTTCACTACATTGCATCAGATAATCATGACTGTAACAGCGCTGCCATCCATCAGCTTACAGAGATACTGTAAGTCTATAAGCGTCGGCTACCAAGTCAGAGAAAACATCCTACATGCCTAGTTTCCTTCCTGGCTCTGTGTCCCTCCAACATGTTCCATGCTGTCTTATATTCCTACCATTTTCACTGTCTGAGGCAAGAACTTTGAAGTATTAATTAAAACTAAAATAAATTAAATTTATTTTAGATTTAAATGTATTTCATTTAATAATTAAATTAAGAATATATATATTTATTAAATATATTTTTGTTAAAAAAAGTTTTTTTTAATGTAGCACTGAAACAATTAGTTGAGTAGTTAATTGACAAAAAACACATTTAGAAAATTAATGGTAATATTTTGCTAAGTTATTTACACCTTACTACCACTGAACTGAAAGAAATAATCACAGTTAAATCAATAATGAAATAATTGTTATTTGCAGCCATATTTTCATGGAGTTGTGACTACATCAGGCCAATAAAAATGAAAATGTATATGAGGTGTGTGTTGCCTCTCTTATACACACAATATCAACACCAGTTAGATAGGGGGCATTTTTAGGTGTTCTTGCATACCGGGTGCAGAACCAGAATGACCCTGCACAGTTACACACAGTCAGTTTTCTCCACTCAGATGAATATTTCTGAGCCCCGTCTCCTGATCTGTGGAAGTAAACGACTCAGGACTGACAAGGACCTAGTGTTGTTCAGAACCACTGACACTGCTTGGTCCCACAGTTGCTGCATTTCTACTTTGTAATCAGAGAAACTTGATAGCTGTGTAGACCTGCTACTCCTGTGACCTTAACGTTCTTCTCTACTATCTCCTCACATCTGCTCCCTCCCTCTGCACCACAACCTCTCACTGACAGCATTTACCTTTTTCATGGCTCTCCCCTGTTAACATTTCTCTTCTTATACCTCCCTACCTCTTTGTGCTTCATTTCTCCTCCTCCCAGTCCGTACCTGTCCTCTCTTTCCCTTCCCTTCCTCAGGCTTCAAACTTCCAGTCAGCATGATAATGGTGTTACTGTTCCTTGGGTTGTAAAATTGTGATTACCAATGGAGCCCGAAATATGAAAGAGAGACAAAGCAAATGCAGACAGAAAAAGGTAGAACTGTGAAATAAAAAGAACTGAATGTGGTATCTGATCAATGAACGCCAGACAGCCTCGGGACATACTATCAGGGGTACATTCCAGGCTCGTGTTCATTCTTACTGATTGTGGTTTCCAGGAAATACCCCAATCACATTGCAGGACAGAACAAGCACTCTATTGTGTCCACTTCTATCCGAGACCACCTTCTCCTCCAGTGTGTGGCTCTATTATGAGGTATGGTTCTTCTACAATCACTAGTATTTAGTGCTGATGAATGTGGCATGCTGTGGTGTGGATTAGGTTGCAGTTTGGGGGAGTACCTGAGATTTTAGTATAGATATAATACCAATTATAATATAGAACATTTCAAAAAAACAGATATAGTTGATTTCACCTACAATAGAAGAAATCTAACAAGCATTAAATATTCAAGCATTGACCCACAATTAAAATGTTGATGATGTTCTGGGAGACATGTTAGTGGGATCAGGTCATCTGATTTATGTAAGTCCAACACATTTCACCATTTGTTTCTATTATAATCTTCTCTCTGAAATCCATTAAAGGATTATTGTGTTATAAAAACAAATAATCTGTATGGATATTGCAATTTGAACATATTACTTGATCAAAACTAATGTGATCTACTTATTTTCAACAAATAATCATAAGGCAACTGTTGTTGTATAGCTGGAATATTTTACAATACAGACTACATGAATGACTGGACAGTTTAAACACTGAATAATAATAAATCATCATTTCCGTGACTTCTTTGAACCATTCCTGTGGAACATACATTTTATTTTGGGGTTATTTCTATTCTCCTCCATGAGTCATGTGACCAGCAAGCGTCAGCAGGGTGGAAAAGGGTTACTGTGTCATTACTCATTCTCTAGTATGTTGTGGGATACCCTTCACTTTGCACGCTTTACACGCTCACACTGAAGCACCTCGGTGGTGGGTGAGGAGATGCAGCTGTGTAGCACATGCGAACTGTAAGTGCACTTACCAAACCAAGTAGGACAACACAGACTGTATTTAGAAAACACCTCCTTTCTGTTGTCCACATCACATCACCACTTTTTCTACTAAATTATAATTAATCTAAAATTAAATACACATAACAACATAAGGTATTTTTCTTTTGTCTGCAGGATCTTTCTAGACTAAACTTCTAGGCTAATATATGATATAATAGATCTACAAAACTCCCAAAAAGGTTTCTCAAAGTGAAACAGAAAGGCTGTCTCAGGGGTCAGTGTTTTTTGGAGGTAGAAGTCTGTTTCTCTGTGGAGAACCCTTAAGAACTGGGTTGATTTGACAAAACAATTTTCACTTTAGGTTTGCTTTCTAGCCTCCCAGAGCTTCTAATCATAAGATACTGTTTTCATCAGCAGACAAAGTTTACTCAGTTGTCATGCGGTTGGATCTGTGATTTATTATAATTTCATCAACTGCACTTTTAGGACTTCTTATCCATTTTAGCTCAAAGTTAGGCACAAAAGTTCATTCTTGACCTTGGAAATATTGGTTTTTATGTTAGGATGATGTTTATTCAATCTCCTGACCCAATCCACATCTCATTGCAGAGTCAGCATCTATTATTCTTTGTCCTCTTGACATTTGGACTTTGGGAAACACATCCTAAAACTGCTTTCACACTTTGTATGTATCTGGTCCATTAAAAACAGGGGTGGGTTTAAATCAACATATATTCATTCCAATTTAAATGGAAAAAAAGGGTTTTGAAAATATGTAGTGAAGACTGTTATCTTCCTGAGTAGACTGACTTGAACATAGGTGTGGTAAGAGTGGGTTAAAGCAAAGATAACAGTGTAGCAAAACAAGGAGACCTCACATACACACAGTTGAAGACCCAGCAATAGCTGTGACTCAAACTTTAAGTGGTTGCCATAGTGAAAGGGTAAAAATAAACACAATCATACTGTGCAGCAAATACTAGTTTGATTGAAAAGATATGTGTGACAAGAGAGTTTGCGTGTGAGCATGCACAGTTGTGTTTCTCTGCTTGTTCACACCTGTATGATGTAGAAGCATGTCATAATGAAGGTAAACAAAGCTTGTTTTTAAAAATAGGTGATGTCCCACCCAATCTTAGCACAGACATACTGTATACAACGTAAGCCACACCATATGCGTCACTCCTCCGCTATGCTGTAAGTGTTTCTGTTTCTCTTGTAATTATACACACCTCGGACAGCCTGATTTACTACATCTGGGGTGGACTTCCTTCAGCCACGCAAGAGAAACTACAAAACCAAACATCTAGCTGACCATGTTCAGACACAGAAGCACAAGTGCCAAATCAACAAGAGAGCCTATTTGACGAGAACAATGGAGGATATGGAGATGATGTTAATTTGCAGATGAAGACAATTTCCCTTTATGAGAGACAACTAGCTTCTCCTTTGTGCCGGCACTCAGTTTGTCCCCAGTACAAGGTAGGTACTCATACTCTTATCTAGTGAGTTTATGTGATAAAACAAATTAAGAGTGAGGTAGTTGAATTTGTTGTCACCACCTTTAAAAGATTTTATCCTGGAGAAAAAAGTTTTAACATCATTCCAAAAGGTAGAAACAAGCCCTTAACTTACTACAGGAGTTTGTCAGTGGTCAGCATATTTCTGTATGTGTCACCAAAACAGAGTTTTACAGTTCACACTGACATGAGTGCTTTCTAGCAACAGTAATACACATTAATCTTATCTTTACTTCCATAAAAGCACCATATAATTTGCAGTAAACTCATTAGGAGCCATAAATATGTAAACTTTGGCCAATACTTCAACACCACAACACTGCATTACAGCTAATGCCAACTAACAGGGAGGCAGAGGTGGATTTTCTGGTTTCCTTTTAAATGTAGCGTCCCACTGATGCTGATGGGAGGTATGTTTGCTGGAATAAGGTACAGTAGGAGAACTTAAAATTGTTTGTTTTTTCGTGCTGTAAATATAGTGTTGCAATGCCGTGTAAGTTATAGCAGTATGATGGTGAACACTACTGTCTCCTCTCTTACTACATAGATTTAACAAGAAAATGTGTCAGAGAACAACACTTTACCTGCTGCCCTTTGAAATTTAACAAATCAGATGGCAGAGAGATGATGTAAAACAATCACTATCACATTTGGGTTAAAACTTTGAAATAAAATGATCTATGAATGTATGTATTTTCAGGCTGAAAGACAAACCTCAAAAATAAATCAAGAGAACATCAGAGACAAAACCAGCCAGCTTTGAACACACTGGTTAATGGTTAACTGTCAGGTGGACTGATGTCTGGTCCCAAATACAAAAAACAGGCAGGATGACCAGCACAGCATTTTAATTTGTGTGTGTGTGTGTGTGTGTGTGTATGTATGTGTGTGTGTGTGTGTGTGTGTGTCCCTGTGTGTGTGTGTGGGGGGTGGTGTGTGTAGGGAGGGGTGGTGAGAGTGAGAGGAAGCTTGATGGTAAATGCAATATGTGCACTCACCCATCTTCCCCTCTGTCACGACTTTCTCAGCATACATCTGTACAGAGTAGGAAGCAGAGGGCGACTGTGGACAACGATCTCCTTCCTTTCTTCTTTCCTTGATTCCTCGGGGCAGGTGGTTTAAGCCCTCAACAGTCCCGTTTGCCTGTTAAAATAATATCAAGTGTCATACACCAAACTGTGTGTTATATTAACTTTTTTTTCAATAAACTTTTCCAAGATAGATACACAGACAGATAAATAATATCAAATATGAATACAATACATAATATAAAGTGAGATTAACTATTTTTACCACATACTAGTAGAATCATGTTTCATAATATAGCTACTAAGATGCTAACTATACTTATAATTACACTGTTACTAAGTAATATTACTTTTTTTGGATAATATTATATTCTTATTTGATATGCCCTAAAGGTTCCATCAGATGTAGAGCTGCAATGATTAGCCAATTAATCGATTAGTCAATCAAAAGAAAATTACTAGGCAACTATTTTGATAATCCATTTATCATTTAGGTCATTTTTAAAGCCAAAATGACAAAAACTCCAAATTCTTATATGTGAATGTGTGTGCTTTTCTTGGTTTTACAATATTTTTGGGTTTTGTGCTGTTTATTGGACAAAACAATACAATTAATGACACCACACTGTGCTCCAGAATATTGTGATGGGTATTTTTCACTGTTTCCTGATATGTTGTAGATCAAACGAATAATCGATTGATCGAGAAAATGAGTGACAGATTAATCATAATGAAAATAACTGTTAGTTACAGCCCTGATCAGATGTTTGTTTCGGAGCAGCAACATACACATAAATACACATACATACTCAAGACCCACTCAATAAAGGGTCCATCCTTCCAGATAGTCTGGTCTACTACTAAACTGTCATTGTAACTAATTATGTCTGAGATGGAAACTGGAAAACTGACACTGAAAATAGAAATGTATTAAGTCCCTATGTGAATTAACTCTGTATGATAAATGAGCTACAAATGCATTTCGATTCCATGTAAACAAGCTCTTGATTACACCACAGTAGACCGACTGCTGGGTTCATTAATCATCAGCAAAAGTTAAACCAGTTATGTATTCACTGTCCTGTAAACAGCAGAGATGAAGTCATATGGGACCATTTTAAAGCCTTCTTATATCTTCAGTTTAATAATTTTAGAAAGGTGTTGTCTTCTATCCCTATACAGTATAATATACAGAGAATAATAGGCTATTTCATCGTTGCTGTGATATTTACATCTTATAAGCCCTTTAGACTCCAGAGGTCTTGAGACAGAGATCAGGTTCAACGGACCAAAGGGCATTAAAAGTTTCAGCACGATAAACTATGTTGAAATAATTAAATTACCTCTTTTATTTCACTGAAAAAAGCCTTTTCAGACTTAGCATAAAACTTAACAGCTAAAACAGGTGTTTGATACAGTGACTCACCTGTCTGCGGCAGGTGGAGTCCTGGCCTTCTCCTTCAGGGGAAAAATGTCTTCTTTTTTAGGTCCACTGGTACATAAAAAAGGAAAAACTGTCTTCTGTCTCGATGTTAGACGACAATACTGTGTAGACGACAGAACAGATAAATCCCAGTTTTTCAGTAAATCCCTTTTTTTGTTCCCTTCACAGGTTACTGACCCCGAGGAAAAAGTGGAAAAGAGGTAGCCAAAGATTTCAGTTTTTTAGCCTTTCCTATCAACCAAAACCTCCGGCGCCCGCTTCTAATAAAAAAGAGAGAAACATTTGGAAAACTGGACAAATCTGGGACAAAGTCTGTGAAAGTTTATCCCAAGTTTCTCGCTGTGTGTGTGTGCGTGTGTGTGTGTGTGTGTGTGTGTGTACGTCCTGTAAGCGGTCTGCTGCGCAGAAGAGAGGGGCACGGCTGACGTCGAGTTACGTCTCTGATTGGACAGACGGGACACGAGAGCACTCACAGGACTGTCTGACCCTGCACACCTGCCACAGGTGAACACACTGTCCTACAGGCATGTAACTGTATCCTGAAGGGGAATGAAATTGATTTAATGATGTCAGTTAATGTATTGGTGCGGACAGTATGCTGTCAGAAAGTGTAATGTGCTCAGATTGATCGTCATATTGGAGTCAGCACACACACATACTGTACCACACATACACACATATAAACACACAGCTTATACAAACAAATATCTACTATATATATGTGTGTTTGCGTGTGTGTGTTGTAAGTCCCCTTTGCTGACATGAAAGCCTAGTCATCACCTTCAGTTCCTTATTGGCAGAAAAAGGGAAGTTGGACAATCTGACCTATAAATCTGGAGAAAGAGAAGCACACAAGTCACTGAGGGCAGCTCTGGTAGACAGGAGCATCCAGGGTGAGGAGAGAAAAAGGTGAAGCCAAAGGTGAACAGGAGGTGAGAGAGGAAGACCAAACAAACAGGAGATGGGTGGAGACATGGCACAGAGCTGCTGGCTGCTGCTCACACTCTCCCTGAAAGGTAAGATCCTGTATGAAGGTACAGTAGGCTACCTGCTGCCTTCATGATGATATGTGCACTGTATGGAAAAACATACAGTATTCTGAATCTGATAAACTGATCAGATCAGATACTGGCAGATGTACACAGATGTACACACTCTTCAATGACTGTCATGCGATGTTGCAGTTGGCATAAAAATCTTTGCAATTTCTGGGTCAACAGTTGGGCTTCATAAGGAGCTGCCTGCAACAAACATTTTAATATCAGACACTTTGACTTACTATGAAACATGTTTGTGTGTTTGCTTTGCACCATAAAGGGCCTGATCATTATGAATACATCTGTTGAGTTGTAACTTTCTCACTCTTGAGAAAAAAAAAGAAAGTGTAATGTCCAAATAAGCTGTAACATGTAGAGCATAATTTTGAAATAACTATAATATCACAGAATTATAATTTTTTTTAATTATTGTTACTTAATATTTTTTAAAACAAAGTTTTAAATGCATTTCCTCAGTACAACTTAGATTTTTTTCTTATTTTACTCTAATTAAATTGTTATAATGTAATAATTGTCCATTATTATAAACACACGTCCTCTGCCCTTCAGGTATTCTTGCAAGTGATTGGTCAGTTAATCTCCCTTCTGGACCTATCTGTGCTGTGATTGGCTCCTCTGTGGTTCTCCCTTGTTCCTATGACTACCCCAGAGGAGAGGGACAGCTCTCTACTGAGGTAATTCAATAAAGAAGGCATTGTTAGCGCTTGCAGTATATCCTGCAGCTTGTCTCTAACCAGCAGACTTTTTCTGCAAAGTCTAAAATCTGTGATCAGAATGAATGGAAACATGCAGCTGTTGGATGTTGATGAGGAGTAACTGAATTAAAGTAACTATTTTATGCTTGCATCAAGATCTTGGGTTACTATGAACATAGGAACTGATATTTTATGATACTTCATTACCTCTATTAGGCAAATAGGCTCGAGAGTGGAGGAGCTGAAGAAGGACAACAGTACAAAGTTTCGTCTGTGATGTGGTGTCTCGAAGAGAGCCGCTGTATCACACCAAGGTATTGTTTAAAACACACAGAAACATACACAAGACCAGACCTGCTGATTATAACAAAGGACTCTCAGCACAGAGTTGAGACAAACATAACAACATATCTAAGTGTGTCTGTCTGTCCGTGTCAGATATGTGTTCCACAGTGATGGTATCTTCCCAGATCCATCTTACCAGAGCAGGGTGCAGTACCTGGAACCAGGAACAAAGAACTGTTCTCTAAGGATTTCTGATCTGAGACAGTCGGACAGTGGAACCTACGTGTTTTACCTCATCACCAACCATCCAACACAGAAGATGCCAGAGCAGAGCGGCATACAGCTCCTGGTGGCAGGTTGGGATATAATCATTACTTACTTACTATTATTAATACTACCACAACTGATCATAATGACAATCAACACCACTACAATCAATATCATCATTATTATCATCATTATCCCCAATAAAAGAAGCATTACCATCACAGTTATCATTCTCATAATTCATAATTATTGAGTTGAAGTACTTGAGAAAATAGAAATGTTAAGTTTTAAACTGCTAAATGAGTTCAGTAATAAAACTAAGTGCAAATACAAAACATGTCAAACATCCAGCAAGTTTCAGTCCTGCTGCACCGTAGTTCCACATCATATCATCACATCATAGTGAAAATGTAACAAGCATGACAGACCACAAATCTTAAAGTTTTAAGACTTCAGCAGTTTTTGACCACACAAAACATCACTGTTTTAAAATGGCAATGGTAAGCACAGCAATAACACTAAGATGATACAGAATGAAATAGAAAAGAGGAAGATGTCTTTAAAGGGCCAACAATAATGTTGTATCTTGTCATATGGGTGGGAGTCTTCACTAATCTGAAGAGTAATTAAATGTTGAAGAATGATTGCAGTAGGGAGCTGGTTTTTATGAATTGTGCCTTGATATCCACCAATTACTTCACCATCATTTTAATGTCTTATATAAAAGACTCTCAGTCTCAAATCAGTTTGCACTGACAAACCAGAGAAGACAGAAGAAGTCTTCTTATTTGTCCTTCCTCTACAGTATGTCGTGACTGTTCTTGTTTGTCTTTGTGTATCATTCATTAGTGCACTGTCTTTTGGTCAATCTGTTTGTAGTACTTGTTGTTAACTTCAGCACTTATAAAAAGTGTTGATGTTTTAGCACTTCGTATGAAGGATTAACCACTTCCTCTATGTAACCCTCCGTTTGTGCTATTTATGAGAAGTAGAAGTGAAACTGACCACTGACTGAACATAAATAATAATAATCACATCCTGATATAATAATCAGGTGCTTAAAGTCAAGAACCAGTTTCATTTTTACCTAAATTGGTGTTCGTATCCAAATCACTCACAAGCAAACATGTAAGGACAAACTGATAATTGTCTCTGCTGAACTGAGAAAAAGAGGATTTAGATCAATTCATGGGATTACAGCCTGTTGAAAAACAAGCTGGAAGACTCATTCTGTGTGTGTGAGGAGTGAAGTGGTTGGAAATGGGAAGTGGAGGTGTTGTTCCATCACAAAGATGTTCTTACATAATTATTGAGAAACATGTGTGAAATCACATCTTGTTGTTCTCTTGTTTTTCGCAATGTTGCCATACTGGTAACATGTAAGACTAACAAAACAACCAAAAGGGTAAAGTACAGTATAATAGAAATGAATTATCACACAGCTGTGTATTTGTATTTAGCAGAAATGTTTTCAACCCAGAGTTGTGTACAAATTGTCATGACACACATTCTTCATGACAACAACTGCACAGGTCGAGAGCAATCATCCACTTAAATTTGTATCACTTAGAATATTCTTGAGATTTCATTGAGCAATAAATGCAAAGAGGCTGTAGGTTTAAATATGATATTGTGGTTAGGCCATGAAGAGTTTAGTTTAGCTATTTAGACCTGCTGATTGATTAAAACGTCAATTAGTTGAGGGCTAAACAAAATTAAAAAATATTTTTGAACCATTCCTGCAAAAATGCATGAAACAAGAGACTTGTGATTTCCCTGGGGGACAAAATGTACTATTTTATGTCCAACTAGATGTCTTGTTATCACTGGTATGACAGGTTTAGTGCTGCCATACAGAGGCTGGCTGGGACTCTGCAAAATTTACAAAAACATGAGACAGGGTTGTAGCCAGAAGTGAGGACACAGGGGTCAGTATTGTTTTCTGAGAATATGGGGAACTGAAGGGCATCTTTGTTTTGATAAGTTACACATAGTGGGTTTTTAAAAGGTGGGCACTAAGATTTTTATATCCAGTGTCCTTCAATTTCACTATTTAAAAAAATATACAAGAGAAACACAGAAATTTATAAATAAAACTATTTAACATTTTTTTCCACTTGAATTTATTCCTTGTGGGATAGAAAATAACTGATAGACCATCATGTAGAGTAAGTCTGGGACATACTGCACAACTGTACATGTACGTTGAATAAATGAAACATTGAAAAATATTGAAATCAACAAAAAACTTTCAAAATTATCCGGGGACAGTGAAATACAGTTGGTGTTTTCAGCCCACAAAATATTAAACATCTGGAGACATTCGTGCAGAAAGATCATTTACAAGTAAGCAAAGTTCTGCATGTCAGTATTTTTAGTCAAACAGGTTGTTTTTGCTGATGATGAAATGTACTCAAATATATTAAGTAGTAATCTAACCTCCTATGTATTTAGATTTGGAGAGGAAATGCATTCACTTTTCTGAACTCTTGACAGTGTTGAATTGTTTCTCTGTAGGACTACTACACTAGAAGTCTAAATCACTATACTATGACTCAGTACTTCTACGTAATGTGTAGCCAGTGTATTATAAGTATCAGGTTACTTACACTTACATTACCTGTGCATCTACTATCAACTGACTCTACTTCCCTTATCTCCTAATCATTGTTTTCTCCAGACTCCTCCAGCACAGTAACAGCGTTAGCGAGTCGTTCCAGTGACATCACTGAGGGTGTAGACTTACGTCTGGGCTGCTGCAGCCCTGCGGCCGGTCCAGACACCCATTTCACATGGTACAAGAACACAAGCACCGACCTTAGATATACTGGACAGACATGGAAAATGAGTGAAGTTACGTCTGCTGACTCTGGCAGCTACTACTGCCAGATACAGACCGGAGACAAAGTACAGAAGTCAACAATGCTGGACATCGATGTACAATGTAAGTGATGATTGAGCCAGATTTAAGCTGTCTCCAAGACATACGACATCATCTTCAAGATTACAACTGCTTTATTTTCTAATCTTACAAAACCTCCCTTTTAGATCATAGCCATCTGCAAAGTAATGTATTCATTCGTCCATACAATAATTTGTTCACCTATCAATTTGTTCTGTCATACATGAAACTCAAAAAAGCGAAGTTTTTTCTGTGTAGCAACACGCTGCGGGCAGAATTTCAACAGAGAATTTCTTGAGAGTTGTTTGGGTGGATGAAGAAACTTCCCCGTACAGTTTGAAAATGTGTTTGAAAGAAGTCAGTGTATGTACAAAGTCAAATATGACTTACACTTGAAAGCCAGAGGTAGATGACCTTTGACCTCTTTCTTGTCTAGACCCTCCTCGAGACACAGTTGTCTCAGTCCTTACTGCTGGAGAGCTGAAAGAGGGTCTTCCTGTGACCCTGACCTGCAGCAGTGATGCTAACCCTCTTGTCCGCACATACACATGGTACCAGGGTGCAGCGTGCCTCCCTACAGCAGACAAAAGCTTTCATCAGGGAAGACAAACCCTAGCTGACACAGGAAGAGGCCAAACACTCAGCAGTGTAAACGTCACTACTGATGGATACAGGCAGCACTGCTGTGTGGCACGCAACAGACACGGATCACAGACTTACGTTGTAAGCCTCAGAGATTCAGGAGGTAGGCTTATGAAGATTCATATCATCTGCATCTTGCAGGTTTCACCGACATTCATGTCTGCACCACAATCCTGCAGCACATGATCCCAAACTCTAGCTATGATTCTGAGTGTGTACAAGGATTTGTATACACTCAATTTGGTTCAAATTGTTGCCTACTTTATGTGTCATTCAGAGGAAACACAAAATAGGCAAAATATCATATAAGAAATATAAGTAAACACACATCAACTCCCTCTTTGTTGCATTACATTATTTTCTAAGGAAAAGACTGCAAACAAATGAACCCGGTCCACACCTGCAAGCTGCATTGACACAAAGTCCAATCCAACATTCATAAATGCTTTTCAGTTGTACATACTCAGCCCCAGGATGTTCTTTGTCCAAAAACTATTATTGAAAAGTACTGCTTAAGACTGTGTGACCTGTAGTTAGCTCTGGATCTCACCACTGTTCTGTTCACTGCAGCAACAACCCCATCAGAGACTTCAGGAGGCAGAACGGTTGTTATTGTAGTGACCGTCGGTGTCCTACTGGCTATTTTAATTGTAGTTGCCTTTATCATGTCAAGGTGAGTTCTTTGCTTCTCTTCCAACCAGACTGTGTTATTATGTTTTTTATCTGCAGTTATATTTATTATCTTTCATCATCAGAAATCCTCAAGGTTTGTACAGTACAATTTGACCTAAAAGCATTCGCTTTAGTACATGTAATAAACATCATAAGTGTGTAGTAAATAAAATCCAGTGTGACATACAGCCTAGCAAGAAGTGATCTGTACATCTTAAACCACCTGATGCTTCATTCATAACAATATGCATGCATTGATTGCTGCTTGGACTTTTTCAATAACCCAGTGAAGATGTCAGCAATCAAATAACAACTACATACCTAAAATAAGTCACTAAAGGTTGAGATGATACCAACTTAAGTGTGAATTTTAGCTAAAAGGTCATCAATGTCTGGGTTACTTTCAGTTTTGCATACATGACAGTCAGTGACAACTATTATCATCAGCAATAATAACGGGTTTCTATACATATTGCTGGATATGCCTGGAAAAACACACACAACATAGAATTAGCAGTAATTACAATATTTCCCTCTTCTAACATACAGTACATCCAACAGGGAGTTCCTGAGCAGAAGGTGTGAAATAAACCTTTTAAAACCTCAAGTAGTATCTAAATCAAATGATAAATTATGAAATAATTTATGAACTATATTTCAGATTCTTATAAAATTAAAAGTAAATGTTTTAATTCAATAATTTGTTTGTTCCTTTCAGGAGACGGAAGTCATCCACACACCGGTCATATGTCCTCACTGAGACAACTGCTACAGAACCTTAAAGATCCAGCAGGACCTATTCTGTACAAAGTCTTATCCACAACACCTTACAACCACTAAAAGCATTAGAGACTTTTTATTATATTTAAGTAACTCTAGATGAGTTGACTCAGTAACCTTGCTCTTTCTCTTCAATAACTTCTGTCACTCTTTAGTGGTTATGAGCCCTTGATGAAATTATGTACACAGAGGAAGAACAACTTCCAAAAGTCACTGTTGACACAAATTCACACAGATTGTGGAAACCTCAAGCTCATGTGACAGACCTTACTGTTCATGCATGCAACACTGGAAAGTTTATTTCCCGTATTTCAAGGCCCTGAGCTGAACATCGATGAACTCACCTGACTAACTGCTTACTTTTAAAATCAGCAGAATGGAAAAGAAAGACAGACTTGTTGGACCATCTTTACTCTGTTGGTGCTGAACTATCTGATAACTTGTTTAAATGCAATTGTGCTGTAGGATGAGCTAAATGCTGCTGCCAGGAATTAACCAAGCAATCTTCAAGAAAAACATATTTATTATGACTGAGAGAATAGACACTTCTTTTGTTACCATTTGTATACCTGTTTTTCTTTATGCTCTAGTTGGTTGCAGTAACAGATGTGAATTTGAATACAACGTCTAAAGTTCATCACATTTCAAAACCACATCCACAGTTATAGTTAGAACTGATACTTTTACTGTTTCCAATAACATAATGTGGCACAGAGTGCACCAAGTACTACAATGTCCAGAACACTGAAGAAGCTGTAACTGGAAGCCTGTTGGTGGTGCTGATGATGATGAGCATGAAAATGATGGAAAATACAGTCATAATGATCTAATTAAATGCTGTAGGCAGTCAGGACTAGGTCACGTTTGTGTGGTTTTCAGTAAACTCTTCAGCATGATAAGGCACCAACAGATACTGACCAGAGCCCTGAGGAGAACCGGAGGAGGATGAAAACCAGGAGGACAGTGACTCTTTAACAACAGGACACACATTTACAAAATGTACTTGGGTATCAACTTTTCATCTTGAGAGTCTATTTTTAGAGTTTTGCATTTGTCTGATGGTTTAAAGTGTGAATAACTGTGGAAACATATTCTATTTTTAAATGATAATTAAGCAACAGAGGAAGTACAGTGCTATATTTCCCAGCTGTTTAAAGAGGCAGTTTCACATCTGTGTACATCAGTTCAAGCTGCTGTGATCAGTTGTATTTACATTTTGAACATTTAACTAATGTTTTTAATGAAAGCAATGGTGCATATATTGTAATGTCACTTATGTCATCTTCCATCATATATACAGAGCTTCACATTTTCTGTACAGTATATATGTATATTACAAAATGTGTAATATCTCAGAGTGAATGAAAAGCTTTTTGTTCTTTCCAGTCCCATTTTTCCAACACTTAACTTTTAAAAAGAAAACTTTCCTTTGAAACAAAGTAAAGAGTTTATTGCACAGCAAAACATTTTAAGCAGCCAGGTGTGAGATGTGTTAACAGGTGTTACTACTGGTACATAATACTATTATTGAATAGTGATCACTGGTTTATTAACTCCTATTACATGATTCTAAATTCTGGCATCTCTATCTGTATGAGGCACATGTTGATCTATTTTCACCAGTTAATTGTGTGAAGTGAAAACTATAAACTCTGCTTTTTCTGTTACAGTTAAAATACTGCTCAGTAATTCAGAAAACAATATAAAAGCAAAATCTTAACTTCAAAAACATGGGTAACATTAAGGTTTAAAAAAAAATAATAATATTAATAAGTTGGTAGACTGAACATTACAATATTACAAGTTTACCAAAAGAAAATGTACATGTGTATTTTAAACTCAAGGGGGCAGCATATCCTGTTTTGACCATAATGAGGCTGGTCACAGCAGCAGTATATCATATGAGCATGAATATTAAATATTGGCTTAAAACATGCATGTAAAGGTCCTTTCTGAAAAAAGCATCTAGACTTAAATATACAAAGCATATTCACTCAAGCACAGCTATTACTGATGATAATAATATCATTATTACTACTATGTAACTACTACTATGACCATTGCTACAGCAATAGCAAATGGGGCAATACCCAAAACAAGCTTAACTCAGTAACACTTGAAAAACTGTGTTTGACTGATGAAATAGAAAACAGCCATAGGCTACAGTTCTCTTGATAACATAATACCGTCCTTAATCCTTCTGTCTTCAGCATTACAGAGAGCCTTGAGAAGGACTGTGCATTTACACTGTCAGGTGGAGGAGTGAGGGAGAAGTGTAGCTACATTTCTCAAGCAGGCAAACTTGTTGTTCAACTGTAACTCCAGCCTCCAACATAAATACAAATCAAAGACATTCCTGTGCCAATGTACCAAGTCATAGTGTAATCATGAAATGTCATCATGCGTCTCTGGTTTCTTTAAACAGGCATTTCTTTCTGTGTAGCCCTGTTTTTTTGACCGACCGAGATGTTGCTGATGTTTTCATAATCGGGGCTGTCGTCCTGAAACGTAAAGACACAATAAGAGACATTTTTTAATTAAATAAACTGTAATGAGGTAATTTAAACAGGCCTGGGTCGTCCTCCTCACCTCTTTGTCCACAGCAGACTTACATTTACGCCTCCTTTACATGAAATAAGACAAGATTGTTCACTGAACTCATCAACATTCATGACACTCATAATAAAATTAACCATGACTAACTGATACAAAGTGAATCTGTATATAACCAACTTACCAAGCCCATACAATGACCAGTGGAAGCAACAGCACAATAACAGATTTGACTCCAATACCAACAAGGAGGATGAGATGGTGAACTATTAGTAGAGAGAGAAAAAGTGTGAGGAAATAAACTTCAGACCCACAACAGAATTTCAAATTTTCCTCTTTTAACAAACATATATGGTTAGAAATATTGAAGACATCATAAACATTTAGTCCTATTTTATAGAATCAGTCCATTTCAACAGAGACTATTGGACTGCATGGTTACATATGTGATGAATAAAATTTTAATTTTAACTTAACATTATAAAAATCCTTCCAATCTAGCTAGTTTTCAATGTTTGAACTTGCAAACCCCATTGGAAAACTTCTGCTTAGCAACTTTACCTTAACCCTCCTAATGTGTTTCAAAAAGGGTTTACACCTTTAGTGTTCGTGGGTCAAATTTGACCCGTGATTGAATTCATTAACAAGCACTGAAAAAAATTATTCATCCATAACTAAATATATATATACTTACTTTGATATTTTATGTACCTTAGACCACATTTAACTTACAATGCACAAATTGTTTTTAGTTTAAAATGGGAACAATTGATCTATTTTATTGCTTATGATGAACAGAAAGGCAAATAGGAAAGAGTGGGGTGTGTGTGCGTGGGATCCATATTTGCTGCGTACCACTAGTTTTTATATATTTATCTATTTTTATAGGATTTCATCATTATTATTTTTGATTTGTTGTCATTTTTGTTAATCATGATGGTTTGTCAACATTTGCTATGTATTTCTCTGTATAAACAACCCCTAATTACTACCGGGTCAAATTTGACCCATAACACAACAGACATAACTTTTTTCTTATAGGCATTAAAGAAACAATAAAAATGATCAAAATGTATTTTATTGTATTCAGTAGGCCATCGCAGAGGATAAAATGAAGCCTTGTTTTGATCAAAAAGAATTAAATGTTTCACACATCGAAACTTGAAAATGGGTCAAATTTGACCTGAACACAATGGGAGGGTTAAGTGAGAAGGAATAATCAACCAATCAGGGTCAAGTATTGTGTGACCCTTATTTTAAAAAAATAATGAAAATTATGTTGGATTAATTATTATCTTGTGGGTAGGTTAATAATAATTAATAAATACAATACTTGAATAGATCATAACTGCTTTGTGTATCAATAATCTCGCAGCCTGCATACTTACTGTTTGGTGAGTGTAGTGTCAGCAGCACTTCAGTTGAGTTGTTCTTCCCCAGGCGGTTCCTGGCCTGGCAGAGATAGAGTCCAGTTTGGGACGCCTCCAAAGAGGGAAGAGAAAGCACCTGTCCTGTGCCCACCTGGAGCAGCTGCGAGCTGGAAGAATCTGTCCTCTTGTACCAGGTGTAGCTGTCTGCTGCTGGGTTAGATGCACTGCTGCATGTCAGATTCACACTGCTGCCTAGTGACACCTGTCCAGAATGACTCACCTCAACAGAAACATTCAACGGAGGACCTGTATAAAAAACACGACACCAGTACAGTTAATATAAAGTCACTTATGGCCTGCATTTTTTGCACAAGTAACTTAACATCTGCCAAAACCCTTTTTGGTTGAAATTTGTTTGGTTGTTTCAAATCTGTTGAACTTGTAACACCCAACAGTGATGTCACAGGGCCCTGGAATAAACTTTAAAGGTGCCCTGTAGAGTTTTATAACCAAACAACAGTTATTCACCAAAACTCATTGTGTGATCTAACAAAGGTATTGAATTAATTTCCTTCTTCATAAAACATTTGCAAAACTATTTTTTAATGTATTTTAAATCCTGCATTGTTTACTTCCATGTTTTCTAGCTTACAGTCTTCTTCTTTCTGCGTTCTCTAGTGTAGTGCTGCGTTACACTGCACATTAGAGCCACCTGTAGGTCAGTGGCATCAAACGATAGGTAGGATTGTACAAGATTTCATACTTACTTTCATACTTACTGAAAGTAGTACATTGATGATCCGACCATTTCAGCCAAAGCAAGTCAAAAATATATTTTGTTTTTACTTTATCTAATTTTTAAGCCTCAGTAAGAAAATGTGTTTCAATCAAACTCCAAATCCAAATGCAACCATTAAAGTATCATTTTTAAGTACAGCTTGCAAAATTCATTGTTCATAGTCAACTTATTTACTCTACTTACTCTGAACATCCAGAGCCACAGGGTCTGATTGCACAGACTCCTGTCCTTTGACAGCACATGAATATTTCCCAGAGTCCTCTGCCTGGGCCTGGAACTCTGGTTTGGCTACTGGATGTCCATCTTTGAACCAGACTGTGGTGGGAAGTTGGCAGGATGTCCCACATTCAAGAGTCACATTGTCTCCGGCTCTCACAGTGTTTGGGGTCACTCTGGCACTCAGCTCTGGGCATCAATCAGTTCAAGAAACAAAGAGTATAATATTCAGAACAGCTGAAAATACCCAAATTTGAATTCAGCAGAGTAACACTCAATGTGGGAGAATTTTACCTGTGATAGACAGATACACTGATTGCCTACTTCGCCATCCATATGTGTCCGTATCAAACCTGAAGTAGTAATATCCAGTGTCATTATCCTGCAGGTCATGAATTGCAAGGCTACAGTCATGCAGCTGGTCACCAAGATATTGAACACGACCTTCATATGAAGTAAGGTTTGAGAGCTCAGTCCGTTTCCATGTGCCATTTTTGAATCCCCCCTTGGACCACGCAGTCTTTCTAACAGTTTCCCCAACTGTGTAGTTGTATGAGCACCTGAACTCCACTGATGATCCTTTCAAAACACATGGAGTTCGGGTTTCAAAAGTCACTGACCAAGCACTTACAGTTCCTGCAGACAGATGTGTTTTATTAGTTTTATTGATTTACATGCAGAATTTTTAAAAAAAAAAAACTTCTTCTAGGATATTGAAATAAACAGCAATAACTTTAGGATGTGATTTAAAATAATTAGAGGCCAAATGTTTGTTTTCAGAAGTTGGAGAGGGGAGGTCTAAAAGTATATGAGAGCAGTGGGGGTGAACAAAATGATTAAGTTGCAAGCCATAAAACCAAAACAATGAGCTGAAAGATGCTAAAATGCTCCATAGACTAGGGTAATCCTCACTATCACATACAAGAAGTCATGTGATCCATTGTTAATTGAAAATTTTACTTATAGCCACTTTGTAACAGTTAGATAATTTTGTATTTGCAGCTTTAACAAAAAAGACATCTGACTATTATTCCCTTAAAGGCCTACCCAACTTTATTTTCTTTAGATTTAGAATAATATCATTATTGGACATTCCCACCTCTACATTAAAATGTGATTTTTTAAAAATTGCTGAAACAAAGGAGTTTTCAACCCTGAGTGCTGCCTGCAGGTCACAATGAGCTCCTCCATTCAGAGGCTGTATCCAAATGTCCTGACTTCACTACACTTGAAGACTTGAAGGAAAATTGCAGTTTATTTCAACCTCATGTATTTCCCATAAATGTGGCCATTGTGGCTCAATGAATCTTCCTAATTTTGCCCTCTCCAGCTCTGTTACAAAGACTGGGGCGATTCACAAAAAGACCTTTATCACACATGATCGATGAACATCGATGCAAGCTGCTGAGCCCTACATCTTTCCAGATAAATATGATTTTTACATGATTGGCTTCAAAAGTTTGCTTCTGAGTCAGAATGAAAGTAAACACAGAAACTACACTGTACAGTACTGAAACTCTATATCCGGGGCAGCTTGCCGGCTAACCAAACCACCCTGCACATTCATCCACATATGGTTTCATTAAAGTAACATTATTAAGAAAAAATGTCTTTCCTTACCTGGAATTACAAGCAGACTAATCAGAATCCAACTTTCCATCATTATTAAAATCAACCTATAACATGATGACACCGGACACAGCTCATTACTATTCAGTCTACAGACAGCAGAGCACTGAGATTAGTGTAAAACTATAGACACATTACTTATAAAGGTTAATCTGATAATAATCACCAACTAAAGGAAGCCGCCTTTCTTCTGAACTGAAAAGCAGAAGTGTGAGGGTGCCCCCCCCGCTTCCCAGCTTCCTCTCAGCAAAGTCAGGCACTCAGAGAGTTGGAAAGTTTTAGAAAAAAGTCTTAACACACACAGATATGCAAAGTACTTGTGATATGAGGGGAAACAAGTCACTACACAACACATGACAGGTGATGCAGTACACGCTAAGTATCCAGGAGCACATTGCTGACTTACTGCTTTGCAAATTCTTGAAGGCAATTTTTTTTTGGACCAGGAGGTGGAGTATGGCAGCAAAATGAATAAATTAGACCAGAATCATGCCCCTCTTCAAATGAAAAGAATGTTTATTACAAGTGATATCCACATAGATCTGACACAAAGCTGTAAAAAGTTAAGAGTTTTTATATATTACGGTCTGCTGCTCTCCACAAATCACATTTGATTGGATACATTTATGTACTACAGCAAGCCAGAGTCATCGAACATGTGTTTTATAAGAGGGAAAAAAAGAGATAAATTGACATATTTGGCATAGCTAGGCCCATACCAAGAAACTCAGATGCAGGATTAACTCAGACACACAGGATAAGAGCTGTATTTATTTTTTGTTTTGTGTCTTTGCTGTTAAAAAAAAAAAAGGAAAAGAAAAAAATGTTGTGAAACTGGGAACTTGCGGTCAACACTTAATCTATTCATCAACTCTGCACTTTTCGCAATGCATCATTGCTTTTTTTCTCAGTTTTCTTCACCTTTCTTCTTCCTCCATCAAAATGAAAGGTAAAAAGATAACGGTCAACATCCTGCAGACTTGTGTGTAAGTCTTTGCTTTACTAAGTCAGTCTACCTGGCACTCAAAGTAGCTTTAAAGGAACAGTTTGACTTTTTGGAAAATACACTTATTTGTTAAGGGTGTGGGTACGAAGTAGCAGGGCAAACAAGACCCAATTGCAAACACAAAGGCAGACAGGCTGAATGAAAAAGGGGCTTTAATAATTGAAATCCAAGAAAGGACAAGAAACTCCAAGTTCATCTGGTGGACAGGTGGAGAATGGCAAAACCGAGGGAGGAGAGTGTGGGGCTGAAGGCAGGGACAGAGGTAGAATGGGCAAATGAAGAAGAACAAAAACAAACAGGGCCAAGGAAGGAAATGTGACACTTATTTGCTTTCTTGCTGATAGTTAGATGAGAAGAAACAACTCTCAGTGTCTATCAATTCAATACAAGGCTTAGCTTAGCTTAGCATACAAACTGGAAACAGGGGGAAACAGCTGGCTCTGCCCAAACATGGCCTTTCCTGCCACCTCTAAAGTGCACTAATTAATATGTTGTCTCATTTTTTTAATCCATTAAAAACAAAGTGTGAGGCCAAAGTGAGACTCTAGAAAGTGATTGCTCCCAGCCAACAAATAGTCCAACACTTTCACACCCTGTAATATAGCATTTGTAATATTTAATCTTAGGTTTTTGTACTCAGTTTGTGGTTTCTTGAAACTTTCAACTGTTACTGAATGTAATCTTCCTTGATATCTAACCACTAACGACATAATGCAATCTATTGCATCAGGCTATCAAAATAAGAACAAGTGCAAGTATGTGTTGAAGGAGTGATGGCAGAAGTAGTTTCCACTGCGATGGCCACAGGCCAACCTGCTTGTCCTTCATAAAGAAGCAAGCCTAAGTGAGGGAGGGATAACAGTGTGTGTGTGTGTGTGTGTGTGTGTGTGTGTGTGTGTGTGTGTGTGTGTGTGTGTGTGTGTGTGTGTGTTTGAAAGTAAATGGGGCAACAGAAAAGTGTTGCATGATAAGCTGACATTCCCCTAGTGGCTATTATTGGTTCTGGCCGGCCGGGCCTGCTCAACCTGTTTGTTTCTCGTTTGCAGAAATCTGTCTTGTAAATCTGGAAGATGTCCGTGTTCCCTCAGGTGCCTTTTTGTTTTTAACTCCTCACCTGGTTAGAGAGTGAGGATGAGGTGAGGCAGATCGAGAGCTATAGAGAGAGTCAGAATGTGTGTGGAGACATTGACAGTCCAGATGTATGTAAGTCTACCATAAAGCTTATTTAAAAAGGAGCACAATCATCACCAATAAGGAAGCTGCCTGCAGACCTGCCCAGTTCATTTTGTGGTTTGTGTCTTTTTTTTACATTTCAAGTTAGTTATTCTTTTTTCTTTATTTCTTGCATTTTTCTCAGGAGCATGTTGACTGTGTAAATGGCATTGTGACATTAGTAAGATGAATGATTATTGGACCAAAAACATATAAAAAGCTGTTTCATATAGAGGGAGAAAATACAAGATTGTTGTGCTTCGTGTCTTTTGGTAACATGGCTGTTGGATCCAACGAGTTTGAAATGTAACAATCAGTAAAAGTGAACATTATTCAGGATTCATAGCTCATAACACTAAAGGTTTGAATCAGAAAGTTAAAAGTGTAGAAGCATTCTCAGAAAAATAGTTAATAACATCTTTTTGGAAACATGTCTGATATATAACTCAGACCAAATATTCCCACCCAGCTGACAATGTGATGAAATATAGGCCTTTTTTCTGCACAGTTGGGTATAACCTAAAATAGTAGCAACTTTTTCGCATGAAGCAGCTTTTTATCTGTATCTAAAAAACATGTTAGTGTGAATGCTACTTTGACAGCGCTATGTTTGTCTTATACAGTAGTTGCTCATCAACAACTTACATTCTGTGTGCTTCAAACTGAAACAAGAGCACATATGACATAAAGAGTCATAACCTATATGTGTTGTAATCCTATATTGTTGTATGAAAAGTTATTTTGTCCAAACCTGAACAGATTATAAAGAAAACTTATGGAATAAGAGATACACAGAAGAGAGAAAAAATGGAGAAGAGGAAGAAAGGAAACCTGAGGAAGAAGGTGAAGGTTTCTCATATCTGCTTGTTGCTGCTGGCTCTTCTCCAAATCACCACACCCTCCTCAGGTAACTAACCATGATTTCATAATATAAGATTTATATATGTTGTGCTTAAAGTTTCCAGTGCATGCTCACATTACAAACAACACATCTCCAAAATGAAAATATCTGTAATTGGCTATGAATGAATAAAGAGGTCATAGCAGGAAATGATTAAAAAACAAAACTGAACACTGCAGCATACAGGAAGCTCTCACCCCAGCCGGGGTCAATGTTTTTTCCTTTGGAAGACTTTCGGTGCAACTTCAGTCAATGGAGAATTTTTGTATTGCACTTCCTCGTTCCTCTTATAAATCTTTCCACCTTCCCACAGAAATGCACCAAGTAAACCCAGTTTTCCAGTTATTAGAATATTCCATTGTTTATGAGGGCAGTGGAGGGACTTTGCTTGAGGTCACATATTAGATGCTAAAGTCTCTGGTGACATTTAGTGTCTGATTGCCAGCACACAAACAATATAATAACAAGAACTCAATAATACTCTGAGTAAACAATGTAAAGGGTTAAAAAGCATTTTTTTAGCACAAACTCCACCACCTTTAGTATGTGTGTATATGAGGGATTATGAATCTGACCTATAAAACAGACTTTTGTTGACATTTTTCTTTTATAATAAGCTCAATTTTTAACCATTTGAAATTGATGTTTTTTACACTAATAACTATGCTTTAATTATCTGTAAATTTGTTCAGTGTTGAAACACTAAATCACACTTAATCCCTCTTCCAGCTCAAAATGCCACCACTGCCATCCCTCCTGTCAGTTCCACCACCACTTCAGCAGTAAACCCTGCAGCTCTCAGTTACGGCACACGCGCAGCTGACATCACTGTGGCTGTGGGAGAACCTGCTGTGTTTCGCTGTGGAGTTCCTAAAGCATCTCCAAACCTCACATTCACCTTCTACGGGAGTCATGGCAACTACAGCCTCACCTGCCCTCATGGCCACATGGAGGATATCCCCCAGGTGAGGTGGTGACTGCCTGCTTCTGTATTTACTCTTACTTTACCCTCCTCTCCTGCTCAGTAACTCACACACACAGACACAAAGCTGAGGAGGTAATATGAAAATGTCAGAAATGATTAACATTATTTAACATTTTCTGCCAAGTTAAGCCTGCACATAAGAGTCAAATATTGGACTATCCTGAAACGCATTATACAAGAGCCAACAACAACTACAGCATAGTTGAACCACATTTTGGGAATCTAACTCGGTTTGTGGTTTCGTTCAAGGAGAAGAAGAAACAGTGAGTCCAAGAAGGCCTAGCTGGGATTAAGCTTTTCAAGATAAACAAGGTATCACTGTAGGACCAGTGCAGCAGTAACAAAATATCCCTTAAGGTTTTTATTCACATTAAACCTCATTTGTGATGTTAGTATTGTTGATAATGTAATGTATTTTTCCAGCCATTTTTAATAGCCATTGAATCTATTGGCATTTTGTTACTGGTAGTTTTCATTGTTAGTGGCGAGATCCAGCTTTATCGCACAGGATTCAAATAGCACATAAGGGATCCACAGAAACATTGCATACATGTACTGAATATACAAGATAAAAGACTGCACACATGCATTTCACAAGATGCAGACATTCAGTATGTTTGCTACCCATTGGTCATTTTGAATAGAAATATTCAAACACACTGGCCCATGCTACCAGGTGCTGCCATATCAACCCAAACTGAAGTCTTATGGATTATAACTTGAAGTTAAATTATAATTTAGTTAAGTATAAGTATTAAGTATTTAGATCATTATCATACATTTGCACATTGTGAACCTGTTGTTCAACTGGATGTTAATGCTTTCAGTGGCACTTTGACCACCTTTTATTCCAGCGGCTGCTGCAGCGATGCTCCACCCCTCATTTAATCACATTTAATGTCTTCCTGTGAAACACTGTTTGTTTTTCCATTTTCCATATTTATTTTCTTTTTAATCTCTTATTCTTTTGCCCACGTCCTTTCTTCTTCCTCTCTTCATTCCCTTCTCTGTCTCTCTCCTCAGGCTCTCTATGGAAGTTGTGATATGAAGGAAGAACAGTCATTGGCTGTGTGGACCCTCAAGGGAACCTCTTTTTCTGACAATGGCACAAGAGTTGTATGTCAGCAGTTAAACAATCCTGATGCATCTACTGCCGTCCTACATGTTTATGGTGAATACTCTTCTATGTCATTCATATTAAATAATACTGGCTAATCTCTTTGTTGGATTTCTAATGAACCTTAAATGCACAAAACCAGGGGAATTGAAGCTTAAGTGTAGACTGCTTATCATTGTCCTCAGCTGAAAAACATAATAATCACTATTATCACACAGAGGAAACACCACATACCACCACTTTCTCTCTGACTCAAGTGTCCAGTTTAATTCATTCATCATCTGAGCATCAATTTAATTATTATTTATTCAGTATGTTGTTTACAGGAAAAATACATTTTTAAATAATCTGCATTCCTTTAATTGTTTTATCTACATGCTCGTTGGTAGTCTGTCTTAAAGCTTTCAGTCATGCAGACACTTCTGACTTATGCTTCTGACTAATCAAGGAAAATCCTGTAATTAAAAGCAACTCATAATCACAGGTTAATACGCAGCAGTGGTCTCAGAGAGGAAGTTATAGTTTCTGACTTGGATTAGATTTGGTATAAACTCCAATTAGTCATTCTCTACCAAAATTTCTGTGCTAAATGCTCCTTTGTACAAATATATTTCACATATTTTAGTTGGTTTTTTAAAAGTTTTCTCAGTGTTTTCTTTTTGCTATATTTCTGTAATTTAAATTTGATCAGTGTTCCCTTTTTTCTAACTAACCCTAACCTGCATCATGTTTTCTTCACTTGTAGATAACGGCACCAGCTATGCCATTCTCATTGGCTGCACCATTGGGGCCTTCTTTGGCATCCTGTTGGTGTTTGGTTTACTGTACACCATGCTGCTGAGATCTGACACCCTCCAGAGATGCTTCAGTAAGTAGTGGCTTAAATTCAAATACCTTCACACCCTGAGATGTAGCCAGTGAATTAACTTTCAGGAACCATACTGTAGAATTAAAGAACACTTATTCTGGTGTAAAAAAAAAAAAAAGTAAATCCAAGTGAAGAGACTGACAGTAGATTGAAAATCAAGTAAAATGTGATGTCTTTGTGCCTACAGGGGGAAAAGAAACAGAAGATGATATGACTACAATAGTAACAAAGGACGAAAAGGAAACTTGAAGCCAAGGAAGAGATAATGAAGATGTTGTTTTGTTACATAACCAGAACTGGACTCCATTAGCCATCAGACCAGCAGAGGATAGAAACAGGAACCCACTATTTCTATTTTTAATCCTTTGATCAATCTAAGTGAGGTGAAAGCTGGATTGAATCCAGGTCTGGAGATGATGTCTGAAATATCTTGAGGCCAGATCCAGTCTGATCCCTTATAGCTTCAGTTCTTTGTTCTGGCCTCAATAATTTGGACCTTGGATACATTATTCACACCCTAACAGTGCATGCTATAGTACTGAGCACTTCAAACAATGTACAAAATATGATTGCTTTTCCCACTTCTGGAAGGTTAGTGCAAGTCAATATGCACTGACTTTACATACTAAAGTCATATGTTAATTTCCCGTTCTGTGATGGCTAAAAACAATTCAACATGTGTGTAGGAAGCAGCAGTCAGACTGTATTTAGTTTTGAAGAGCAAGGATTTGGAGATACAATTGTCAGCTGCAGTTCCACAATTTATCCACTTGAGGGCAGCACTCACTCAATTTATAACAAGCTGGTGTAGTCACTCTAGAAATGTAAATAACAAACAAGTTAAAAAAAAAAATCAATCTCTTTTTCCATCAGAACATGTTGAAATCGCTATTCCTTTATTTGGGATTTAGTCAATGAAGTAAATTAGATGTGTTAATCTTCCCATTATTGTTTTTATATATTTGCAATGTTAAAAAAATTGTCCTAATGCTTTTGTGGTTAATCAGTCACTGTCTTTGCATAAATGCTAATTAAAATTGTTCAACAGTTAACAAAGATAATCTCAGGGATAATTTTGTGTTTTTCTGCTGTTGTTGATGTTTATTGTTTATCTTCATTCTGCCTTTTAATTTCTCTGGGTATTTTATGATTGCATTACTGTAATATGCTCTCATTTCTTGTTTGTTCTCACTTTCTTGCTGTCAGTTGACCCTGTACAGTATGTGAGGTACACCAGAAATCAGAGCTTGCTCTCAGTTTGTGGTCTATGATTAAATAAAAGTTAAATGATGTGAAAAGATGACCTTAGTGCTCTTAAAAAGGATTCACTCACACCTCTCATGTGCCTGAATCTTACTTTGGGTGTGCTGTTCAGAAACAGACTGAGGAATCTTAGATGATTGGACGTTACACCAGAGGGAAAGGTGCAATGTATGCCATCATCAGAATATCATGCAGTCATACTGTAACTACTTCCAATCTTTTGCATGTTTTTGTTGAGTTTAGGCCCATGAAAACTCAGCAAGTTAATCCCAATATGACCCTTCACTGTGCAGTTTACCTGCACTGACAGATATTGTGTCTACATGTAGGCAAATGCAGAATTTTCTACACACCATGCACACAATTTAGATTTGCAGTCCCCTTGACAACAAAAGATTGGTTAAAGAAGAAATTGTTTTAGTATAAAGACTTGGAAACATTCTCACTCTACAGTAGCTGCCCTTCCTTTTTACCAGCCCAGCAGCATACGACTGCTGTCTGACAGTTTGTTATCTGGCAGTTGGCATTTCAAATATGAACATAATTATGCTTTAATTAAGCATTTGGTTGTTTATTTCTGTTTCCTCCTCATCTTTATGAGAGTCCTCCACATTATTATCAACATTACACTGCTGCATGATGATTTGCACTGACGCTGTTTCTGCACAGGGTCACAAAATGGTTATTTTCCATTGTGACTTGGTATGAAGACTGGTTGCAATTACTGTAATGTGCACGAGCATGTGAAAAGCACAGAGTGGCTACCAGAGTAAAGAGACACATGTGGAGCTGTGGTGCACTTGTAACCACCTGATCACAACATTGGTATGTCTCTTGTTTCCCTCTGGTGGTGAGCACCTTCCACGTCTGCTTGTGTCAGGGCCAAGACCTCCATAGTTTTTTTGTGTCGCTGTCCTTTATCCTTCTGTATGTATGTTGTATTACTTATGGAATATGACACAAAGTAACAACAGCGAATGGAGTTAAGTTATTAGCAGCTGCAAGTACTCCAGCATATATAATTCACATATAAGAGGGAGTAAATTACTTTTTTACCCATTAGTCATTGTTTCAAAATGATCTAACACATACCATTTCCAATCAAAAGCCTTGCTAATTTGTCCATTTTTCAGTGTACCATACACTTCAACCTACTGTTTTAATGTTATTGTTACCATATTGTTATCTCTACTTTACAGAGACTGAGATAGTTTCAATTAATTAAGCACTAAACAACTGGTATTTGACTTCCTTCCATTGTGGTCTTCATTTCACTGACTGTGTGTTGTGACACCTGTTGTGAGCAGCACGGACAGCCAACAAGCGATACACATACACACACACACACACACACACACACACACACACACACACACACGCACATGCACACACACACAGTCCAATCAGCAGGAGAGAATTCTCCCTTGTCTATTAGTTGATACAACAGAGGTAGTATGGAGCAATTGTTGACACAGCTGCTCAGCAACACCTCGGTTCACTCTGTGATAGATTTCTGTCATATTCTGGTGTCTGGTTTCTTCAGATTCTGTACAACTGATTAGAAACTCTAATACTGACGGGCATATGTTGGTATGTTGGGCTAGACTTGTTGTGTGAATGACAAGAGATCAGATGAGAATGTGGTGTATTTAGCGGTCAGCCAGGTCCCATCTTCTCTCCTTTGATCCTTAATTTTATAGCTTAGAAATGACCTAGCAAGCAGGCAGGTATTGCAGTAAAAATTCCTGTCTGTTTCACATCCTTCTGTAAGATATTTCCAGATCTTGTTGAAGCTCTCTTATCGGCTGCCTCACTGGATTTCACCCACTATGTAAGCTAAACTGTTCTTAGGCCTTTAGTTCTGCTGTTTATGGACAAACATCCTCCACCATACCACCATAACAGAGGATGTGTTGAAAAATGTGAATGTGTGTGTGTGTGTGTGTGTGTGTGTGTGTGTGTCCACCGATAACCTACATTGTTCAGAGTGTTTTCTCAAGATGACCTTTAACTGACAAAGAATCAGTTTAACTTGTGACATCTATCAATACCTGAGGAAACAGAGGTTAAAGTATTACAATTAAAGTTAAAGAATTACAAGTTTTAACAAATATTGAGTCTGGTAAATGGTAGAACAGATGATAGGTTTCACAACTGCCTTAAAACTAACCTCTATTTTTGTGTTGTTCAGCCTGTTAAGTACAGTTACTCATGATCTTGCAGAACATGCAGGTGACAGGGTTGCTATTGTGTTCATTTAGTTCTGGAGTTCACACTTCACCTGAAAACTATCAAAGAATCCAAAAGAAGCATGTTAAAGGCATCAATTTGTCACCTTGTTGCAAAAATGTGATCTTTGATTTTTTTTATATAAAGCTGGAATTGTTTAATCGTATTTTACAGTAGCTTTTGTGTCACTTTTGATTGTTGAACTTTCACATCTTTCACATCTCTAACAGCTGTTATTTTAATTTGATTAGTGTATAGCTGGTATAAATTTAACAGTTTCAAGTTTTTTAAAGTACACACCAGGTTTAGAGTGAGCTTTCAGCAGGTGTGGCTCTTGATGTGAAAATTGTCACAAAAATGAACAATATAAACCCAGGCTAACTTCATAAACATGATGTACATGATGTACTGTGCATAATAAAGTTGTCATTAATATGATTGATCAGTAGCAGAGATTAGATGATGTGTTGCTGAGGAAAGGTTTTAATCAGATGGTTTTACATCATAATATCGGTGACATGCCACTGACATGGAACAAACTGACCTTTATTTAAACACACATAAACAACTCCTGTGGCTACAGGGCCCTTCACTGTCCACATTGTGTGTTTTAGACTTAATCTAAAATGGATTAAAAATCAGTTTAAAGTATTTATGCATGTAGGTGTTAATACATTTGAGAAAACCTCCGAACATAGTCATAAAAATCCATTAAGTAATCTCTTAAAATAAGCCCTTAATGTAGAATAATATGGAAAACTTTAAGGGCTGTGACTAAGCCACTGTAAATCTACAGCTATCATATCTTCTCTCGTCTCTTTTTCGTCACCAATTACCACTCTGTCTGCTGTCAAATCATTGTATTATCACTTTCACACCCACCACCGCCACCACCACCACACATACCTTGAACTATGTCTCTTTGTCTCTGCCATTCTCTATCTCCTCTGGCCTCACAGTATGTTGAGAGGCTGATACATGCCTCAGCTTTGTCAGAGTTTAACAGGAAAATGTATAAATAGTCACAGATCATCACTGTGACATACACATGCACTCATATTTCTGCACATTTGCATTGCATTGGGTCAACAAATCTACATATGGGATGTATGGAACCTCGCTTTTACATACCGTACAGTCTGCAAACAAAGCTACATGGTGATTAAATTTAGTTGACGTGAGCGTGAGCACAATTCTAAAACAGCCCCTCTCGTGTAAAGTTGTGAGTTTGAATGAATCCTGATAAGTAAGCATCAGTAAAAAGTCACCCTCCTGCCCTTGTGTAGTTAAAGGAAAATGTCTGTCAACCATCAGACCAACACAGTGCAATCTATTCTAGGGAGACAGGAGCGCTGGGGGACACCTGGATACCTGACAGACCCACAGAGAACAGACGGAGAAAAATGAAATCAGTAGAGAGCAAGAGAAAGAAAAAAGACGAAAAGGAGGAAAATAATCTACCATACAGCACACACTTTCTCACATTTAAAAAAATACACTTTGAAAATGACCAAAAACAACAAATGAGGGAGTTAATTTTCTTGTAGCTGTGTAGTTTTGGCCACTTCAGGACTTTTAACCTTCAAAATTTCATCTTATCATTTCATAGTTTTTCCTCTTCTGCATATTTTCCATGACTGATATCCCCTGTGGCCTTGCAGAGAGTAACCACAGAGCAACAAAGACAATACATGACTCTGATTTTGCTATTTTGATATGTTGTTTAAACACAGTGTAACGGCTTCATTGACTATCACTATTAGCTATTTTAGTGTTTATTTGCTGTTCAATCACAGCAAAACAGATTAAATATTATAAAAGAACCTGTGTCTGACTGTGAGATTAAGTGTGTAGTAATGTTTAAATGTATGTAAAATGTTTCATCTTTACAGCAGTTCACAGTATTGAAGGGCTTTCACGCTATTGCACACACACACACACACGCTGATGTTTATGGAATAACACTGCCAGCAGTTCCTGATACTCTACGTGCATAAACGAGTCACCCCTGCATCTATGTCACATTCACACTGGACAGGTGCACACCCAAAGGTTTATACCCCAAACAAAGAGGAGGAGCAGGTGCTACTTGTTCAGGTAAAATAGAAAAGACACACTTTCAACCGGGCAGTGTCTCAGAACATTCACATACACTCTTCTTCTTCTTGAACCCGTCAGCTCAGGTAAGCACAGGTATGATGGAGCAAAGCAGGATGGGAGTCGGGGTCAAGTTCAGCTTTTTTTGTGACATAAATTGGATGTCAGGCTTGTGATTCTTGTTTCTTGTTAATAATGTGGGAGGTTTTAGTGTGAGGCCAGAATGTTTTATCAAGGATGGGTAGAAATGTGTGTGATCATCTGAGGAATTAACTAAAAGGATTCGCTTTTAAAATGCTTTGCTTGATTTGGAGAGACAAATTGAATAGAAAATATGCTTGTGATGATGAATTAAAGTTGAAGACTTGCAGATGATTAAGGAATCTCGCACATCTTGTACATTTTTACTCCATTTGTATCGGTCATGTATAAATTGTAGCATTTGGTTGATGTGAGACAGGCCCAATAATGATGCATGTTCTAATTTCTAAACAAAAGCATAGTTTTGCTATCTTTTAATTAAAACTTTTGTTGGATGATGATTTAAAACATTTAATAAGTCTAGCACGGCGGTGATCATTTTGTAAATCACTTGTATCTAAAAGGCAGAACATCTATTCTGTCTGTTGCTGATCTGTCTTGTGAGAAGTGGGAGGCGTTTTAAGACGTGGGATTTGAAAGACAAAGGCCTGTTTGACCTTGACTAATGTCACACTAACTGATAGCTGCAGTAGCCCTCTGACAGAGGCCATGATGGAAGATAAGTGACAAAATAAATACATGATAAGAAGTCTCTTTATTATCTTTGTTTTTATTTAACGTCCATTTCTTGAAAAGCTGGCGCACACTGAATATATCTGCAAGACGTTAAATGCAGAACATACAGTAGATATATGCAGAAAAGAATGCATCAAACCAGCATTTAATAATAATAATTTTACTATGTGTCTGCTATGCATGGGTTAAATAATAGGCAGGGCTAATAGTTTGAGGACAGGCACTATATTTTCAAAATGCTGTAAATTTCCCACTCCATGTTGGGCTCAAGGGTGTCCAAGGTCAGTTAGAGGTGACAGGGAGGTTGCTAAAAAGTACTTTTCTCATAGAGTTACTTTATATTCTAAATGCTTGAAAAAGCATATTTTTGCTAATGACGTTTGCTATTGTACATGTAGAGGGCAATAGAATAAGTCAACTAATATTATAATGATCATGTAAAAACAATGAGATCAGTAAATAAAGCTTTAGTACATTTGGTACATACATTTATTGTAGCAATAACATTTTATGACTATTCCATCTCAGTATCAAAAAAATGCCTATTTTATAATGCATTTATATAGAACTTGTTTTCTTTCCATATGGATGTTACCAGTCATTGAGGAAGAAAGAAAACTGTGGGCTTAGAAAATATCTGTAATTACTGTAAAGCACATGACAGTGTTTAGCCCAAAGTGATGAAGGCAGTTTGAGAGGTTGAAGGAAAGTTGTCTGGTGACCTGCTGAGTTTCACCCCTGGACAAAAAATGATCCGCTGTTTACTCTCCAAACATGCTGAATGCATCCCTGCTGACGAGACACTGACCTCTCACACCACAAGGACATTCCTCCTAAGGAGACGGAGAAGTGTTGTGTGTGTGAATGTGTGTATGAGAAATAAGGGAAAAGTCATGGGGGGAAAAAAAGTCTCTCTTACTCGTTCTTTTCTCTCTCACACTCATGTTTTCTTTCTTGATATTTGTCTGTCTTTGTGTCTCTTAGCTGTGTTGAAGATGGGACATCTCAACCTTGTGGCTGTGATGGCAGGTAAATAAAAAGAGATTCATACATCATTTCATCATCAGTGTCTTGTAGAAACAAAGTTTCAAAAAAAACAAAGTTCTTTTTTCTTTTTTTTCTTTTTTTAATCATCTACTTCAAGGACCAGTAAAATATTTTCATAACTTTGGTCTCAAGGTCATTGATCATCCTCTTTTCTCTTAGTTGATAGTTACAAAATATGACAATATTAACAAAACAGTATACCACCAACCACTAATACAATTTAAACTGTTTAAAATATTTAAAATTTAGGGAACATATATGTGTACATTTTCCCCACATTTTTTCCCACTTTTATTTCACCTATTGGCTCCTGATAGAGATACTGTTTCATGTAAGCCTTGTATATGTAAGGTGAATTTCTAATATATAAGATAATAACACATAAAGGTGGACAGAGTTTACATTACTGCCATGCATAACCATCACACGTACTTCTAAACTCTTTAACTGTACCTGCAAAATATAGCAAAATGTTCTCACTGTTTTTTACAAGCATGCAACAGTCCACTTGTGCAAAAAACTTTCCATGACCACGCACAAATATCCAAGAGCATAAAACAAACTTGTTTTCAAAAGAAAAATGAACCATCTTTTGTATCATCTTAAAAAATGCAGACTATGTAGTGACACATACTGTAGCCTGGCAAGAACTGACTGTGTGTATTTGAGACAACCCCCATTCAACAAAATTAACATTTCAATCATCTTTCTTCCAGTGCTGTTCACCCTTTTCATGGAAACGGAAGCAAGTAAGGCCAAAGAACTCTGCTTTCGCCTAATCGTGTGCTGAGACTGTTGAGTTTCTTGAGAAACTGGTTTGTGTAGAAACTTGGCACATCAACTTCTTTGTGTGTCCGTAACAAAGGCCTGATAAATCCACCATCTTAAACAATAGTTTGCCTTATGTAGCACAGGGTCAGCAAAGGTCTCAGTGTCTCATGTTTGTTTGTCTCATCCCAAAATAGATGCTTTAAACAGACCAAATGTAACCCAGAAACATGGGCTAATGTGTTGAATTTGGCACCTTGTTGTGATTTTTGGAAGATTGTCACTAATTTTTCTTTTCCCCTTTCTTATTTCTCCTTTTGCTCTTGTGTTTGGTCTGCAGATCCCTTTGTTTACAGTAAGTACAGACACTTTTATCTCCTAGTTATTATAATCTACAATACACCATTCTATCATCTCAGTTATTTGTATGGATAATAGTGAGATTAGTGCAGAATATTACATATTCAGTTGGATTGTTGTTGATTTGCAAATTTCACATGCCAGATGACAAAAGCAGCCACTGTAAATGTGATTATTGCAAAACTATCTGTTGTGCAGTTTTTTTTTAGATAAAGCATGAATCAAATGTTTGTTGATACTTCCATTTGTTTTGGAGTTGAAATGTTAGTTTCTAAAGTGCACTGGGATCTCTTTAACCTCTGACATTATTATCTAACAGACTATGAAAGGCTACGAATCGGAGGTCTGATCTGCGCCTGCTTGTTGGTGGCTGGAGGACTCAGTGTTTTACTCTGTAAGTGCTACAACCACACATAGAAATATGCCAGTGTGGTAAACCTGTCGGGAAAAAAAACACATGACGACACACCTTGTTGACCACACGATCATAAGTAAACATTTTTGTGTGGATAATGTCTTTATCACAGAGAAAATCACAGAGCTACTGTATGTCAGTACAATAACCAGAGAAGTAATGAAGACTTGGTTGTGTAGTGAAGTGTGTAACACATCCTGGTTTTTCTTTACAGATAACAAGTGCTCCAGGAAGGGCAGGTAAGATTTTTTTTTCCTTTTGACCTCCGCACAATCCAGAATATGTGAATAATCTAAATTTGAACATGTGACTCGCTCCCTCTCATTGTCTATCTCTCTTTCTCGGTCTCCCTTCCTGCCACCCTGCCCTCCTCCCCGACCTTCCCCTGTAGAAAAGTGGAAGATGACAACAGTGAAATCTGATAGCATTCATGACAAACCGGTTTCAGCCAGGAAGAAGAGCAGACAGGCAAGGGGTGGAGAGACTGGGTTGGTAGGGGGAGGGTTTATGATCAGATGATTGTACCTGTACAGACCCGTGCAAAGAAACACCATTCATTTGAAAAAAAAAAAAAAAAAACTTAAATGCTGCTGAAATACTAAAGCAGCTCCCTAGATGGACGTGTCATGCCTGAGAGAAAATAAATCAAGCCCCCTTTATGTTTTTCTTGTTAAACCAAGATCTGTGATTTATATTCACAAAGATGTTTATCCCTGTAAACACATATGGAACTGCACGTATTCGGTCTGTCTGACATCTGCTGCTCAGTTTTGTCATCACCATAATAATATTGCATATATTTACTACTGAAAAGGTGCTTCAATTGGAACACGATGTGATGTTTTGTCATTATCGCCTGCTGTTTATTGGATGTTTTACTGCATAATAAATTGTAGAATTAGATTATACCTGTGGACAACCATTTCAATATTGGCACAATTAGAAAAAAAAACAATGTTAGAAACCATTGGTGTGCACATCAAATTCAAAATAAATTTCACTATTTAAAACCATCCTCTTTTTATTTATTTATTTTTTTTACTCAATTACCCAAAATCGACTAGTTTCCTTGACTAAAAAAGCCAGTTAGAGTTTCAGTTACCATCAATATATGTGTTGTATTATTATATCATTGTGTTTTCAGGCTAATATTATGATAGCTTGCAATAGCAAATATCCCCGCGTGGAGTTTATCAGCTCAATTGAACAACTTCCCGCATTTTCGTTCTCGACAAGCAAAGATTAAAGCAGCACTCCTCCTCCTCCCGGCTCTCAGTCCTGGTCCTGGATCAGCCTCCACGCCCCGCTCGGCTCCATTCATCAGCTCTTCAGCTGACAGATAGAGAGCAGAAACCGATCCCGGGTCAGGACTTACCGACTAAAGTCCAGCATTTTAAACTCAGCCCCCTTTTCCTTAAACCAAGCCAACCTGTTGCGAGTCTCAGCAGTGAAGGGTGTTGGCTGCCTGGGAGAAAGTTCCTCATTTTTGCCGCTGTTGAACATAACGTGTGAGAGGTAAGTGTTGGACAAAGAGATGACTTATATTTCACAGAAGACTGTTTCCTCAACAAGTGTTTTTCTTCAGTTTGGAAATTTTGTTATGAGGTTTAAGTTTTCATTATATGCTCGTGCGCATCTTTTTAGGCATGAAGTACAGTTTAGCTGACGTTAAGATCTTTTAAAGATAAAACGAGCTCGTGCCTTATGCTTGCGAAGGAAAACTGTTAAATCTTTTATTCATTATTTATTATCTGGTTCATTCAGTTGCTTGGAAACTCAAAAAGGCGCAAATTAAGCCTATAAACGTTAAATTTTCGAGAGAGAAGTATATTATTGATTTTTTTTAAAGGTACAATTTAAGACATGAAAGCTTATAATGTTGTTTGCTAACATTTCTTTACCCACCGGCCAGCACGCGCCTACGGGCCACGCGCTTTAGTCACGCTGTTCATGTCGACTGAATTTTAAAAAGTACACAATAGACTTAAACCTTAAAGTACACTGACTGACAAAAAGGTTTCACTGTGTCTGTTTGTACATTTGATCCAGATAAGAGGAAAACTGACTCAATAAATCCGGATGACGTTGCCGTTATACATGCGTTTGATATCACGCTTCTTAAATACTTTTTAATTAGATAACCGAGGCGACACGTCACGGGCAGAAACATCCAAACTCACCAGTTAACTTTATCTCACTCAGTTCATTTCAACCAGTGAATATCTCCTGCTGCGAGGCTTTAATGATGACATGCTGCTTGCTGGTGTGTGTGTATGTGTGTGTGTGTGTGTGTGAGAGAGAGAGAGAGAGAGAGAGAGAGAGAGGGAGAGAGAGAGAGAAAGAGAGAGAGAGAGAGGGAGAGAGAGAGAGAAAGAGAGAGAGAGAGAGAGAGAGAGAGAGAGCGAAAGAGAGAGAGAGAGAGAGAGAGAGAGAGAGAGAGAGAGAGAGAGAGAAAAGGCCAGCTGATAAGGGCAGTGGTGATAACAGTTTGCTACTATGGCTATGGCCCAAGGACACATTCAGACAAGGACAGATACAGGAGCAACTGTATGGAAGTGAGGACTGTGGGATATTCATTATTTGTTGGATTAATGAGTTGATTATCTACATAATAAAATGTTTTCAATCTTCTGATTTCAACAATCAAACCACTGAAAGATATTGAATTTATAATAACTGGAAAGAAGTAATTCAGATTTGAGGAGTTGCAACCTGCAAGAGTTTGCAAGTTGTTGTACTTAAACAATTAATCAAAATTTATCACATTGTTATCTATCAATCATGAATCAATTTAATTGTCTCAGCACTAATGAAAGGGAGATTTCTACATGAGTTCTACGATATTTATTCAAGCACATTAACGTTTGGCAAAATGCCTTCAGCAACTGACTGATTAGAAAAGGATATAAATACTTGAACTGTTAACACAGCTTCTGGCTTTATTAACATTATCAATCTGTTAATAATGTATAAATACAGGAACCTGAGCAGGTGCTTGATATAAGTTTGTTGGCACAAATATGGATTTCTAACATTTTTGCCCTAAACACACAAATAAAAGCATGAATATGTTTTCTTGGTGACGACCAGATTTGACAGTTTTGAGTTACATCAAGAGGTCAGAATTGATCCTCAAATAGCCAAATGTATTTCTGGATATTGTATTGCTCGAACATACTGGGAATTTGTTTCAGCAATGACTGACGTGTTTCCCTGCATTGTGAGCTGACTCCTGGGCGAGATATATTTTCATTTTAGTTATTTTTAAATGACAAAATAGCCCTGTAGGGTTCAAGGCCACATGTTGTAGCGGTAAGGAGATGCTATCTATTCTGCATCTGCAGAGCATCACTGACTGACTTCGCACAGAGAAAGAACAATACAGTCACACATCCAACCCACAACTGTCTAGATGTGAACTATCTATTTTGCCTTTGACTGATTTAAATCCTTCTTAACTCCACTCATGTGACCACCATTTTTCAGAGAGAGAAAAAAGAGGCAGACAGAAATTACAGGGTGAGAGGCAGAGATGGAGAGAGGGTGAACGACGGTGGCGACAGACAGAGTTATCTTTCCTTTCTCAGGTGAGACAGACTTAGCTCTCTGTTCTCACCTCTCCTCACATGACCACAGATCTGGAAAAAAAAAAAAAGAAAACAAGAGTGAGTGAGGAGAAACAGTGGAGAGACGTTGAGAGGAGAAAGGGACAGAGAGAAAGAGGTGAGACACACTTTCTCCTCACCTTTCCTCGCACCACTTTGGTGGCTCACAAGCACAAATTTAGAAACCTCAACAAGTAGACATCGATATTGTGACTGTGACCTTCACCTTCAGTGCATTCCCTGTGTGACCACGAAGCTCAGCAGAGACACAGCTGGTCATTTGTAATTCGTTAACCAGCTCATGTCAATATTATAACTGTAATAATACTAAACATGTCTTTTACAAATTGTGTTAGAGCTGTTACTTGTCCATTAGTGCGACATTAGTAGAGATTTATTGAAGAAAGGTGAGATAAATCTACTTCATCATTCACTCTGCTGAATACTGTGTGACTGCGGAGTGAAGAACATGAAGGCTGTTGCTAGCTGCTTATTGCTAGCCTTGTGGTTACCATGTGTGACTCATGGCTCCAGTATGCTCCACTCCCTCTTACTCTCCGTCTGTCTTTTTGTGTCCCTCCTCATTCCCTCTCTTTCCCAACCATACACTCCCTCCTCCTCCTACCTTATTCTTTCTTTCCCTCAGGCTTGAATTCTTCCTTCTGTTTCTCTTTGTCACTCTTATTTCCTAAGTTGATATCTTGTTTGTGCTTTCTTTCCTTTTCTTCATCACCGAGCTGCCCCCCCACCCCCCGCCTCATGCTTCCTCCTTCCTGCCTCTCTTCCTTATTTTTACTTTTACTGTTAATGAATTCAACACTTTAGCTGCATCAGTTGAAACTCTTTTGTCAGAAGCTGTTAGCTGGTATCACCCAGCCATTTGGCAGCCACAGAGGCAAAGAAGTCGGCTTTTTTAATAATTCAGGAGTACATCTGAGGTCATGTGTTTCATCAATCACATTTCCAGGCACGCAATTATACGGAAACATCACGCACATTTGTCGTAATATGACACATTTCTGAGTGGACTGGTGAAATGAAGGGAGGAACAAGTTATAAGTTCAACTGTGTCTCAGACTCAGCTGAGGTAAAAGCACATTCTTCATCACAGACTTTCCTGAGTGCACGCATGTGTGTCTCATAAAGGATGTGCTGAACGCTGGAATCCAGGGCTGCTAATTTAAGAATAAAACATGCCACTGAGAATAGGCAGCTGTCTTTGTAGTGCAGTACAGGAACACACACACACACACACACACACACACACACCGGTGTCCAGCTTTCAAGTGGGTGGCTGTGGGGTGTGTTGGAAAAATAGAAACAGGGCAAGTCACAGATACATGTTGTGCACACCACGTCCCATAATGCACACTGTCATATGCACACAAAACAGAGAAAGCTAAAATCTAGTTATTGGGAGGTTTTGGGGGATAAAGTAGCATTATGATGTACATTATGTACATATACATGTATGTATTGATGTACAGTACTTGATGAATAGTGCATGCTGTTGATATACATGTATACCTCATATTACAGATTCATATGACACTAAACAGGATTTAAAGAATAGACAGACAGATGTGACAGTCAGATGTTGTAGTAGGATGCTTTACTTCCTACTGCAACAAGTTAAAATGACAAATGTCAGTGGTTCAAAGGTACTGAGTGTGTGGGTTTGTGTGTGTATGTGTGTGTAGATATGTCAGTGTGTGTTGTCACCTAACTTAGACACATAAGAGTAAATACTTGTCTCACATTTAAAGCCAACTGGTACTCTTTCTCGGTATGTCTGGACTCTTTGTGTGACCCTGTGTGTGTGTGTGTGTGTGTGTGTGTGTGTTTGTTGGTTGAAGTGACTGAGAGAAGCAGTTTCACATTCAGGATTGCAGATCAATTGCAACATTTTTTGTCCACTTACATTGTCACCATCCACAGTGATTTTTTTCTCTGCTAGTGGAAGAATTGTGATATTGGTTGGCCACTTTGGGCCAGAGGCTTTTTTTTAGAGTATCATAACATTTGCTGATAAAATTCATCGACACCAGTGAACCAATTCTAATATATTTGGTGACTTTATGACCTCCAGTGCAACCAACATGAAGAAAATGTATGTATAAATTCATGTATAAATGAAAATAAAAAAAACCTTTTCTGCTTTGGATACTCCACAAGCTTTACACATATTTTCTCACACACCTCTGGTGATATCTAGCCAAGCAATAAGGGTGGTGTGGTGGGTTTTTTGCCCAAAGTTTCAGTATGTTTACATGCACACAAGAAACCGGTTTATTTGAGTCACACAGGAAACTGGACAATGTGTTTGTTTGTAATAGTAGTTGTTGGTGGGTCATTAAAGGACGAGTCCATCTGCGTTCAACTCCAGGCTTTTCTACTGCTGTTCACTGCTGCTCCAGCAGCAGAGCAGACACCCGAGAGGACTAACGGCTGAGTGGGTGTTTCTGTTTGAACAGAAACCTACGTCAAGTCACATGAGGAAATGTTTTTAGAAGCACATGGGAAAATAGCATTTTGATGCTAAAACATACCTACTTTGACCAAAACTTGAATTTTCAGATTTGAATACATATGTTACACTACAGGGAAGCTATAGAATGATATAAAAACCTCAACAACAAAAAAACGGACCCGTCCTTTAAGTATATTTAAGAGCTGCGATTGTAACCTCACTAGTGGAGTATAGGAGTGGAAGAGTGGAGATGATGGTGTATGAGCGTGAGATGGGCAGAGAGCCTAGAACTGTGCTTCATGGAGTGTACAAAGGAAGGGATAAATGAGTGGAAAAGACTTAACAAAAGGAGAGGAGAAGGGAAGGGTGAAGGAGCAAGGACATGTAGACGTGTGGTAGAAAAGGGAAGTAATGGCAGGATAGGCTGGAGAGAACTGGAGAGGAGACAAGCCTGACAAAAGCAGAAGAGCAGCGTGAAACAGTGGGTTCAAACAAACAGGCGATTCTTCAAGCTTTTCAGATAAGTAGAAAGGAGTATCAGATATAGAAAGAAAGAAGAAGCTAAATGAAGGAATAAAGCAGAGAGTGTAGAGACAAGAGCAAGAGACAAAGAATATGGAAAAACAGTCTGAAACAAAAAACAAAACAAAACAAAAAAAAAAACAAGGGACAGTCGGAGACAGGCCGAGTAGCGTGACAGAGCCAGAACAGAAAAGTCTTTATCCCTGGACCAGGCGGAGCTGGAGAAGTGTCTCTACAGGGAGTTTGTATCCAGGGGACAAGAAAATACCCTTAACAAAATATGGCTCTTCAGAGGTTCTTTTTTTATATTTACAACAGAGCCTTTGGTGTCGGTTCTCTCAAACGTTGTGGTGCAACTGAAGATGATTCTTGTTTTCTTTGTAAAAGCTATATAAAGCTTGAACTTGTAACTACATAGAGGTCAAATAAAATCAGATCTGAACTGAATATTGTGTTGTAGGGTTGCAATTTATCATTCTTTTGATTATAGATCGTATTTTATTGGTTAAATGATTAATCTGTCCTAGTTTTGTCCGTGCCATATTCCAAAACCAAAAAATATTAAATTGAATCCTAATATATAAAAGAAGCTCGAGTTAGCATATGTATGTTGATTCATTTCTACAATTTTTTTTTTTTTCAGCACTATTGTGTTGTGGAGCTTCTGAGTGAAAGTGCTCCTTTTCTCTTCTGTACTGAGGAATATATGTTGATATATATATATGTTTTATGGCCACTCAGCTTTACACTTAACTGTACTTATCCACCAGTGCTTTGCCTTTGTCCTTTTTACAATGATTTGAATACACACCTCCAGCACTCACCTCCTGACTCCGCCTTACACTAATATTTGCTTTAGAAACTGATCTTCAAATAAAAGCAGAGGGGCGCCACCTCTCTTATACTCTCCTGCTCTCTGTTCCTCACCCCCTTCACTCTTCTCTCTCTTCTCTGTCTCTCCTCCACTCACCTTTCTAGTTTGCCCTCTTTGTCTTCTTTTCTCTGTCCCTGTCCTCGCTCCTGTTTCTGTCCTCTTCCTCTCCTCTATCCTCTCTACTCTTTGTGCGCCTCTCTCCTGAGGTAAATGCTCCTCTAGTGGTTGTTGGCCTGTTTCCCATCCTCTACATTCCCCCTTCTTCGCCTTGGGTTGCTGTGGAGAGGCACTGAGAGAGAAGCACTCGTCCTGCTCTTCTCTTTCTCCCTTTCTGCCAAACTCCAAATACCAGCAGCAGAGGAGGCAGACACATTTTCTTACATCCTCCTTTATTGTGATCCCTGAGTCTCAAAGGTCACCATCAGATTCCTTTCACACACAAAATGTTAGCTGGTACTGAACTCTAGAAGCTGAATCTTTACTGTAACATCTTTAAAGTCTGTCTTTCATCATTACAGCATTAGATTGTCACATATTTACAGCTTAATCTACAGCAATATTTTCACTTATGTAGCCTTCGATTACTATTGCCCTTCTTCTCAAACAGGAGAAAAGTTGAGAGAGCTGACAGATCATACTACAGCACAGGCTAAGCTGTAGCTTCAGGAAGAATTGTAATAGGCAAACTAATTTGCCTAGATACTCCCATACTGCAGGAGTCCAGGGCAGGGTATGTTCAGATCACCTCTCAGATAAACAGTCAGTCAACCCAACTTGAATGTGATGTCATCCAAAATGGGGCATTTTCATGCCTGCATGTGTTGTGTTTTTGCTCACATGTGACTGTGCGTAAATGCCAGTTTGAAACGGTCTTGGGTGTGTTTGCTCTTCACTGTGGAGCGCTCTGAGCGGTGTAAGTAAGTGGAAAATCACTGCTGTGTTATAGAAGGTGTGTCTCCTCATAGTACGCATGTTGCCTCTGCTGCTGCTGCTGCTTCAACATGGCAGTTAATACACTTTAGACACAGAGCAGCTCGGACAAAGCGTGGGATGTAATTGTGGTTGTCTGGAAATGTACTTGTTCATTAAGGATATGAGTGTGATTATTGTAAATCTGCTCTCAGTGTCAGGAGAGAACTCTATAAGATAAGAGAGCTTTTTCAGTTCTTAATAATTAGCAGGAATTGGAAAATAAAAATATCTCCAACAATGTAAAGCACATCAAAAAGAAACACAAAGCTCACCATCGATACACTAATGTACTCTAGAAATAAGATTAAAATGACATTACAGACAAGAATAGCTCTGGAAGGGAGAGCCCATGTTAATAATATTTTCATGGATTTTTTTTGTTAGCAAGTCAAAGCAAATAAAAATAAATAAATCTTGACGGTCGCAGCAGGTGACTACATGTATATGGGGATGTACATAAATTATTTTTAATGTAATTGGCCTGCGGTAGACGTTACAAGGCTTTTACATGGCAGCAGTGTAATGCATTACTCAGCACTTTGTACCCATCAAGATCAGATCGAGTTTCTGTGCATCTGAGTTCGAATGAGAGCGAGAGAGACCACTTTGTTCCCATCTTAGTTCAATCAGATTTCTCTCTTTGTCTGTGTGCTTCAGAGAGAACGGATGCGTGCTCAGTAGGAGTGATGAGTACGTCTTTGTGTGCTGAAGTCTTTTTAGTGCCCCTCAGAAAACACAGAAAGGCTAAATGTTGCTTCAGGTCTCTGTTGACTCTGTCGGCCTGTACGAGCCAGTTTGGAGAACCATAATTTCTTTCTAAAATGCGCTCACATACACACAGATTTAAAATTTGATTATTTGTACCATTGGGACTGGAGATAATGTCATTTACTCCATGTTAACACAACTAGAGCCTTCTTCAAATGGCCAGTCAACGCAGCACAGTTAGTTAATGTTTTCATTCTGCATGCATGCATAAGTCAAACATAAAGCTGCAGATATTTAGGTTATACAGGTTTTATCTTAATTATTGAATGTGGCTATGGCAACTAAGTATGCAGTGAAAAATAATTAGTGCACATCAGTCTAATTACCGTCTTAACTCTTGATGATTTTGTAGTTGATATCACTGTCTGTTATCTCCTCAGGTAAACAGCCTCAAGCTTGAAGATGTCAAAGATCTGTGCTTTGGTGTTGATGACACGTGAGTAAAACCCACTGAATCTAATTTCATTAAATTTTGTCACAAGTTTCTATTTAGTCATTCAGTTTGTCATCACTCGAACACTGTCGTTATGTTTCGTGATTAAGTTCTCATGACCTATCCACTCCCCACCCCCACCCCCCTCCACTTCCCACTTACTGAGGAAATTCTGCTTGAAGTCTTGTCTTCCATCAGCATATTGCTCAACCATTTACATTTTTGTGACACTAAATAACATGTCAGACAGGAGAGAAAAGGCAGAAGGGTGGATGAGTGGTTGTCCTTGCTCTCTAAACTCTAAACTGTCTGATGTGATTATGTGTCCCATAGTGATATACTGTTGTTAGGAAAGTAAATTCCCCTTTAGGTGAAGTGTCTCTACAGTAACAGTGTTGAAAAGGTGAGGGCTAGCTTCAGGTCTTGTAAAAGAAAAAAGACAAGGGGATGAGGAGGAAGTAAGATGAAACAGACAGAGGTTTATGTAACACTTTTAAACAGATCTGGTTTTCCAATAAACACAGCAAAGATTGAAGAGGTTTTTAAGAGGTACTTTATTCACTGACACTCACAGTTTTATATGACCGTTCTTCATATCAGACATGGCACCTGTCTTTTCTCAAAAGTACCAGTAAGATATAAGTATCAGAAGCTACTACAATATGAAGTTAATGTTAATTAAAATTATTATTTTTTTATTTTGACAGTTTTTAGACCGTGTGAATCTATACTATTTGTACATTCTCTATACTTTCATTTTCTCTCCAACCTTCATGAAGCCTAAATTACTAAATGAGACACATCAAGCTATGTTTCACTGCGTGTGTGTGTGTGTATGTGTGTAATGTTTGTCTCTCTTTCTGCAGTTGTCTCCCTGGTATTTGCAGAAGGGCAGAACTGTAAGGACACTTCTCACTTTCACAAATTCCTTCCAATCAATCAGTTTGAGTTTTAAGGTTTTGATTAGATTTCATTGAAAATTTTTTATCATATAATTGAGAGTAATGTTTGTTTTAAGTTGAAACGTAGTGACCTGATGGTCAGGCATGTCAATCATTAGTGAGAAAATCAAACTAGGCCATTGTGTGTGCTTCTCTCACTTTGTACTGTTGACTTTATTATGTCATTGTTTGATATGTAGATGTTACTCTGCATTTATCTGCGGTTCATACCAGCTTTTAACTGACCTATTTCATTTCTGTTCCTGCAGCTGAAGATGACCCATTTACCTTTGGTAATTCATTGTTTTTACCTAATTATTATCATTATTATTTATAAATTAAGGGAAATAGGAAGATAATCTGTGTCATCGACAGTACTTGACATTTCATGGCTGTTAAGTTTACAAGAATAAAATATACACATCATCTTTTACATGTAGATATCTGTATTGTGTGATAATTGTTTACTGCTTCTTATCTTGTTTTTTATCATGTATTACTGGGTAATTTGCTCATATGTTTCTTGACTGTGGTGACATTGACTTGACTTTTTTATATTAAACTTGTTTTTTTGTTAATTCTCTAATGGAAACCATGATCTGTTTGTGCAGACTACCACAGACTGCGTGTTGGAGGCCTGATTCTAGCTGCTGTCCTCTGTCTCATTGGCATCACCATCCTGTTCAGTAAGATGCAAATTACGCACACACCTATATCAACACATCCATAATCCTGTCATAAACAGTCTCCAACAATGTTCAAATGCATTCAGATGTCATATAGAGAGTCCATGCTTCTTTTCTCTTGCTCCAGGTGGCCACTGCAGGTGCAAGTTCAACCAGGACAAGAGGTGATCCTCCATACAGTTAAACATGTAACACTTTTGTGTAGTTGCAGAGAAACATTTTTTAATATTATATTGTAAAAGTTGAACTTATTACAAGCTTACCAAGTTCCAAAGATGGCAAAGCTTTAGTTAACAAAGTCACTGTAGATAGAAATCATAGAAGTCTACTGCTTTCTCTTCTCTTACTCTCTACTCTCTTCTCTTCTCTTTGCAGAAGGAGGACAGGAAGCAATGCTCAGCAGATGCTCAATGACCAAGGTAGTGTATATTCACCTACCAGCAAACACCTATTTATAGCATAACCCCTATTAACTGTCATGGGTGTGAGAAACGGAAATTAGAGCATCTTTAGCTTCTGTACTGTGACGTATTGTCCATTGAAATGGAATATTTGAGCGGTGTAGTTACAAGAGGGATTTCAATCAAATCCTTTACATTTGATTGGACCCCTAAAAGCTTTGAGTTTAGCGTGATACAGAGCTGCAGAGAGAAACAGAGCTACAGATGACTGTTTGCTCCATGCACATCTCCCTCACCTGCTGTTAGATCAGGAGGAGGACGAAGGAGAGATGAATTTATTAGACCTCAGCCACATAGTTCTATAAATGAAAACAAAGATTTTGCCCACTGATATCCAAACATGCATCTCTTCCTATCTCTCTCCTCATCGTTCTGTTAGCTGCAACGACCCACAAATGATGAAGTGAGGTTATATATGACCGGTGTGGCAAGCTACTTGCCCAAAGTCATATTTTAGTAGATTCATTTTTGTAAATGCCCCTGAGTTCAAGATGAGTCATCATACAGGAAGAGAAAAGACAGGGATTTTGATATAAAAACAAACACTTGACACTGATTTTTTGACATATATTTGGCATATAACAAAAGGTAAATGAACAATTAACACAGTGACACAGAATTAAAACAGGGGAAAAGTATTTTTCATTTAATGGGGCCTTTAAATCCACCCTCAACAGCCAAGACTGTGTTGACGACCAGAACAGCTGAATGAATATTAATTACTCATCAGTTTCACTGCAGTTTACTGTAACTAAGTCCTACTAAAGTGCTTATTAACCCACAAAGGAAACTGTGTTTGTAGATGTGGTTTACTGTAAATGTCAATGGAAAAGATGATCTCCTATAACCACAGACACATGTCAAGAGCAGCAAGGACAACAACTAAAACCAGTGCAGAGAATATTTACCTTTCAGATTAACACACACTAGATATTCTAAAAATATATATACTGGTATTCCCACTTTTACTGTAATTTCTTTGCTTTCCAAACAAAAAAAATGCTACATATGTACTTGATATATAAGAAATGAAACCCTCTGGTCAAGTCTCCATTGTCTTACTAGAAAGCTTTTATTCTGGGCACAGGAAGCAGAGTGTACACTCGAATGTAACATACAGAATGCTTAGCATTCACAGTGAATATTCACGCTTTATACAGACATCCAACCCTTTGTGTAATAAGACAGTAATTCCCTGCAATCTCATTTGGTTACAGTGATGTTAGCTCTGAGATATTATTACAAAATGATCTGGAAATAAAATCAGTTTTATCAATAAATAATTAAGTGTGGACTAATGAGCATTAAAACTGATTACAGTCTCTGCTTCCCGAGCCCAGAAGAAATGCTTTCTAGTAAGATAACGGAGACTTGACCAGAGACTTTAGTTTCTTCTACATCAAACTGTTGTACATATATGTATGTCGACATATGTAGCTTCTTTCCCTCTGAAACATTCAAGATTTCATCACACACTTGACCTTCTGCCAAGGTCTAAAGTTATATTTACTCTGTCCATCTGTTTCACTGTAAACAGCCTCATGTCACACACACACTAACACAGTATGGACAGCACACACAGTGCTGGGCTGAAATGCCATGGACCGCGCTGTTCAACAGGTGGTGGCACTCAGGGTGTCTGGCATACAGAGAAAGATGGAGGGAGAAGAAGGGCGGTGTGAGGCAACCATACTCCTTTTTTATACAGTGACGCAGCCGCTTGATCATATTTACACACAAAATAAGCATGATACAGCTGCAATGACATACTGAAACAAGCAGACTGAATATATGTGTGATATGATCTACCGTAAAGTGTTTGTCTTGTATCATGGGGAAGACCGTTTTTTTCAGATTTTTGAGGTTCAAGTGATTAAAAACGCAGAAAAGTCAACCACTAGAGGGCGGTGTTGTTTCTGCTCCAGGAACTTGTAGATTCATGATGGAGGACCTATAGCTACTGTATGTACTACAGTAAAACAGCTAACATGGATGAGCTCAGACACCCACTTCTTTCACCCCCAGATTATAACACAAACTTTCTGTTATGAAAGTCTCAAGCTGAGGAAACCCCTGATGACACAGAAGATGTCAGATGCTGCTGGAAAAGCAAGCTACAAGCTAGTTAGATTTTAGCAGCCCTGGTGTAGATAAAAATACATTAGTGGCCCATATGGAAAAACACAGTGTGTGTGTGTGTGTGTGTGTGTGTGTGTGTGTGTGTGTGTGTGTGTGTGTGTGTGTGTGTGTGTGTGTGTGTGTGTGTTTACAGTATATAACCAACTCAGCAGGGGCCTACAGGGATTTACTGCACTCACTCACTCTGTCTTTCCACTGCTCATTATCTGAGCATGAGTGGCAGTGTGTTTCTTCTCCATCTCACTCACATAAGGAAAACCATGCATGTAGAGATTCTAACACACAGTATTTACCTCATTTCTCAGGGTTATAGGAGTTTGATGACTGTGAATTCCAGGTTATAATATCTAAATGAAAGACCAGTATAAAAAATGTAATAAATACTTCAATAGAGGCTTCACTCATCTCCAGTTTCAGGACTGTGACATGATGCTTTTTGTATGGTATCATGTTACTCATCACAAATTCAAATTAACCATTTGAATTTAGAAGCTCACTGTCTGTGTGTTTGTCCGCAGGTCGCGCTTGTGATTGCTAGACGTCACCCAGAACACAATGACTTCCCGAACCTGCAACCGACAGATCACAGGGGCAGAAGAGGGCAGCCGCACGTCGATTTGTAACACCCAACGAGAGGCTTTTGTTTTATCGTTACAGAAAGCAACAGGAAGTAGTTTGCTGTGTACCTATTGTGAGTTGTGATGTTTTCTGCCTGATGATTGAGCTACTGATCTGCGGCCTGCTCCTCTACACACACACACTCGGACATACACACACTTGTACACACAATTTTTGTCACTTTCATTTCAATCAATTGAACCTTTTTGTTGTTTAGAAGTTGAAACAGTTCTTCAACTTTTGAGAAATCCCACTGTAACAGAAATGAAATGTTTTGTCATTCATTGTTGAATTGTATTTGTGTTCATAGATTTTGATTGAACTGAAGGCGACTTCAAACAACTGTAACACAAACCTATTACCAAAAAAATTCCTTAAGTGTCCACATATTGTAGGTGGTGTCAATGTCTCACACTACTTCTGTTGTCTGTATTGTATGTGTAAGATAAACATGGATGTAGATATTAGTTGCTTTTATTGTGACCAACCTAATCCACTGTCCCTGCTTTCATGTCAGATACATCAAATACAAATAGTCATATATTTAGAGCGGTGTTGATAATTCATGATAATCTTTTAATTCTCATGTTTAGCTTTATGGAGGAATGTAGTGGATTGCACAGGTCAGAGATACAGAACGAGTCTGTCATGTTTCTATAAAAGAACTATTAAAACAACTATGAACAATGGACCTTTCTTTAAAAATGTGTGTGTGTGTGTGTGTGTGTGTGTGTGTGTGTGTAATGTGCATGTGTGTATGTGTCCCTGATGAATGAGTGCAGTACTAATAGTAGTATTCATTTCAAAGTTGTATTCAATATTCCAGACTACTATCCAGTCACTGCAGTATAAGTGGGATAGTACTTATTCATCCCTCTGCAGTTATCGACATCTGAACACCACCACAGTATGCTGTAAATTGGATTTGCAAAAACAAAATGAGACAAAAACAGAAAGATATTGATGTTAAGAAAATCAGAAATTGTGGCCCTGTTAACACAGTTAAAGGTACTGTGTAGAGTTTTTGTCCTCCTGTAGCACTGTGGAGTAGTATTTCTTTAATGAGTGGGTCTTCTGAACGCAATGGAGGACACACATGTGCACAGTTACTACAAATTCCTGCCAGTCGTTTCATCCACTGATCTGCGGCAATATGCCCACAGAAGAAGAGTTAGTAAAGATGGATATAAATAATGCAGGATTCAGCTCTGGATGGATTAGGCAGGTAGTAGGCTTGCATTAGCCTTTTGCCTTGCTTAAGAGACAACAAGGAAGAGGTGAGTACTGTGTTATAACATCATTAGCATCTTTATCATTTACATTATTATGTTAACTGTTGGTAGAATTGCAGAAAAATAGACTGAAGTCCACAAAACAAAACACTACATCTGAATTGTGATCAATACTGATAAAGGCTTCTCACATAAAGTACAAGTACCTCAAAACTGTACTTTACTTTTAAGAAAAAAAAAAAGACAAAGATAGGCCTAAAAGAGGCTGTGTCAACCTTCACTTAAAAAGGTTTGTGTCCATATTCTCAAGATTTTTTATTGATCAAGGGGAACAAGTTTTTATAACAAACAATCAACAGGCAGCACAAACAGGTACATAAACATAAAATGACCTTAAAAAAGGGAGTACAGTTAAACAGAAGTAGAGTGGGTCACAAGTACACTATTGTCCATGGCTGCAGGTCTTTGAGTGCTGTTCACTACTCACTGCTTTAAGTGTTTTCAAGAAATTAAGCTTATATCCTTAGATATCCTGGGCTGCTTGTTCATTCGAAAAGTGTTGCTTCTGTAAAGTCTTGACTGACTGAATTTTACATTGAAGATGAACAAGTTGTTTGTTTTTAGCTTTAGCAAACGTTGAGAGAGAAATACAAAAAACACTGATGAAGCAGTTAGTCGTCTCCCATATTCACATTTGAGGATTAACACAGTCACCTCTATTGATGTTTACAGATTGTTGTAGTTCGGGTCTGAGTGAACTAGCAAACCCTGTGTTAGTCAGTAAGGTTGAATTGAATCACCATTGGTAGCTTTGGTCAGGATAAACTGAAACTGAAGGCCACAAAATATTGCTGAATGGTCAGAAAGAAGAACTGAGAGGTGAGATTGCAGTTGAGGCCACCGCTGTAATAACGATATAGCTACTTTGGCAACATTGCTTCAGAACTTTCTTGCCTAATTTTATTTCTATGAGTGCTCCAACTACAGTTACATCCATAAAATATCTAATCTATCTAATAATATATAGTCATTGTCATGTGAAGGAAAAACTGATTATAAATGGGTTATTATGAAGGCTTGAGGAACTTGAGATGTGCTGACTTTGAAGACAGTGCAAACCACAAAATGATTTGTATGTCAAAAATGACTCATAAATAAACTAAGATAAATGCTGTCACACTCTATAAATTGTTTTGTGTGTCTTTTTAAGTCTGTAGACTGTAAAAAAAACAAAAAAAACATGATCAGCCTTTTCATACATGTTAATTAAAAGACTCTCTTAGCTCATCATTCAGGGACCCATTTCATATAGTCCAGCTTTCAGACTTCTACTATAATGTGACTGTTTGGATGCTTTACAGATAGAGTAGGGAAAAACAATGAGGGGGAGAGGCAGACAGCTTTTCACTATTACAGGTTATCCACTACATATGCTTTAGCCTTTCCAACACTGCCACCTTCTGTTTGGTTTTATACATTTTTTTTTTCACTTTGAAGTGTCAATGCAAACATATGTCCTTGTGGGCTTTTAGATGGAATCAATTGGACTATTAAATAGAGTGGATGTTTAATATTTACCTATGGTACTTAAAGGACATTATCAACTTACTGTATGCATTACTTTAGCCTGTTGAAATAAGACGTGAAACTACAGGAAGTCTCTCAGCATTCACCTCCCAAGTCAAGGTGGACAAAACAGCAGCATGGCCAGACTAACCTGTTAGGGCGGCCCTAATGACTCCAAATTCCTGCTCTCTCTCTGCATTGTTTTTGTCATTTCTGAGTTTCCATCTACACAGTGCACAAAGCAGACTGCGTATGGCAGGTTAATTATGTGCCAAGGTCCCCATCTCCAAACTGCTCGGTCCACAGGAGGTGGTGATGGAGGTGTTTACTAAAGTCCTGCAGGGCTTCTGGTTGCCTCCGTCAAACACGTCCTTCGACATGCCGTCGCAGCAGCTCTGTAAAAAAAATGTTGGAGTTACTCAGGCTGTTCTGGACCGGGTGTCTGTACACCATTCTGCATCAGGTCACCTTCTCACGCTCCATCAGAGACGTTGTGGTCCTGTCTATCCAGGAGAAGGTGGACTTCCCGCCATCACTGCCATCCAGACGTGTTTAACCATCAACCAGGATGAACCAGCTGAGCAGCCAGCACCTCACCCAGAACAAGACTCTGCCAGTCAAGCCAAAAAGAGGGAGGGTGGAATCAGATGTTTGAAACAGCCATATATAACATGAAATCAAGGAGCCCAAATGATACTGGATTTTTTGGGCAAGTACTGATATTAAGATCCAAAAATCTGATGATGATATATTGACCTATAGCAATAATTTTATACTTTAATTAAATGTGTTTGTAAGCCACCATTTTACAGTTGAAAAATAATATTTGCTCTCTGGTGGACAAACTGTGTTACAGCAACGCCATTTCTGAATAATTTCAAATATATCTTTGGCATTTCTGTACTAATAATTTCTTGTTACTTCGACATAGTCGACATATACACTGATGCTGATATGAGCTGATATCAGACGATTTATGAACCTGACTCCGAATAAATAGACAGAAAAGGTAACAAATGAGCCTTTTGAGGCACAGAGAAACTTTTCATGTGAAATAAAACTTTTGATGTATCCACGTTTCTTTAGGAATTTTATGGTTTTACATTACAGTATATTTTTCATTGCACACACCATGTGCTCATTGAATGAAGGTATCACTGATCAGTATTCAGTTCATGTTGGGTTGAAAAAACTTGTTATTGCTATTGAAATGTTGGTCACGACATCCTGTTAAGAGTCTTTGTAAGAGTTACAAATCATGAGTCACTGACTGCCATCTTGCATATCAATGTGTTTAGTTTCTGCAGACTTCATGACTCCTAAGTGTGCTGCTTTGTGACAAAACCAGAGGTGAGGAAACATCAGACAGCTTCAACTAGATTTTTTATATGTTCTGTGAAAAAGAAATCCTGAACAGAGTGTTGATTATACAATATGAAAACCATAGAAGGTCAAAATATGGAGGTCTGGGTCACCCTGGTGGCCTAAGGATCTAAGGTGCCAGCAACAACCCCACTTCCAGTCATTTCTCTTTCTCTTTGCTGTCTTTCTCTTAAGCTAAAAGCTTATTTTTATTGTGGTCCTTTCAAGAAACCACAATGGAAATAAGCTTTACGATGGTTTGCTCCTTGAGCTTTTAAAATGAGCTTTGCAATTTATTCATTAGGAAGGAAATTATTTCTACATATTTTTGAGCAACACTCAATGTAAACATAACATTTGATTGTTTTCAAGAAAACTCCACACGGTACCTTTTCCACACAGGTGTTTTCAGTTAAAAGCTGATACCTGGCCACAGTTATGGTGGGGATTACACGATGTTACCAAACTCCATTAGATTGACTGTAATTATTTCAATTAGGTAAAGAATCTGCTATATGATTGAGGGATCTTGTTTATTTTATTTTATTTTATTTCATCTTATATGTTTAGTTTATTTGCCTGATTTAATTTTTTTTTTAATCTGTATATAATTGTCTATGACGTGCCACATGCATGAGATTTGATTTCTATTTATGCATTGGACATAAGTCGTTTTTTATTTGAATTAAATTGAATTGAATTGAATTGAATTTATTCCGTGTAGTATGATGACTCATACGTGTAGCTCCCTCTGCCGGGATGTACCTGTTGTATCAGTAATGGACGTCTATATCTATGTCCACCTGTTATGGATTATGTTGATTGCCATCATACACACTGAGGAAGGGCATCTGCCTCGAAACGTCCGAGTGGCAATTCAGTCAGTTTATTAGGTGTGCTGTCCTAATCCTCTTCTTTATTCAACTGTAATTAATTCAACCTTGCTGGTGGTGTATGACTTTGACATCCCGTCAACTGAACCGTGTGACTGTATGTGAATTAATGCAGCAAATAGTGTAGATGCTGCCGTAACACTCCTTTCTGAGGACGAGTGTTGCTGAGATAAGAACAGATAAATAAAGGGAGGGGCAAAATTATAAACATGTTATAAACCATTGTCTTTAGACAGGCCAGGGTAAGAGACCTATTCAGAGGCCAAACAAATTCATCTTTTGACAGTTTTCCAGTGTTTGCAGAGAATGAACAATGTATTTACCATTCAGATTCAACCACGACAAAATATACCAGTCCGTTTTACTGAGCTGTTTTAATTGGCGGTGTTTTGTTTATTTGCCACACAGTCCGTCAGTTTAAGAGGCAGGGAGATGTCTGTACACGCCCAGACGGTACTGAAAGAGGAGGTCGAATAAGGCAAGGTGTGTAGGGGATTTTAGTTTGAGCTTTACAGACCTGTCTCCTGTTAGATTTCTTGTTTAGTCATTTCTTAAGAGCCATTTTCATTTTATAGAAAGGCTATCTCTCCATCTAGTGGACACTTATATATCTGTGTCTGTTTTATCGCATCTATGTATACAACATATGGGTGGTAAAGACGAAAAAGAGTACCGGACCTCCTTGAATCTCCAGAACAGCTTCGATGCTCCTTGCCATTGAAAGTTTCTGATCTCTTCTGGAGCGATGGAGCCCATTCCTCCCAAAGAGTTGATCTTTTGGTGATGAAGAGTGCTGTCTAACATGATGCCCTAAAAATCTCACATAGGAGTTCAACTGGCTTGAGATTTTGGTCACTGTGAAGGCCATATAGCACATGATTCACATCTTCACACTCATCAAACCATGCAGTGAATCCTCGTGCCCTGTATGAAAGAGAGAAAAGAGAGAGGCAGCAAATGCAAAACATGATGTGTGCAGAAAAGAGTATGAAATGACTGATTGTAAATGAATGTTGAATGTAAGAGTCACTCTAAACCACACGCATAAATAGGATTGTGTTGTTATTTATTTATATAATGCAGTAAATGGTAGTCCGAGTAAATGTTCCGAGAGGCCCAACCTCGCCTCCCATGGCCCCTCCCTCTTGATTTATTGGCTATGGTAATGAGAAGGCAGAGTCAAGCTAGCATTCAACAGCCAGAATAGCACCGGGAGTTAAATGTATTCGCGTTAAAAAAATAAAAGCCAAAAATAATTAGTATTCATGTTTACTCATAAATGTGTTTGGATTTACTTTTTTCTTTTCTGTAGATTTCACAGTTATTAGGTGTTTTTGGTGAAATTGTATGTGTGGGAAGAGTTGAATGGGAGGTTGAGGATGAAGAAGAGCTTTTATTTAATATTTATTTTTATATCCTCCAGTGTCTGTTTGCTGTGTTTCATGAACCTCCTTTAAATTAGTTTATTCTCAAGGGGTATATCTTTACAAGAAATCTCATGACGCACATACAGCATGTTCCCATATACAGTATGTTCCCATGCACAGGGCCTGTGTAATGGGAATAATCTTGGAACAGAGCAGTCATAGTGTGGACAATGTCCAGAGTCCTGTAAAAGCCAAGTGACGTAAAACATTTCCCAACCCAATAGTAAATTTACATACAGCATGCATGACTTTCAGCCTTTGTGACACCTCATCTCAAACTATTTGCCTACAAGGGTAAACAAATAATAATAATATAATATAATATAATATAATATAATATAATATAATATAATATAATTTAATATAATATGTATATATATATATATATGTATGTATATATATATATATATATATATATATATATATATATATATGTGTGTGTGTGTGTGTGTGTGTGTGTGTGTGTGTGTGTGTGTGTGTGTGTGTGTATATATATATATATATATACACACACACATACATACATACATACATACATACATACACACACACTAACACATATATATCATTAAAACAAATGACTATATTTAATAAATATATATAATATATAATATAATCAATATAATAAATAAATATACAATATAAGAAAGCCTTATGATAAAATGAGTCTTCAAAAGCGACTTTAAAGAAGATACTGAATTTGCAAGTCTGAGATTCTGTTCTGGCTCTATAATAGTGATGCTGACAGAAAAACTCTCCTTTTAGTCCTCAGCCTTGCATTAGGCACAGCCAGAGGACCTCAAACTGCGTGCAGGCTGATAAGAGGAGAGTAGCTCTGAGATGTAATCTGGTACCATGAAGAGCTTGAAATGTAATAAGTAGGATCTTAAAATCACTGAACTGGCAGCCAGTGTACAGACACTGTACACTTAAATTATTTGGTATATTATGTTCTTAATAATAACTGTGATAGTTACATTTAGCCAAAATATAATCAATGCTCCGTTATTAATAATTTCTCCCAATACAATCTGTAATCAGCTGATTAGTCCAGTCAGAAACTCAGGCTCATGTGCGACAGTGCTTTTCATTTGAAACTCATGACAGGAAGTGTTTTTTTTTAAATGCCTGTCTTGTCTAATGAGACAAAAAAAAAGTTATAGCCTCCGCATTGAGACAGTTCACCTTGTGCAAGTGAACATACCACACAGAGGACGGTATTGGAAATTTACCATAAAACAGAAAGGTAGGAAATACATTTAAAAAAAAAAAAGAGAGAGAGAGAGAGAGAGAGAGAAAGAAAGAAATAAAGGGGGGCCGATTTTTCTTTCTTCTGAAAGCACAGATAGAGAGCAAACTGTTGCAGGATGGACCCCAGCAAGTCTGCGAGCGCTCCTCCGGCGGGATGGGCTGACGAGAAGGCGTCAATGTGCCAGACGCCCCCTCCGCCCTACCAGGACAACCCGCAGACCGGGTACCCTCAGCCCGGCCTGGGGTACCCGCCTCAGGTGCAGGTAAGCCACTCTAATTAATTAATGTAATTAATTAATTACATTAATTGATTAATTACATTAGTTCCTCTTTGCCAGAAATAAAGAATTATTTAAACCAGTGGTTTTCAAAGTGGGGTCCGCGGACACCCAGGAATTCGGTTCTTGAGAGGGTTCCAAGAGGTCCCAGGCAAAAAAGGGGAAACATTATTTTCGCTATAATTCCATCCATAAATAACACAATGATAGGATATACGACTATTTTGGTCATGGGGTTCATACTTTTCTGTAATAAAACATCTACAAGCAGGAATCTTATCCGATGGGAACCGTGGGACAGTTTAGGAAAACATGAAAAACATGACATGAAAAAGTCTGAGAACCACTGCTTTGAACAATTTGAACCGCATACAAATAACATTACTATGTTTGTAGAACATTTTAAGAACCCTATTTTTCTCTTCTGCCCATTATCATGATATTTACTGCACAGTAATAATATTTAAAGCACAGCAATATGTTCTGCAATAGGTTTCTTAAAATGTAATTTTAGTACATTACAATGATGTTCTTAGTGAATAAATGAACAAGCTGTTACTTATTAATGTTAGTTGTGAGCTTCGTATCAAAAGATAAAACCTTTTTGTTTTATTTTAGTCTTTCAATGTTAATGAAAATACCAGCAAAAATAATATTCACAGCAACTCAAGAACCTTTGTTTGTACCTTGGTGGTTAAATGAACAACAGTTACATTAGTGCTGTAACATTAAATGCCCAAAATCTGTTCGATTCAGTTTCACAGTTGCCACATCTGATTATTTCATCAGCAGGATTTGTGGCCAAATTTTTGTTCAGCTGGAATCAGATTCAGATTTCACTTCCAATTTCAGGTGAAAGTTTCGTTTTCCTCTAAATGAGAAGTACTGTGTGTGTGTGTGTGTGTGTGTGTGTGTGTGTGTGTGTGTGTGTGTGTGTGTGTGTGTGTGTGTGTGTGGCCTGCAGGGCTATGGATCCCCACCACAATATGGAGGTGCAGGATATGGACAACAGCAGTATCCCGTGGGTCAGCAGTACCCGGGACAGCAGGCCACCGTCGCTGTCCAGCCCACAATGTACGTGACTCGAGGCCCGCTGGCTAACCCTGTCAATGACTACATGTGCTACTCCATCTTCACCATGCTGTGCTGCTGCCTGCCACTTGGAATTGCTGCCCTCATCTATTCCATTTCCGTGAGTCAGATTTATTAGTATTTATAGTATATTCTTCACGGCCTGGTGCACAGCCATGGTTACACAGAACAGAATTTCCCCAAACCTGATGCAAATCACTGAATCCTGAACATGTGCCAATACAGAGTCTCAGTGTTTTATTTTTATATCACTACAGCTGCACGGTACACATTTCATAGATTAGTAAAAAAACAAAAAACAATCACACTTAACTAAATAGACTGCATCACAATTTTTTTTATTGATTTTTATTATTTTCTAAATCAAAATAAAGCAACCTTGTCATAAATAATAACATAAATAGCTCTTACAAATAAAAATAAGCATTGATCCAAAAAGTCAGGTCATTTTTCAAATTGAAAGACATGAAAAATAGCTGTTACTGCCACCAAATGAAACACTGCAGAGGTGGAGAGATGCCTAATAATTCTGGATGCAATACTGTAGTCGTAAGTGACTAATGATAGATACAGAATAAGCAAATGATGAGGCTTCTGCCATGACTGTTGTCTAGTGTGTTATAGCTGCAAACCAGATGATGAGAAAAATGAAAACTCTACTTTTTGTAAACACTTATTAAAGATTCAGGATCTAGTCAAAAGTAAATATGTACATTGTTATTCTGGCTTTTGAAATGAGCTCAACTATGATGAGACTAATTTGTAAATAATTAAAAGAGGCAACTATAGACTGTAAAAAAATAATGCACGTAGCCACTGTGACATCACCCATTGGTTTGTGGACTCCCATTTTGAAGCCTTGAGTTTGCATTTTGACCGTCACTATCTTGGATTTTGGAGCCAGAAGTGGCCATATTTAGATGAGAGGGTGGAGATGACCCTAATGCCAGCTGTTGGCTTGGTTAGCAGAGTGCATTTACAGTCTATGGTTAACTGTGATAATGCTAATGCTAATTTTAGCTAGTGAAAAACATGCTTAAAACCATTAAAACAAAATAAACTTAGTGGAAAAACTAAACATCCGACTCCTTAGAGTCTTTTAGTTCAACCAAACGCTGAACAAGACCTTTTCAGGCGACCAAAATGTTATTATTAACTTTCATGAACTGAAAAGACACTGAGATAGCAACGGCTACAGGTACGCCTATGCTCTGTGAATCTGGGGTTACGCCATGGTTACGTTATCTAACCAACGTTGTCACTGTGGTGACTTGCCTGTGATGGCACCCACCTGTCACTCAAAGCGGCTACGCCCTTAATTATGGATAACTTTAAGCATTAATAAAATTTAAACAGGTGAGTTATATAAAAATTCACCCCCTGTACAATTGTCATGAAAGGGGAAATTAGCTATAGGGACCAAAACAGTTTTTTTGCACCAGGCTGTAAACATGTTTATTTCTGCTGTAAATTGCAATGTCTATGAGAATTGACTCGCTTTTGGAGCCAGCCTCAAGTGGCTGTTCGAGGAACTGCAGTTTTTGGTGTTGGCTTCATTTTTCAGTCATGGAGGTTGCCACTTTGAGTCATGGATGTATTATAAGAGCTGGATAGGGTGCTGCCGCTCAGCCTTTCAGCCATTTTTTCCCAGTGGTCACTTGCGGTATTGCAGCAAGAAATCCTCCTGTGGCCCAAAAAGCATTTTCCCCATAAACCACTATTGTAAAAGAGACGTCTGTAAAACTGTTGACAGGACACCTTGAACTGCAAACAAGATCAAATATGACTTTCTATTATGAATTTTTGATCCGTTTAGGTTTTAAATTTGTAAAACTTTACTCCAGCCAAGAAAATGATTTAAAAAATCTGTGACGTCATCACAATGTAAAGTCTATGGGCCGAGTGGGAACTTGTGGGCGGGGCCAGCGGGATAAACATTACTGCACATATTCAGTGGGCCGCACAACATGGAAGCAAACCTGGAAGCTAGAAACATATTGAGGGGAATGCACCAGCTGAGCGGTTCTTATTGGACTGAATGGACGCCATTTTTGGTCAAGTATCCAGCTCTTATCATACATCCATCCTTTTAGGCAACAGCAGAATTTGATTATGTGAGGGTGGGTGCATGTGATGTGTTGTGCAAGAGCCAAGTTTGGGGAAGTGATTGAGGTTGCTGGGAGGGGCCAAGGTCTGTGAGGATGGGAGCATAGAGAGGAGAGAGAGAGAGACAGACAGAACAGGGAAGATAATGTCAACAGAAAATGGTGAAGAGGCTCTGTGTTCCTGAATGTTGTAGCAGCTCAGAGGGTCCTTACCAGTCATTTATATTTATGTATACTTATCAGTATAACCTGGAGTGTAGATCCTGTACTTCTGACAAAGTAGTTAAAATATACATTGCCTCAGTTTAGATTGATTTGTTAATTAATATGTGGTCATGTGTTTTTGGCCTTTGAGGTCATTCAAAGAGTTAATGAGTTTGTTTTTAACCTGTGAGTCATAGCAGCGGTATGGCGTAAGGAGAGTGCACACTTTTTTTGGAGAAGGTAGTTGATGGTTTCCATGCAGTCGGCTTTAAAACTCACGGTGGAAAAACTGTTTTGTGACTTCCTACACATTTCTAAAACTAGTTAAAGCCCAAATATTTTTGGCCTTTTAACATTTAAGTACCACCAAGATTTACCAAGAGTCTTGGTGTGTCTTATGCATGGAAAGTTGACTTTTTTTTTTAAGTTTAAAGGTGCCATGAAATTGCCTTGATATGGTAATTTTCTCATGTGGTTTGCCATGTTTCCTCACATGTGGAGTGATGAATATTTAAATAGCTAATGTCTGGTACACTGGAAGAAACAATACCGGTAATGATTTAATGTTGTTTTGAATTTGAAACAAGGTCAGATGACATTTTCCTGGAAGCCTGTATGCTCATTTATACACTCTACATACATATGCACTGTGTTTAGTCTGTGTGTGTGTGTGTGTGTGTGTATCAGGGGTGTGTTGGTAACACACAATGTAGTGTTGCATAGCCTCTATAGCAACAAATGTTAATGTTAGGCTTGTTAATGTCCACATTCAGCATCCAGTATTTACTTTGACTTATGAAAGCGACACACAGAAATGAGTCCCACAGTCGTACTGTTCACACAGCTGTTTGTTCTGTGCCTTTGTTTTCTGATCATACTTCCTACAGTATATTAGAGCACAGTCTTCTCCAGGTCTTTATTGAACAGGCCTTGGTTAATATGTACACAACAGAATCCATTAGAAGACATCTATTCTTAATTCATGGCCAGTGGATCATTTGACTGGTGCCTTTCTGCATCTTTAGAGTTTGGAGCAATCACTTAGCCTGCAAGCTTATTTGGCCTCCGCTTCCAAAGCTTTTAGAGTAATGAACAGATCAGAACAGCACAGTATGATACTCAAAACTGCAGGACTGAGAAAGACAATACTTCTATGCGAAAAAGTGACAAATGCACCCCTTTTTCATGGCTGTACTACTGCATCCAAAGGAAAATTCTAGATGATTTGTGCATAATTGTGCATATAAATCCACATAAATATGTTATACAATGCTGCAGCTACGTTGTTATTGTTGAACTGTTGGTACATCTACACTGTAAGCACCCTTCAGCTGATTAAATTTATTAAAAAGTAAATTATATAAGAATTATAGTCTTTTCTGCCCTTTTCCAGAAATTGTAACTGCATGGAGCAACTTTGGGTCTACAAAATAGTAACAATGTGTGACTGAAAAACATGAACTTCAGCACGTAGAAAGTTATATAAGTTGGTGTCAACAAACTGCACTTTGTTTATACTGCTGGGCCAGTGTTTAAACTACGTCCACCTTAGGTAAGATGTTTAGCATTTCTAGACTTTTTTATATTCTAACTGGCCAATTATACACAAAAATCGATATATCTGTAATAAACAAAAATTGAATGATTCAAGTTATTGTTAGTCAAATTTGTTTGCATATTGGTGAACAACCTGTGCCATAGAAAGTCAGTTCCTGTTTGCACTGTCATTGTGGATGTACAGACAACAATCACTGGATCACTTGTACAGACACTAGAGACATAGTCTGAATTTTGTGATTCAAAGGCAAGATCTGAAGTCATAAGGAGAACCTTATTTATATGATTTCAAAACACATTTTTCAACACATTTTTGGACATTAATCCTGGATGGACGGAGGAGATACCATGATTACTGGAAAGATCTAGCTGATTTCAGCAACATGTGTATTAACTCTGTCCATTCTAGTTTGAGTTACCATTTTGAGAAGAATTTGTTACAAAGGTTTGAAATTACTCGTTAGAAGATTATGTTTCAGTGAATCATGTCCTCACAGTGTTTCTATAGAACAGTGATGATGTGCTTATGTGTATATGACCCTGTTATCAAACTGCCCTTTTGTCCACTGCACACAGTATAAAATACTGCATATGTGGAAAAGTCTAATCTAGGGCTGGATAGGTAGATTGGAAGCACTTTCTACAAAAGAGATAGCACATATGATATTTTCTTTGGATTATCCAAACTAACAGAGGCAGGAACTTCTGTTGCTGTTTAACTTTCAAAATATAGTATTTCATCGCTGTTAGCACAACACACTAAATTCCATTCGCCTCTATTGTATTGGGCTGGCAGCAGAAAACTGAGAGACATATATATGAAATCCCTCTCAAATAAAGACTACAGATTCCAGTAGACGTAGGGCTTCAGATTTGTAATCTTATTTATTTGTTCTTTAATCAGTAGTTCCTGTAAATGTTTATGACAGTTTTAGACTTTTGTTTCAGCAAAGTTGTTGTGTTTAGACAATATTTTACATTTGAATGAAAAAGGGGGTTTTGATGATCATGTGGTTACACTGAAAAACATTGAATACAGGCACAGTTGTGAGCGGCCTTGATAAAAAAAAAAAGCACTTCTCTTTTCTTCATTAAAAAAAAACATGCACCTCATCTGTGCTGGATTAAAATATGTTCTCACTCTCCTCACAAATCACTGGTCCATGAATATCACATCATCCGCAGGTGTTGTCATCAGGTCCCTTTGGAGCTCAGTGTGGGACTTTCACAAAATAATCTGATGTTTAACCCTTTGGGGCATAAAACGAAGTCGTGGCAAGATCAAGCATGTGCCATAATTGTTGGTGTACTTTCAGCTTTGAGTTAAGCCTCATGGAAAACCCCAGTATGACTGGATTTGTTGTTGTATTTACTTACAATCTGGATACCCTTCTCTTCCTGATCTTGCTAGTTTTTTTTCTTCATAAACAGTTACTCAACCTGTAGTCACATCCTGCTAGACTAAAGTGGATCACAAGCTTTTGAATTTAGCAAAAATCATGTCCCAGTTATTACATGCTACTGCACGTCTCTGTGCAGTAACTTACCCAGACTGACCTGTTTATTTGTCTCCTGCTCTAAACCATCTCATCGTCTTGCTTTTCCTAAATAGTCCGTGTGATAAATCACACCCTTATCATCGGTTACTTTCCCTGCTTCAGATTTTATGATGACACTCAAAATTTATGAAAGGACAAAGATCGTTGCAGTGTCCACCCTCATTGGAACAGCAAACTAAAGCACATGGAAAAGTTTCCCAGATCTAATTATTATTTCTCAAAAAACAACCTCATTTCTTTGTGGGATTGTAGCTGCATGAATGAGAAGCAGAAGACTTTCAAATGTGTCCTGGAGTCACCTTCTCTGAGGTATTTTGGAAACTCATTGAAAAGGACGGTGAAATATTGGAATAAATTGGTTCCTCCTTAGTTCACATCGCTTTGAAGCTGAAGAATAGATGTACTGTATGTTGAACACAGCGCTAACAAGATGACCATTAGTATGTTGGCAGTACATTTGTATCACATTTCAAAATTGTTGCTTTCATATGGTTTCACTCATTCAATGTACAGTGCAGAAGTCATAGAGATAAATAAATTAGATTTGCAGTTGGCAGTTGGGGACATGAACAGAAACAACAAAAAGTCAAAGCTGTGTACATAATGTAACTTTGCTGTTATGTACACAGCTGATTGCACAGATTGCACTTTCCATGATGTGTTAACACTCCACTGACCAGGTTTCAGTAGATAAGACTAACACTGAAAAATTGTGTTTATCTCAGCACTGAGGAGATAGCGGCTGCAGGGAGACGGTAAGAGCTGTAAGATAAGTTAGGAGTCAATAAAGCTTTAGATTATCATAGTAGTTGTCATGGAAACATATACTGTACTGTATGTCTGACAATATAAAAGGGCTTATTTTTCAACAATGGTGTTGAAACATCGATTACTTCAACCCAGCCACCTCAATGTCAGGGTTGAAGTTTTCATCATGATTTTAAAATTATATATGAAAATGAAGTAAATGCAGTAAATTAATCATAAAACAGTCATCTATTTGAATTTTCCAATGTTATTCTCTCATATTTTAACATATTTTTTTAGATTATGTGACAGTAGACTAAAAAGTAAAAAAGTACCCTACCTTGATGTGTGCACTCGATGCTGGATTGAGGCCTACATGTTGAATAAGCCACTTGTTGAACCACCTACGTAGTTTCCTTTTACAAATTTTATGCTTTGCTTCATTCATAATTATTCTAGGAAGTATTTTGCCCCACAGCCAAACTTTAAGTTGCCATTTTAGCTTGAAAAGTAACTGGAAGACACAGCTGCAGCTGAAAAGTTGATCCTGTCTTATTACCATTATAACAGCATTTCAAGGTAGGACTTAAGGATTTAACTGCAACAGTTGCACGGTAGTGATGATGATATACATGCGATAGTCGTCAGTATGTGAACACAAAAGTGCACAAACATGCACATGCTAAAATTCACACGTTCATGGGAATTTTTCCAATTTTTTTCCTGGGAAAAGGGAGAATCTTATATTCTCTTCGATACACACTGACTGCAATCAGCAGTCCAAAGCCAGTGTGCTGAAATGTTGAAGTCATCTGTCAACAATGTTACAACCCACTTTAGACACTAAACTTCATGTTTCTATTGTGTTTTATGTTGAAATCTGTCTCTGTCTTGCTTTGTTATGCCCCCTCTGTAGATCTCTGTCTGTCTTTCCACCATGTCCTCTGTCTCATTAATGTATCTGGCACACAGACAAGTCACCCAGTCACATTTCCTAATGTGAATGAGCCAACCCCCACTCAAACACGCATATGGGCCAAGCTAAGAAGTGTGAGACAACACTGTAAAGAGCAAAAAAAAAACCACCAACCTGCTGCAACCTGAATGTTAGAAGTTCCCTGCAAGAAACAGCAACACAGCATTAAGTCTGAGGTTGATTTAGAGTTTTCTGTCTTCTCTATAATAGCATCATTGATTATCTAAAACTGGTGATTTGGGGATTCACATCGCTGACATTTACGCTGTTCATATAAGAGTGCAAATTTATGTAGTGCGTGACCAAATGAGTGTTACAGAAGAACAGAGAGGATCTGAAAGTGACCTACAAAGGATGGCAGTGACAAACTGACAGGAAAGATGAAACTCACTTCTCCATTGTGTTCTGTTATCAGATAATAAATAATCTACTTCCTTCCTTCCTGTAAAATATTAACAGTGTATTTGAATGGAATTGCTAAACACATTTGTTTTACAGGGCTTGTTGTTAATCAGGAAAACAGTGCTTGACTACAGTATGTAATATTCACATTTCTCTCTTCACTGCAGCTCTCGTCACAAACACTGACTTTTCTGTCTTGCTGAACAATTCCAGTGAAATGTCTGAATAGTGATCACATGGTCATGAGGATATAATTAGTCTGGCAGTATGAAGACCCTATCTTGACTTCCCTTGAAAGGAACAGAAGGTAGAAGAGGAAACTCCTCCTGTCTTCTAGAAAATTATGTTGTATAGCTAGCTGGGTGCGGATGATTCACTGGGCCTCATGCAGGAAGCACTCATATAAACCGATTCGTTCTTAAAATGCACATACGAGTGATTCAAGAACATTTGTGGCATTCATCGATTTTCTCGTACGAAGAATTTTCTCTTAAGTATGAACAAAATTTATAAGCGGTACAGACCTGTCATACAAGTCATGAATAGATCATCTCTGCCTTATTTCACATGGGAGAAACACTTGTTTGATTTACAATTATAATGCCCTAATCTGAATTAATTTGGAGTTTAAATATGATACCGAAATTAACAGAAAATGTCATTTATAAGTAAAACAAACTCAATGCCGAATTTATATTCTGTTTACCATATTTTCATCATCGTGGCTGCCAATTTACTGAAAGGTTTTTTAGATTCTATGATTTTTATGGCCATATTTTGGCAGAGCAACTTCTACATCTAAGCAGTTGTTGGAAACTTCTCTCTATGTCTCTCTGTAGGTCTCTGTCCATTGTCATGTTATGTTGCAGCTGACAGTGTAACATCACTTGTAGACTATAATACTCTCCTCTAATATCGCTGTGACTGTCGCATGACCGCCTCCCATCACAGACTGATGTGCTTTAGAAAGATTTTTTTAGCATCTAACTTCATGTCAAAGCATTCACTCTTTATTTCTGTCACAGTGTGGAGCTACTCTGATGACATGTTGTCCGGATTCATATTTTCCGATTGTGTCAGGTGTCCTACTGTCACTCCTAAATTTGTTATGTGCGCAAGGTCAAGCAGGACTTGAAGCTACGCAGCGTTTTTACTCTTTGGGAACTTTTTTGTGAATGAAACTCGCCCACACACGGAGAGGAACACGGAGCCTTATATGGCAATTTTAGGGGCATGGATTATGCTAATGATCACATCTCACAAATGTACACCTCCTTATGAACAGGTGACGTTCATCAGGCTGAGACAAGCGATTTACAACAAGTTCAGGCAGTTAAGAGAGTTTGTTTAATCCCATGTAGGATTTTCTTTCCTCTTATTGCTTTGTGCAAGAACAAATACAAGAGAAAAATAAGAAAACATTCATGCATGAGGCCCATTGTGTCTCCATTGTGGCTACACAATGAGGGAGCTGGATGAACCAGGAGGAGATACAGGGGAAAGAAGAGAGGAGAAGAAATGAAAGAGAGCGACGAGCCAGAAAGGGAGATTGGGAGGGAAGAAGGAGTGGACATGTGGAGGGAAAAAGCTTTTGGATGTGTGCTGTTGCGTCATCTTGACAGTATGGCCGCAAGGGCAAATTGAACAGAAGGCAGAGACGGAAACAAGATAGAGTGAAAATAACAGAGAAGCAGAGGGGGAGCGGTGGAGAGATATAGGGCTAGGTGCTGGGCTCTGTCTCACTTAACATTCTCTATCTGGCATTTCAAGCACAATGGCCAAGAGAGGAAAGTGAACACTTAGACAAGTCTTTTTGGAAATTGACTGTTGATTTCATGTTCACATTTCTGTGGAGAAAAACAAAATTTTGACAATGGAACAAGAATGAATTGCACTAATGTGTTCCACTTATTAAAGACTTTGATAATGTCAAGGAAATAAGGGTAATTTTCTTCAGGACGAGATTTGGAGAGTTGGAATGTCGGACTTAGCAGCGGCTGGGGTGTCCAAACAAGCAACGCTTTTGTCAGGATGAGACAGCAGCGCTCTGCGTCTCTTGTGCCAAACCACTGCTCACTTCTGTGACATCAAACAGTCCTTTGTTTCCCATCATCTTTTCCTCACAGCTTAGCTCTTACTGACAGTGGATGAACATCCAAACAACTGGCAGGGGCCCTTACAGTTTGAAGCCATGATTGATACTTCCTGTCCTTCTGGAGAGCCCCTCATCTGCAACAGTAATGTCATTCATTATCAACAAGTGCAGGATTATGCTACTACCGCCCAAAATATTACCTCCATTTAAAATACGGTCGCTGTTTATAGGCTCGGGGCTGACGTTGTTCCAGTAACATTGACAAATTAATTTCTGAGAATAAAATGTCTGATAAAGCATGCATCTCACATTCAAACTCTGTAAATGATTCAGGAACACCACATTGTAATCCAAAGGACAACTATAAATTCGCTACAGCTCATGGGGTCATTTCAATATATTTGCAACATGCATGCTGAGACCATTTCCTCTTCCTTAACACACTACTCACAATAAACGGTGTTCTTGTGACTCATGAATGAACATGTGAGAAGTTCATTTGTAGTCAACTTGCAAGCAACAGTCATTTCCAACAACTGATGCTGACACCATTTGTGATCTGCTCGTAAGAAGTGCTTGCAGATCACTTGGTTTTACAGCTAAGCATGCTGTTAACACACATAAACCTCTAACTGGAGGTTTATGTGTTAAACCACTGAGCTGAGAACAACAGGAAAGCAAACACCTGTGGCTTGCCAGTCAAGATGACTGTGAGGGTCACTGAGTGCTGCAAGTGTAAACTGAAATACAATACAACAACATAGCAAGCTTAAGGTAAAATGTTACAAAGGCTAACTGTTTCAGTTGCAGACAAATAATATTTACCGTTCATCCAATATGTTTTTCAAATGTAAACATATGTATTCTGTGTTACAGTGGAAGGCATTGTGAAATATGCACTAAACACATAGCTGTGACCACAGTTAATGTAAATATTTGTTTAATGGGGTTTTCCCTGACTCAATATATGGCTGCAACCGGATTCATTTCCTTCATTATGTGTGTTGGAGGTTTGAGAAATAAGCACCTGCAGCTCTTCATAAAGGGAAAAACTCCTACAAACTGTAATTTCCAAATGTAGCTTCAGATTGACTTTTAACCGTGCAAGTTATGTAACCTGAACCACTGCCAGTGACTATCACTCAACATTTACTGTAAGAGCCATAATCATAGGTCTTAACTGGAAGTGTTTAACTTTGAGGTAACTGGCTGTGTTGAGATACTACAGATGTGAAAACAACTCTTCATTTCTTTTTATTGTTAACTTTTATAGCCAGAAACCATGTTCAACAAATGAAAATCATCAGCTTATCTTAAATAATTGATTGAATCACTGATTTATTAGAATTGAAAAAACATGTTTTGGCAGCAGCAGATGTAATAATGAGCATTTTTAGAATTTACCAGCAATTTACATTCTTGTTTTTTAAACTTGCATTATCTGTCGGTGACCCCTCAGTCCACTGAGATTCTTCAATTCGATTCTTTTTTTCCCCCACATTCACATCTTAAAATGCAAGTGTTTAATTTGTTTATGTATTCATTTGTACTTAAGATTTATTTATTTGATGTTTAAAGAGAAATACAGTGACCTAATAAACCTATGCTGTTGAAGACAAGAATTTATTTCAAAGCAGACAGTGCTGTGAATTTATTTAAAATTTTCAGGCCTACTGTTAATATTTTCATCTAAAAATAGCTCCAGTCTTAAAGGTGCAGTGTGCAGGATTTAGTGGCATCTAGCGGAACAGACTTGGCTGAAATGTAATATAATACTAAGTATTTTTTAATTAGTGTATAATCACCTAAAAATAAGAATATTTGTGTTTCTGTTACCTTAGAATGAGCTCTTCATATCTACATAGAGAGCAGGTCCTCTTCCATGGAGCCCATCATGTTGCACCGCCATGTTTCTACAGTAGCCCAGAACGGACAAACCAAACAGTGACTCTAGAGAGGGCCTTTCACATTTTTTGCGAGTTTTACGGCGACCATAGGTTCTCCTACACGCTTAGAAGGGGAGGGGAAGGGTATTCAGTTGGTTGCAATCTGCAACCTCACCACTAGATGCCACTAAATCCTACACACTGGTTCTTTAAATAATTTCATTTGTTATTTTATTCTTGTTTAGATTTATTTATTAGTTTTTATGTTAAAAGAGAAATAAAGAAGTATTCTGTTGAAGAAAAGATCAGTTATTTCATAGCGAGCAATGCCATAAATTTATTTTAAACTGTTTATTGATTTACACATTGTTTTAAATGTTTAAAGTGAAATTATAAAATAGGCTATGAGAGCTTGATTTAAATAGAAATACATGGAGAAAAAAAAGGAACGAAAAGTCAAATCTTCATATTGAACAGCCAAATCTGATAAATTCTGAGTCGGGTACAGCCCTAGATTGTATAGCTAACGTGTTAGCAAACAGTTTCCTATGTACACATCCAGCCAACATACAACAGCATTAGAATCCATTTGGAGATGTGGACCTAATATTGGACTGTTCAATCTCCTTTTAACTCTGTTTTGGCAGCTCTTTTAGCTGCTAAATGTAGCACTCTGTTCCCCAGCTAGTTGCTAACTTTGACTGTCTGTTGTTGGTTGCTGGGTAGATAACGTACAGCTGATTTAAAAACAAGACAATGAGCTGAAGGACGTTAAAAAGCTCCACAGAGGTGAGGGGAACTGTAGAGTTGGATGATAATTCAATTTAATTAAATTAAGGGTTTGTCACTGCAAGTGAATCCATTGTTAATAAAAAAATTATTGATTAGTGCAGCTTTAAGATAAGAGTTATCAACTCATCCTAGTTATAAATTAATGACACCTGGCCTCTCATGGCGCCACTGTTTACATATGCCTAGTCTCTCATCCGTGCCGATAACAACATGTAGCTTTTCTTTTCTCAGGGTAAGCACCAGGCAAAGGCTTGTGCCTTCTTGTGGGTCTCACACCAGAAAGCCAGACTATAATAAATCCCAGATGGGTGGGGTATTTTTTTAAGACCTACCCAGTGGACCTTTGAAGCTGAAAATCACACAGAGCTCACTTTGAGAAGGCAGGCATCTCTGAAATAGCCTGTGGCTTCAAGGCTACGCCTGCTTAACCTGTACAAGCATCAGCAGGCACATGAGCTCTGCTTACCTAAAAAGTAGCTGCAGGACACAGAACCTGTGTTCCTGCATCTGTATGTAGCTGTGTTTAGTATGGAAACAAGTACATATGTGTTAAACAGCGGTGCAAAGAGCAGTGTCACAGAGTGGAATGCATTTCCCCTGTTGACCTTGCCATCAGCCAATCAGACGAAAGCTCAGGAGAGTTAAACTGTGGGAGTGAAGGTTAGTGGTGGGGGAGGTGTGGAGAAATGTTCCACCAAAGGGTCAAAGTGATACTGAATGTTTGGGAGGAATGACAGAGTGGCACAGGCAAAAACTTTTTTTTTTTTTTTTTACCTCAACAGCTATCATGACTCTGTCTCATTGTGCCTGAGTGTGTGAGAAAGGCCCTGCAGGCTTTTAATATCTGTTCCTTCCTCTCTTTCATCAGCTGTATCTAGTTCTGCTCCCCGGTACTTTCTCACATGTATCAGCCCCTGCTTTTTCCTCATCATTGTTCTTCACAATGACTCAGACTGCTCTAATGCGGAGGAAGAAGAGCCACAGACAGACCCACTGACAACTAGACAGGCCCACTCACACAGATAGTGCAGGCAGACAATACTGCAGCAGAGGACAAACAAGACAGGCAGCCAATCGGGCAACAGCAGGGAACTGAGCCAATTGGCGAAAGCTTCAAATATAATTTAAGCACCGGTGTATGAGTCTGTGTAATTTAATTTAAGGATAAATTGGTCAGCAGGATATAAAGATGCATTAAAGCAACAATTCTGAAGAAGCTTTTAAATTCACCCGAGCCGAGACTTCACTTTTTATTGTATAAAACAGCACCACTTCATTCCCACATATTGTAGTGTAAAACTTTACATTGAGACATGTCAGAAAATGCATTATTCTTACAAGAATGACTTTGGACTATATAAATAAAACGGAGTGAAATTTTGAGCCTACAGACATTGTGATAATTCTGTGATCTGCCATCATGCATTGAATTTCATTGACAATAAACCTGTGTGACGCATTATCACACATTAGTGTATTTACTGAAAAAAAAAATGTGTTGAACCACCCAGCAGAGCTGTGCTGGGTGTTGCTGACTGATATCAAGTATCAGCTGGTTTGTTGTAGTAGAGAAAATAAAGACCACACATACGCACTCATATGTGTGAGAAATAGAGAGATCACTGAGTGGGACTGACGGTACAGATGGGTTTATCGATGGTTGTAAACTCACTTTCACTTATTGAGAAGAGCCTCTGATTGAAGACGGTGTGCACCGCTTATAGGATTCACAGCAAGTGTGAACTATTTCAGTTGGTTGTGTGTCCTCTGCTTTGTTTTCTCTATAATATGGAAGTAATATTTGTAATTTGAATAACATGTTGTGATTTGTACCTTTCTAACATTTTATATGAATATATTTCTAAAACAAATAAGTTTTCAAAGGATTCTTTAGCTCAAAGGGTCGTTTTCTCTGCACGTAAAGGCCATATTAATTGGCAGCCCTTCATGAAGTTTTTTTTGCTGCATAAATACACTGTTAATGTTAAAACAATTTACAAATCACAAAAAGACAGATCACCAAACTAAACTACTATTTGTACCATGTGTCGGCACTTGTTTAAGATATTTTTACCATCTGAAATTCAACTATGAAACAATTATAGTTTTAAGTGTCTAAAGACACTCACCAGAGATTGTTTCACATGTGTTTTTTTATTATTCTATGTTAAAATATAGTTAAATGACAGTAAAAGTTTAATAGTTGCCCACAGAAATGTCCCTGCCTTCTTGTGTAATTCTAGTCATACATTCATTGTGAAATGTAGGAATGTGAAACTAATAAGAGTTTTAAGTGTAGACAGTTTATCAGGACAGTTTGGGGGATTTCCACAATCCCATTGTATACTGTTAATTCATTCTGTACGCAGCAATGATGTACAACACACATGATGGTTTGACTGTCACTTACCACGAGCACTGGCACTGTTGAAAAGACCTTTAATGAGGTGCTGAATACCAGTTCCAGCTGCTGGGCAGCAGCTGACCTGTGAGCACTGGGGGAGGGTCAGAGACCACTGATGAACTTGTCTTTGTGGCTTTTAATTGTGGATATGTTTTTCTGCATCGAATTGTAACATGATCATGATCCTAATGATAACTTGCCTTAAAAACAAGTTTCCATTTTAACAACATTAACAGCATTGTTTACAGCTGTAATGCCATTGGTGAAAAACTCCATCACTGACTAAATATTATGAGACTGAAACAATATAAAAATGGGGGGAAAAAATTAGGGAAATTGCATCTAATTAATCTACTTAAGAAGTTGTTGTTACTAAATATTATTATGAATATGATTGATGTTGTATTATCTGTAATTATAGTTATTAGGAGTGATTTACTGGGGTAAAATCAAGGCATTGACCACATATATAAAACATATTTTTTCATCTTTAGGTAACTTTAATAACATGTAGTTACATATGTTACAATTAATAACCTAATCTTAAAAAAGCTCCAGTAAAACTCACATATTATCAGTCCTTGTTTCAAAAGCTCAAAGAACTACAACAACAACTAGTCAAACGAATCTTTCTTGTTTTCACAAATTGAAATGACTGAGCTGTCTAATCACATTGAAACAGCACAAATTATGTCAAGATTTTTGATGTACTGAAAGCAACCGTGTATTTAAGACGGATGAGAACAGAGCATGTTGTGAGGATGTTATCCAGTCACCTTGTGACATATTTTAGTTGCTTGAGTGTTCATATTTCTGAAGTGAAAAAAGTAAGAATAAGAAGAAAAAAAAAAAGAAAATGAGCAATTGTGTTTGTGAGTCTTGCTTATACATCAAACAGTTAACTTTTAATATGTGATATCGCAACTCAGTGAGTGCAGGTCAAAACACCTACAGTCAAATTTCTACTAGTCAGATTTGAAGGTGCAGCAGTGGGTTACAGTGTTTTTCTGTATTGTATAAATCATGCATGGCCATGAGGACAGCGCCTCAGTGTTTGGAGCGCTACACAACCGTGGCTGAACGCGAGCCAGACAGCTGCTGGTAATCATGAGCAGCCTCACTACAGCAGACAGAGCCTTCTCACGACACCTACAAAACACACACACACACACACACACATTCAGTCGTATACATGCACTCAATACACAATGAGATACACACAGAGATGTAATAGGGGTATGGGAGTTTGATTTAATTAAGTCTGTGGGCTGGACTCTTGTTAAAGGCGCAGGGTACCGAGTATTCTCTCAAAATAGACTACAGGCCTGCTGCTCGACTCAGACAGCGTATTATGTTTCAATAAAATTCCATGACGAGTGTAACTACCTTTATCATTTTCCTCCTTATCTTATGAGAAAATTCTTCTCAGTATTGAGATACACTCTCTGTCATCAAATGTTTCATGTTTATCTAAAGAACACCTGTATTTAATCTTTCTTTTTTTCCACCATGTACACACTAAAGGGTATTTAAATAGTGGAATTAAAACCTGCTTTGTAAATCTGACAGATTCACCCACAGGAACATCTAACCAGTACTGATTACTTGCAGTTCTTCTTCAGTTGTTAACAGCAGGATTGCATATAACAGCCACAGTTTGGTAGTGGTAGTTCACCCTCACACTCGCTCTCTGTAAGCCAGTATTTTTCTGATACAGGTGATCCAGGTGTTCTCATTGACATTTATTTCTGTTTCTGTTGATAAAGAACTGCACAAGCATGACACTGTGATGAGGTCATTGGTGGAAAGTACTAACTGAAGCCAACTATCATTTCTGGGCAGCTGTAGTAAAACTTGAAAATCAAGTCACTGTTACGTTATCATACCAGGACTTTCTCTGTCATGTGCCAATAATAACATACTGGTAATGAACACTCCTACTCAAATGTTACAAGTTTTACTAAAAAAAACAGGATAATTCAGGATAAGAATAAACATCGACCTAATTATATTTAAAGCTGCTATAATCAATATTTTTTATATTGGATCACATGTTTTACTGTAAGTTTGATAATGTGGTGCACATTTTCAGGTTATCACCGATTCAGTACAGCATTCTAACATCAGATTAAAAAAGATAACTTCAAAGATAAATAGTTTTAATATTAAAAATGTGATTTCAGGCACGGGAAGCCAACCACATGGGGGACCAGATGGGGGCAGAGCGGAGCAGCAGGACGGCCAAAACGCTGAACCACGTGGCCCTGGGACTCGGCATCGGTGGCATCATCCTCATCATCATCTACATGGTGGTTGTTGTGTCTTTGATTAACTAAATCTGTTTCGACATGTTTCCTGTATTCTTAGTCCATCGTTTTCATTCCACATCAGATATCAGACCAAATTAGGAACATTATTGGTCATCAAGATGATTTTTATTGGAAATTTGTAACCCTGAAGTCACCCGACCTTTAGAAAAGTTACTGATATTTCATTAGGTGGATTAGGTCATTTTAGCTGTTGACCACCTGTACAACAGATTACTCAAATTCAGTAATGTAGGTGGATCAACAACTCTATCAACAACTGATAGAGTTCAGTAGCCATTTATTGTAAAGAGACTGCAGAAGCTCATTACATGTAAATCCATTACTCTTCAAAACTGTAGAGAGTTACCACTTTCCCAAAGATTCATATATTCATCAGCATTGTTTGTAATCACACATCTGAAAATTAACACAATTTTTATAAATAATTTTGATGCCTTAAAAGTTATCCATTGTTCAACCTCTGTTCATTTTTGTTGTACTACTCACGCAGACTACAAGTGTTGTTAAAAATTTCAAAGTATTATTCAACTTTTCATGTTAACATAGAAAATGATTACCCATACAAAGTTTTATTCAGTTCTGCAACCAGAAGAGATTTATCTGCTTGTAGCATGGGCAAAATATTGCTGCCCTTTCAACAGATTTGTTGGCTGTAAATATGCACTAACACCAGCTAACCCTCTTAAAAGTACTCTAACATTGAATTACATAAAAAAAACTAATATGTTACTACAAAGATACTCGCAGAAAAAGAGATGTGGCTTTGTGAAGTTTGTGCTAAACAAGTTAAAAACTAAAAGTGAGCCCATTTGCCATCAAAGTGTATCTGACCTGAGAGTGCACACTTATCATCTCTGAGTTGTAGCTGAGCACCAAAGTCCTCTTCTTTATTCCAGCAGAACAGGAATGCACAGCTTCTCATAAAATCAGCAGTGGAGCCAATATGGCAGCCAGTTGCTCAATCAGTGGCTCGAGCTCAGGAATTTTGAGAGCTGTAGCGTGTCATGTATCACTAGCCTGGGTGTTGTTTGTCATGCAATGTCTGTATGTTCTTTACTTTACCAAAGCTGAAAAAGGAAGATTTTACTGTATACCAAATTTCTTTATAAATAAAATCAAAGTATATTAAATGAAAAACCACTTGTGCTGTTTGGTATTTTGATATGACTTTCATCAGACCAGTGCCAGCTCAGGGCCTAACAAGGTTTGTCCTGATACATGAGAACAAAGGTTGGTTACAAGCAGTGTAGCAACAACTGCTGATGTGCAATATTCTGAAGACCACAGGACCTGCGAGTGTATCAGGATTTCACTTCACTTTCATAACATGTTGTTACGTCACTGGATTTTCCAACATCCTGTTAAAACCTCACTGTGGTTTTAACAGGAACAGGAACTCTTCAGGAGTCATTAGGAGTTACTGTGACTGTCCCAGGTCTATTTCAATAAATATTTTGTCTCAGTCCCGTGCTCTCCCAGCCCCACTCTCACTTCCTCTTCATGCCGCTCCATCCCTTCTCCTTCTCTTTTACATCCTTTTTTCTCCTCCTACCCCAGGACATCTTTTGCTCCTCCTTCTTATCATTTTGTTATTTCAAACCTGCCCCTCTATCTGGCATGCATTCCATTCCTATTGTATCTGTCTCTCCTCTGGGTTTTCACTATATAAAGGCTGACATGTAATTTGATCACTGACACACATACTGCTCAGGTCTTCTTGCCTACTTTGTTTGGGGCTCGGTTGGTTGTCCTGCGTGATTTTGGAAGACAAAAAACTGGCATCTCTACCTCTTTTTTTTTCTGTTCTTTTATATAATACGTCCCAGTCCTCCACAGTGTTTCCTCTTCATTCTCTGCATGCTTCCCTGAAGCCACATCATCCATCGCAATAGTCACCCACTACAACACTGACCACATTGACCCAAACTGATGCCTCATTTATCCCTGTTACACATTATCCCCTTATTAACTGCTGGTTGTATGTTTTTGTTGTTGATTTTAATGACAGGTTTTCAAGCAGAAGCAGGTGTAGTCATGGGTAATCAGGTGGCTTTCCTTTGTATTTTATCTAGTTTAATGGTAAATTTACTTCAGTGATTTCTATTTATGTTGTGTTCATATAACTGCCTGTGTGTTTTTATTACACTGTATTTATTTTCTAAAGCCTATGTGGGGAACAAGCATTGCAAATAAAGGCTATAAATGTCATGATATGTTCTCTGCTGTGGACATGATTTTAATTCATTTGTCTGCAGTGGTTTGCCCTGGAGCCATTAATAACTTTTTTAATAAATTTTTTTTAACCTTAAATGGTCCAGAGACGAACCCGTGTCAGATAATACACTGTTTACAACAAGGTGTTATGGTTGCACTGGGTTGACACATTTATGGCCATTGAATTTTACAGTAATCCATCTGCCCTGAAAACACCTTTTTCTGATAACCATCTTGTTCTTCAGGCTTGTGGCTGCTTCACATCATACCTTTCAAGACGAGCAAATCTACAGGAGGCACACTATGGTGGGCACACAACGCTTTTCACAAACACCTGGCTGGAAAAAAAAAAGTCATTATGCAATAATATGTTTATTCTGTAGAATATATAGTTCAATTAAGGAAGAATAAAAATGACAGTAAAACTTACTATTGCAAAATGTCAATATCAAACCATGGTAGCGGTAAGTATGAGTAATGAGTTTCTTGGATTTAATCCAACCATGTGATAGCAAATAGACATCATTATTTATCAGCCTCGCCCGAACCGGACTAACCAGGTGCCAAGCAAGCAAAAGTTTCCACATAAGGATCAAAAGTTTACAAAAAGAAATATGTTGAGCATGTTACAGAAACTATCTGATACAGGTAGATAATAGATTCAACACAGGGAGTGGCATAAAGGTAAGCTGAGTATTGTTTTTCCTTTACCCCCCCCCCCCCCCCAACAACCGTTTTCATTGGTGCTAAAAGGGAGGGTGCCACTGCCAACTGCCACCATCCCTGCTAGCTCTGACCTTTCTGGGATTTGGCTTGTACAGCTGTTCAGGATATGAAATGGGATCAGGTTACTTCAGTGTTTGTTTAGTAATTATTGACTTCCTCTGCCAAATTTCCAATATAGTAAAACAGTTCAGAGCATGGCTGTGACTCCATACTAGAACTGCACCAACCCCCACATTACTGCTCTCTGTCACAAGTAGTAAAACTGTGACATTGCTGTGTGGTCAACAGCAACTAGTACAAGTGAGCAGCAGGACAGTTATGGCTTAGTACATACTGTACAGCCACACAATTATTATACTGCTGAGGCACCTCTGGGTCATCACTGTACTTCTGCTGCCACCTAGTGGTAAATAAATAGTTTTACACACAATGAAAGTTGCAATTCTACTAGACTGCAGCCTTAAAACAAAAACAAAAAATAATAATAATTGTAGCACTTTCACTGCACTCAAATATTTAGTTTTCATTGTGTCTACAGCCTGTTAGTTAAACAAAGAAAAAACAACAGCCTTTGCTTCTATGCATAGTCTACACTTTATTGAACATATGAAAATAAGTACAAATGGCAAAACCAAAAGAAATTGATCTCAGGCAAAATAAATTAACCCTTTAAGCGATTCAGTACAAGAAGCATGGCATTTGAATATGTTAAATACTTCAAGTGACAACACCAAGTAGGCCTAAGTCTTTTGTTAGTCATAGTTTGTCATTTCCGGAGTTGCCGAACACGTGGTAAATTCCAGCCTGTGGCGATTTCCCATCAATTCCACATCACACACAGCTTTGTTTTAATGGAAACCACTCGTATCGCAGCTGCTCTTGAAGCACTTAGAGCCGGCACTGATGTTGGTGCTCGGAATAATTCATCATTTCTGGAAAGACTTTTATCAGCAACCTAAAAAGCCCCAATAAATCTAATAGCTTTGAGTGCTTCGCTGACCCACACTGGAATTCATCCTCAAGTGTTCCGTTAAAGCTACAGCAACACCTAGACGTTATAAAGAAGCCATTGTTTCAACCACTCAGACAGCTTCACATGGCTGAATAACCTCAAGCTGCTTCATTTTGTTAACAGTTAAAGAGTGAGGAACTATAGAGCTTAAGCTTGATTCAGTCTTTATAATGGCTTTGGACCACACACATATCACAAGAAGTTTATACTATCCAAGGCCATAGTGAGTGAGAAAAAACTACCTCATACTTTAACAAGTACATACAGTATAATTCACCATGTTTATTGTACATTTATGCAATATTTACAGTCCTAAAACATCCCTCTGTGGCTTGATGGTAACGTGTGCATTTCAAATTACAATAATTTCCGCTATCTCTTCCCTTCAGAAAGCCAAAGGAGACACATTCAAAGCAATGCAAAACTAGGAAATGAGATTATGGTCTCATCACGACAAAGCCAAGCTCAGGTGGTGCACACATTTTTTTCCCCCCTCTTCTTCACTTTGATGCTTCAAATTACTCAGTCACCCACACATCTTGAGTGCCTTATGATATATACAAAACCAGCTCAAGAACCATCTGCTGCGAAACAGATTAAATCAAGGCAAAAAACACACATGAAGGAAAGGAGCAGGAAGGTGACACGAAGGGCTTGAAGTTGAAGACTAGATAGTTTTGTATTTAACTATTCTAAATGGATACAATTGGAGAGGAGAAGAGAAGAGAGGAGAGGAGAGGAGAGGAAAGGAGAGGAGAGGAGAGCCTCTTAGTAAGACCGGATGGCAGGAGGGACGTGGGCACAGTCCTGCTCGTCCAGAGAGCTGTCAATAACAGGACGGTACTCCAAAGTCACCTGTGATTGGACAAAAGCAAAAAGATACGTCAGACATTACTGACAACACTGACATTTAAAGTTAACACTGTTCACTAGAGCAGCTTATCCCGCTTTAAGCGTTGTGACAAACTGAAAGGGGAGTGTACCTTTCCAGTCTTGGGGTCAACGTAGGACAAAGTGTGCTTCCTCCAGTGCTGTTCGAAGGGCTTCTTCTCCTGACCTTGAATGGGCTTAGAGTAGTCATACTCATCGATACGGTCCTGGAATATAATTATATCACGTCAGAGGAGAGACAGGCCGAAATCAAGTGTGAGCAGTTATACATGTCCACAGATATAAAAGAGGAATACAAAGTCTGTTTAGAAAAGAAAAGATGAAAAGAGGGGTGATATAAGTCGGGTACAGAAAAACAGAACATAAAAACAAAACATAGGCATTGACAGAATGATGAAAAAACAGGAAAAAAAGAATAGTGTAGTACCAAACACATATGAAATGTAAAAGTATGGTAACTCAGACCTTAAAGTCCTCTCTGGCGTGGGCTCCCCTGCTCTCCTTCCTCTGCTCAGCTGCGTGGATGGTTTGGACAGCGTTCAGCATCAGATTCTGCAGCTCCAAAGTTTCCACCAGGTCTGTGTTCCACACAATGCCTGAAGGAGGAGGAGAGAGAAAGAGAGACTTCATGTTAATCTATAAAGCTTACTAACATACAGCACGTCACAGAATGCTACTACAGCAAGAGGCAGAAGTCGAAACTAAGAGAAACTGGCTCGCAAAGTGGTGCAGTACCTCTGTCGAAGGTCTTGATGTCATCCAAGGTCTGGTAAATGGCATCCATCCTCTCGCATCCCTCCTTCAGAACTGCGCCGGTACGGAACACTGCAGCGTGGGACTGCATGTTCTGGATGGAGAGACGGGTGATATATGGTGTGTTTGTTTACATACATTTCTGAGGGACTTGCTGAAGGAACTACCCCATTACAATCAATACATTTTACTGCACACAATGTGAGGGGCTTTTTTTGTTTCTTTGTTTTTAAACAGATCTCATCTGTGTGTGTACCTTCTGCATGTTGAGCCTGATCTCAGAGGTTCGCAGGCTTCCGTTGGCAAACCTCAGCTTATCCAGGTTGGCCACAGACTCCTCTCCTGCACTGGACTTCAGAGGGGACAGTTTCTCTCCTGAAGAGAAGTCACAACAACAATGTCACATTAGGCCAATCAGACAATGTATACTGGAGCACTGATGTCACAGAAGAAAGTAGGGAAACCTTAAGAGTATTAAGATTCTGACAGAGTAGTCATCTTATTTGATATTGAAAACAGAAGAGTGTTTTTTCCTCTACATCTACATAACTTAATGCAGACATTTCTGTCAAATGCAAAGTAAACAGATGTAGGAGAATGAACTCAGGAACAGGAAACAGGAACAGGAAAAGTTGAATTCTTTCAGAAACATTATGATCTCTCTTGGCCTAACAGTCTGTCTGTGTGGATACAGGATCACACACACACACACACACACAAACAATGACCTCTGACCTCAAGGCATATAAACACCAGGGGAGACCTGGAACAGAAAAAAAAACCCCAGCCTGCGCCTTCCTCCACCAGCCACCGGTGGAAATGGACAGTTAGAATTAATGACTGTTTTTCTTTTCAGATACAGACTGCACCAACGTTAATGAACAATCCTCCCTTCTTCTGCTGGCTCATTATCTCTTAAGTCATAAATATTAGGAGAAGCCACATTCCTGTGAGTCACTCCCTCGCCTCCTCTCCTTTTGGCTGGACCGGCCATGGACCAGCCCTATAACCGCAGTTATCTGTGAGTGAGCGAGTGATGAAGTTTCAAAATTGGTCGGCCACCTAAGTTTTTAGCTATGGTTTGAGTGCCAGGATATTATGTAGACTTTAGATGTGTTCCACTGTCACATAGTCTTAACTACAGATGAGAAAAGAAGGTTTTGATTTCATTCTGTTTATTTGGTTCATCAGTATTGAAATTTAAAAAGTGTTTCCCCATTGCTTTCAGGATGTTACATTGATGACAGAACGAGTGAATATCCAGTTTGAAAGCGTGTATATTCAATATCTGTATCTACAGAATATGTCACAGATATGAAAAAAATATAAAGTGTCATCACTGCAGGTCAGCCTGCGCAGTGCATGCTGGGGCAGGGGGGGGGACTACAGTATTCTCGACTCCTGCCCCCTTTCTGTGATATTAGTTCAAACCAGGACTCCTGTCTGTTGTTGTACCTGCTTCCAGATGGAGATTTAGTGATGTTATTTTACTTATTTGTTGTTTCCCTCCTGACAGTTAGTTTGGAAGTTTGTTTGTCAGAGTGTATTTGGCTCATTTGGGGAACTTGGTGTCATCTGGATAGATTTTCTTCATTTGGAGCAGTGACAGCAGTTTAAATGGTGGAAAACAGAAAACAGAAAGAAAGCTGCTATCACCTCACATATTTTTTTTTTTTTCTGTCTAAACTAAATTAAATAAAATTTATAATGAAATGATATGAAATATGCTATTGTTGATGGCCATTATCAGAGCGAAACTCTATATAGAAAGTGGTGATGAGCAGAGAACCCAGTGTTTGTATTTGTTGAAGCAGCAAAATTATTTGTATTCAAACAGAAGTGGAAACAGACGTAACAATCCTGTTTTTGTTTTTATTACACTTCTAATTTTAGCATATTGAAGTGTTAAAATAAGTGTTCTCCAATAAACTATTCTGTAAAGTAGTGTTCCCACACTAGGTCTCGAACCCCAATCTCCCAGACCACGGGCGACTGCACTGAGCACTCAACCAAAGCTCAGCTCTGCCACACAGACCTGCAGCTATTTATACATCCATGACACAGAGACAGACAGAGCGGAGCAGAAGAGAGAGACTGAGACAGTGAGGTAACCTCGCAACGCTACAAGTCCCGACCTGCACACTGTTATTTGACATGTTTTTTTTCCTTCCAAAAACAAATAATTTTTAATACATTTGTACAAAATAAATATTTGTAAATACCCTCTATTTGTGCTTTTCCCAATACTGTATTCAGATTCAGATTCAGCTCCATCCCTAGTAGAAAGATAGGGTTGGAAGAATCCTAGTCTGAGATTGGATTCATCCTCCTGAGAAACTGTTTCACTGAACCTACTGCAACGGCTCTCATCTAGCTGTCACTCTGGCAATACGAGGATCAGAGTGAGTCTGCTTCGCCTTGCTCGACGCTTTCTGGGAAGTTCACCCATCCCATCATCAAGCCTTCATCACCACAGAAACAGTAGGAAAACCGTTTACCATGTTTCTGTCTCAGAGCTGATGCTCTTGACCCTTAATTGCATTTTTGATTGTCGGCAATAACTTGTTAATTTAATTTACCCATTTATTCACACATATTGGAGGATATGGAGGTGGTGCCCCTATTACCTTGACAAGTGCTTATTGTTAATTTCCCATTGTAGTAATACTCGCTACACAGAACATCTGCATTCTTAAACAACTCATGCACAGAGGTCCTCACCAGGTTTGTGCTCCTCGGCAATGGTGAGGGCACAAGCTCTGCCAAAGACTACCAGGTCCAGCAGGGAGTTGGCGCCAAGCCGGTTAGCACCGTGAACGCTGGCACAGGCTGCCTCACCGCAGGCGTACAGTCCAGGAACCACCTTGTCCTGTCCGTTGGTGTGAGTGATCACCTGATGGGAATAATGAAAAAGTGTATTGATTAAACACATGACATTTTGCTAGGGGAATGTTCACAATTAAGTACTAGTGAGTGAGGAGGGAACATGTGTGCACAAATGACCTACCTGCCCCTTGAAGTTTGTGGGTACTCCACCCATGTTATAATGGACAGTGGGCAGGACAGGGATGGGCTCTTTAGTTACATCGACTCCAGCAAAGATCATAGCTGTCTCTGAGATACCAGGCAGCCTTGTGGCCAGCTGCTGAGGAGGCAGGTGGTGGAGCTGCAGGTACACGTGGTCCTTCTCTGGACCAACACCCCTGAAGGAATAAAGACAAGACAGAATACCGATAAGCAACAGCAAAACCTTACTCTGTAGTCTTTTCCAGACCAAAAGCATAAAAAGAGAGTGATAAATTAAGTGTGAGAATGATTGCACTTCTGAATGCACCCAGTTACATCTCACACACACACACACACACACACACACACACTTTGTACGTACCTGCCCTCTCTAATCTCTATGGTCATGGAGCGGGACACCACGTCTCTGGAGGCCAGGTCCTTAGCGTTGGGTGCATAGCGCTCCATGAATCTCTCTCCCTCACTGTTGATCAGGATCCCTCCCTCACCACGGCAACCCTCTGTGATCAGGCAGCCAGCTCCGTAGATCCCTGTAAGGATTCACGAGTTAAAAAGGTTTGTCCTACTCGCATTTTGCTAAATGCAAGAGATACAGTTCACAGTTTATTATTTATGAATGCAAATACAGCACACAGTGACACCAGATAGATATGAATACTTGTGTTTTAGTAAAGATAACTTTGAGCTTAATCCTCACAATAATAACTACATTTTAAGTGGGGTACATCCTTCCTCAACCCTTCCTGGGTTACTATGGTAACTTACACTTGACATCTAAACTGCTCTGGTACAAATCAACTAGTAGTAAACTATCAAATAGCAGTTACTGCAATGACAGTACTTTATAGGATTCCTATGATGTCCAAGAATGATTAATGTAGTAGATGTTAACATTCCCATAAATGAAGCATACAGTTAACGTTGTGAACATGAAATCCTCAGAGCTTTGGTGTTCTGACACAATACTGTATCAATTAAAAAATGATATGGTTCTATATTAACTGAGCAGCAATAAGTCTAATTACACTGTAATTTTACTCCAAAAACTCCTCCTCTCTAGTACCAGAATAATGTGTTACACACAGCCATCAGCCTTTGTAATCTTTTGTTTTATATTGTTCTATTATGTTCAACACTTAAAAAGATTATTTTATACGGTTTACTGCTCTCATTGGCCAGATGTTATTTTCCGTGTTGTGAGCTGACACAAAGCAGTCCGTCTTCTCAGCTGGTCAATGAGAACGTCTATAATTACTCTGACACGCTCAAAGGCTTTTATGGGTCGCTGAAATAGTTCAATAGTTTATATTAAGATGTTCTGCATTTATGCAAGCAGACACTTAAATTGCAAAGTTGATGCATCATGTAAAAAAGGGAGAGGAAAATCTGTACTCCAACTCATTGACCTCAGTCTTTAGTGAACTCCCATAGGTTCACATCACTGGGCTGCTACTTACCCAACTAAAGAGTCTGGTGTCAAATATCCAGCAGGAACAAAAATAAAGATGACCACTTGTCTTTATGTAAGTGAGGTCTGTTACCGGAGCTCAATGTAAACACCCTGAAGACTCACAAACCTGCTCACCTTTAAAGATCTGGAACTACAAATGTATGAATTTGATCGATTGGGTAAACAGTGTTACAGAAATAGGGAGCTGAAATATGTGTTTGACAAAACACCTGTGTTGACTTTTAAGTCTTTTGAGTGTAAATAAACCAGATGCATTACTGCCCCCTATAGTAAATGGGACAAAAGGAAATTAATTAAATGTTCTTAAATAATCTTTTTTCATTATCTCTCCCTCAATGAGCAGCACAATCCTAAAAAGGTTAGACACTTAAGCAGCAAGTTGTCTAAGTATTACATTACAGATAATTAGTTCTTACATCTCTCAATATCTTAACCCTTAATTTTTTTGTGATAAATTTCAAATACAAAGGGGAATTCCAGTGAACATTAGACATAAGAACAAACAGACTGAGAATGAAGGAGAGATTGCACAATTTATGAGTGTCTTATCACACCAATTATGGCTGAGTAATAAATTAACAGACTATAATAGACATGTCTTTCAAGCATATATGTAACTGCTGTCGAGCTTTCAAGTGACTCTCTTCTGCTTTAACACTTTAGTAGTAGAACTATTTTATGACTATGGTTTAATAAGTTAATATGTGTCTCTTCCTCACCAGTGGGATGGAACTGTACAAACTCCAAATCCTGGCAGGGCAGGCCGGCTCTGGTCACCATTGCATTTCCATCTCCAGTACTAGTGTGAGCAGAGGTGCAGCTGAAATAGGCTCGTCCGTAACCCCTGGAAACAAAGACATTTTTGGTTACAAATGCACAGCTGAAGATAGTTTGTGCCTCATATGAACAGTCAAGCTATGGTAGTTAACTGGGTAGAACTTTAAATTAAGACTGAGTATTTATGTTTTCTGTTTTTGCAAACAGTGAGTGTTGCCTACCCAGTAGCAATGACAGTGTTCTGGGCTCTGAAGCGGTGAATAGATCCGTCCTCCATGCAGAGAGCAATCACTCCTTTACACTCGCCATCTTCCATCAGGAGATCCAGGGCAAAGTACTCCACAAAGTAACTAGTGTCATATCGCAGCGACTGAACAGAAAACAGAAGGGCAGACCGATACATGTAACACACAGTGTAGGTTTATGGCGCCACGCGGTTAAACTGTACCCCACAGAAAGATTACATTCTTAATGCAGACAGGAGGGAGAAAAGTTTGTGAACTTACCCGTCCATAAAGTGTATGCAGTAGTGAGTGTCCAGTCCTGTCTGCTACACAGCAGCAACGGTGAGCCTGGCCTCCTTTTCCATACTTAAGACTCTGACCTCCAAAGGCTCTCTGGTAGATCTTCCCATCCTCAGTGCGGCTGAACGGCATGCCGAAGTTCTCCAGCTGGCAAAGAGAAACAGAAACAGGAGTTTGTGAACTGTTGTTTTTTGTGTCTTGTAATATTATATAGGATGGGCCTTTTCAATGGTGTGACTCAAAAAGAAAACTTTATTCGCTCAAAAGAATATTTTTGAGAAAATCAACTAAAAACAAAAACCTAACCTAACCACCTGCCAATCCTCTCTAACACAAAGACTGAAGGAGCATGGAAGTCCATTGTTGGCCTTTGAGAAACTTATGTTTATATTGATACTTTATTTTAACATTTTACCTTGTTTATTATTATATAGCATCCCCTTTTAACCATGTTTTTCAAATGTATTAAAATTTTCAGTCACCAATGCATCTTAATATCAGATTTTCCATTAGTTTAGATTTTTATAAATGTGAGTGTAGGTAAAACTTCATGAATACACACTAGTTTGCATGTTATTGCAATTGGCTGACTAGTTAAAAACAGTGTTGATTTATGCCGATAGAGATTATAGTCTTTATAGTTTTTGTTATTTGTATGTTTTTTAGCTGTGTCTTATGTTCTCTGGATTATTTTTAGTGACAAACAGCTAGGAATCGCCATCTACACACCACAGGATGTGTATGTGCATAAGATCTTACCTCCACTACAGCTGCGGGAGCCTGTTCTGTCATGTAGTGGATAGCATCCTGGTCTCCCAGCCAATCAGATCCCTTCACTGTGTCATAGAAATGCCACCTCCAGTCGTCCTCCTCCATGTTCCCCAGGGCTGCATTGATCCCACCCTGTGAACCACATTAATATTCATCAATTCAATAAAACTGAAGAGCATTACTGCAATTTATGTTTACTTGAGAGCTTTGACTTGCATAACAAATCTGTATTGAGAGTTTGTAAAATTCCAGGCTTATGAATGCTGGATTTGAGATTGATGTAAATCTGAAGAAAAAACATCAAGAAACATATAGAATGTGTTGTCATACCTGTGCAGCGACAGTGTGAGACCTGGTGGGGAAGAGCTTGGTGACACAGGCAGTGTTGAAGCCAGCCTCCGACAGGCCAAAAGCAGCCCTGAGTCCCGCTCCTCCAGCTCCGACCACCACAGCATCAAACTCATGATCAACAACTGGGTACTGAGTAGAGATCTGAAGAGAACGAGGAAAACAAGCTACTGTAAAACTTCTGATTACGAGCAGTTTGAACATAGTGGGAACTGAATCACTCACTATAGTCAGGGAGCACTCTGAGTATGCATCGTTCCTGACCATAATTGTCTATTATTAAAGTCAGTAACTATGATATTGACACCAGATGCTTCAGTGAGCAAAACCAGTGCATACAGACTCACATTACTACCTATGTACATAATAATCACCCTATTCAACACTGATCTAAGTGAAACTGCAAAACTAACTCACATCATCTGATATTTTGGCACTTTTCTTCTTGCCATAGATGGAGAAGTGGAAGTTCCTCGAACCTTGAACTGCAACAGCAGAGACCTGGCAAAAAAGAAAACATTTTTTTAATTTTAAATCAGAAGGGAAATCGAACAAAAGCTTCACCATTATTCAAGTTGCTGACATAAAATGTAAAGATAGATAGATAGATAGATACTTCATTGTCATGTATGTTAACACAACGAAACTTGGTTTTGCAGCAATACACTTAGTAGCATATATAAATATATAATTATAATATTATAATAATCAGAATCATATAAAATATATTGATGCCTGCTTACAGAAAACATACTATATAAGTATTAAATACTGCTATATTTATTCACATATTGCAGGCAGTTTTACTTTATATGCCTAAATGCATTTCCATAACAGTCCATAATAGAGCGTTCATAAACAAAAAAATATTTTAATAGCATTAGTTAACCGTTTTTAATCATCTGTGGCATCATAATGAAAGTACTTTAGCCCATAATTGACTTTAAATACATTCGTATTGCATCCTCTAACATAACTTACTGCTAACACTCAGCAGCTAACAATAAGACTGTTTCCCACAAGGACAACTGAAGTAACTTGTGTGCACACGCTGAAATATCTCACTTACAACGACAGTTTACTGAAAACATTAGTATCTGTGTATAATGTGAGACAAATAGAAATGGTATAGCTACATATGACGGTTTATTCTATTCAAAAAGTACCGTTTTCTCACAGTGTCACATTGAAGCTACATAACATAGGTTATCGTTACGCAAGTCAGAATCTGACGGTTACGAAAGCTAGGGAGAGTACAGTAATGATGTGTCTTTTCTGTGTTAAAACAGACAATAAGCACGTATGGATCGAGCATATAGACACATACAATAAATCTCCGATTCAATTGTTCGTACTCACTGCTTTCGTCCTGGAAAATATCCTCTTAGAGAGGAGTCGGGAGGCAGCCTGAACACTCGCCATGTTGTCAGTTGAAGGACCGTTTCTGAGACACGGCGGAGGGTCAGATATTCTGTTGCACTGGACCGAACCACCTTCCGGAAACGGGGGTGTCATATATGTTACATGTAATGGCAAAGCTTTGAAAACATTTATTAACGTGTTTTCAACAGAATAGTCTACTTATTTATTCACCTTAAAATCAAGCATACACGCACAGATGCTAAATTTAACAACAAATGAGTCTAATGTATAAGTGAATTCCCATTAAACACCCTCGCTCGGGCAAGATGGACTACCAACACGTAAAATTGTATAATCTTGGGGTAAGCAGGAACAAATGTATAAGTGACCTAGACTTTTCATTCAAGGTGAGATACAGCACCATATTTCTTATAGACACACATACACATGACTTGTAGTCGGACTCAAGAAGCTGTTATACCCCGTGTTATGTTTATATGAAATACTCTAGCGAGCACTAGCCAGCAAGCTCAAACGTCAGCTAGCATGTTAGCTCATAGGTAGCTCTGTGGTTAGCTGGACTGTCAAACCTTCAAGTCACGTCAGTGATTTGATAAATGCAAATAAGATTAATTGTTAAATAGCTTGCACGTGTACTATTTATTCGCAACATTTTGTCTAAATCCCACACATACTGCCCAGACACTTGAATGTTTTTCTTTTTAAATAGCTTGTTAGTGACTTTGAAATGGATACCTGCGCTTTCTTTGTGTATTGAAAACAAGAGACTTCGCCATTAAGTTCATAATCACGTGGTTGTGTTTATAACGAAGCCACACACAGTAACTTCTGCTAATAAACCCCTGGTGGTAACTACCGCAGCAGTGTGAGAATGAATGAAAAGACACTGCAACTTCAATTACCAAAATGTGCATTTAAGGGAGTCAGTTGTCACTAATGTTTTTGTTCTCCCATGTGTGTGTCTGTGTGTGTCTGTATGTGTGAGACAGCAGCCCCCATGAACAACTTGAATGACCCCCCCAGGTGGAACATTCAACCAGACCCCAGAGGAAGGGGCGCGGGGGCTGGCGATGGGAACCAATGGAACTATGCCCTGCTGGTCCCTATGCTGGGATTGGCTGCATTTCGTAAGTTACACAAGGAGGTGTGTCTGGAAATGTGTTTGAGGATGAGGTAACAGACAGAGGGGAATAACAGTTTCAACGTTTGGTTATTAAATGTACAGTCAATGAGTAGTTATTGTGTGTAAAGCAGACTGTGTTTGTGTTTGTGTGAGATTCAATTTCACACTTTACCTCTGTGATGGTGTTTTTATTTTAATTTGTAATACTGGTATCTTTCTCGCTGGGGAATCAGCACTCTTGTATATTCATACAATGTACTTCTTCACTGACTGTCTCTGTTCATGCCAAATGAGATGGGTAGAAATGTTCCAACATCTGAAACAACACATTCCTAATGAACAAGGATTAAATAACACCTGTAGTGCAATATTGCTAACAATAATAAATATTTCAACATTTGTAAAGGTTTTTTTAAAAAATATCTGTCAATTTAACTATGCTCTCACTTAGCTTAATTGGATGATTTGTCAATCAGAACTTAATTAATTGCAGACTAAAAAGTAGTTTTAACTGAGTGAGTACAAATGCACCAAGTTTAGCGTCTCTACACTTCTGAACTATCAAATAAAGGCAAAAAATTCCGATAAATAATCCTTTAAAAAACGGATCTTATCTTACCTCACTTCCGCCCCAAACACATCTAACCAATGAGTGAATATTTTCACGTGGCTTTTATTTATACATTTTGGTTCGCTTGAATTTTGAAAAGAAACCAAACCAAGGGGAAAATGTAACATAACGAAAAGTTTACCATCTCATCCACTGATTGAGACCAGAGTAAACACACAAGATTTGAGACTTCTGCGTCTCTTTCAAAAGCATGCTCATTTTTGTTTTTAGGTGCTGCCATTGTCATGTAAACAACAGTAGGTTACGGTCAGTGGTGTACTGGCTATCCGGCATACTGCTTTGGGACAAATCCCAGTGGACTGTCAAAACATATCACGGGCCCTCTCTGTGTGCCTGTTATTCAGGGTATGCATGAGAGCGTGCTGCATGCCTTTGTCAGGCAATCACAGCTGAGTGCCCCCCCCCCCTTACTCTCACCGCCAGAAGGGGGCGACAAAAGTCCTGCTCTCCAGCTTTAAATATCTCCCCTCTCCTGTCTTATCTTTCATTGCCCCTTCAGGTTGGATCTGGACCAGGGAGTCTCAGAGGGAGATCCAGAGGGTCAAAGCCCAGTACGACAAAGATGTGACCACAATAAAAAGTGAGATGGAGGCGCGGTACCGGGAGACTCTGACAGAGAGACACAGGGCAGCTGCTAAACTGGAGCTGGAGCTGGAGAAAGAGAGACAGAGGGTAAAAGGCTACAAGCAGGCCCTGATCTCACAGAGCCAGCAGCTGATGGAAGAACGGAAACAGTTACAACAGGTAAAGTTTTGTCTTGCTCCCACTTTGATTGGCCCTCCATTTGTGCTACTGTGCAGGTTCCCCTTCTAGTCTGTAGCCTCTCCTCCATAAACCTAAACTCTGTCTTCTCTCTTACAAGGAGCGTGAGACTTTGGAGCAAGAGAAGCAAAGGCTGGTGAAGTCCGGAGCTGCGGGGGCTGTGCTGCATCGCGCCCTGGAACGAGAGAACAACTGGTACCGGCGAGCCACCGCCACTCTGAGGGAGCTAGAAGATCAGCTTGTGGAGCGACAGAATGCCTTCTGCTCCCTCATCCAACCTCGAGATCAGCGGCTGGAGATGGAGAAGAACATACTGCTTAAGGTCGTCAAAGAACCAATCGGGGCAGAACTAGATCTAGAGTCAGATCTAAAGGACATTTTTAAGAGAGATAGGCATTGTGCGGACCTGCTAAACATGGACAAGAGGAAGAATGGAAGTCTCATGTGGGTGTACCTCAAGTACTGGCAGCTGCAGGTCACCGTGCAGAAACACAAGAGAGCTGAGGAAGCCGTTCTAGGAGGGATAACCCAGTCTCGCAGAGAATGACAAAAGATGAAGAGAGGTGTTTTTTCATTTGACTTTGAAGAATGTTGAAACTGTGTGGATCAGGAATGGAAAATGCATGTTTCTTTTTCAGTCTGTGCATTATCTTTATATGCTACATTATAGGTATGTTATGTAAACACACAAGAGATAATCTGAACAACATTATGTTCAAAGGCTAAAAGTTCCATCCCTGATCTCAAAGTTTTGCAAAGAGGGGAGATTTTTTCAGGTTTAGACCCAATTAAGACTCATTAGCTTTAAATGAATATGTGATAAAAATGCACTGGCATCACTCAGGTGATATCCATATTGGATACACAATTGATGTTTAATTAAAAAAAAAAAAATCCATTTAAACCCTTGAATTTTTTTGTTGGAACATTTGTGTCAATTTAACTCACATTCTGAGTGCCATGAATTAGTGTTAGATGACTGTGTGTCTGGACCTGTGCTAATTTTAGTTTCTTTATCTCAGATATGAATTGAAGGCTCCCAATAAATGTCCCCACTGTGATGTGTTCATACACATCTCTTGCTGCGTTTAGAATAACCACAATTCTATAATTTACAATACTCAAATGAAAAATACAGCGTTAAAGAAAAACAACCATTAATTGAAAACATTATCAGGAATATTTTTCACTCTGTTTTGATGGAAAAGTCATTTATGTCTTTGATTTCTGTGGAATGTAGTTGGCATGAATATGTTTATGAATTATTGCTGGGGATATTTTTGATGATAACAGTGGAACCTATCTACACCTCTGTCCATAACTTAGTGTTTCCTGCATCTGTGACGTCTCTCTTTACAGTCTAATGTGTAACCAAAAATGAAATGTGTGTCTGTCTCTCATCACTGGTTTTACATTTCTAGTATGTGTAACTATCAGGGAAACTGGAATCTGCTGCATGTGAATCTGAATAAGGGAAAAGAGCACAAAGTTGTGCTCACTGCTGCAACATCTTATCACATTACTGCAACAAAAATAGTCAAACAGCACAGTTCACACTGTTAATGAAAGGAGAGCTGGCAACAAGACCTTCGAGCCTGATGCATTTTACAAGGTTATCAAGCCTCTCTGCACTGTTAATGTTTTTGTTGTGACTATATCTTGGTGAATATGTGCTGGATATAATGCCATAAACTCACACTAACCACTCTAATCCACTCAATCCTCCTAATAAATTCTGGTTCAAGAACTTAATTTCTGGGCTGTTGGTATTTTCTCCTCCAGAGTCTCGAAAGTACTGCTACATGTGATATTTATATTGATTTAATATTAGTGTATATGCTCACTGATGATCCCTTTCCGTTGTTGTCTTACCACATGAGGTTGCTGCCACTGGATATCTCTACTGAAAACAGCTATGTGGAATCTCATAATGCATACACTTAAAAAAACAGTATGCAACAGGATAACATTACACTCATCTATAGTCTCAACTGTAACACAGTTAAACATCAAGTCATTTGTTGTATTTTCTCTTAACAGGACAATTTTACTATTTAGCTAAACTGCCATGTAAAACTAGGAAAAATTAAGTTGAGACATTGTTTCTTGAAGCTTTGTGAGGTGTGGAAATGACTGACAACGACAAAATCATTTCCTCCTGGAACATAGTTTACAACAATCTTAAAGTGTCAGTGCCAGAATGTGTTCATATCTACAATGCAATACACTTAAGACATATTATAGTGTTTTTAAGTCTTTTCAATAATATTCAACAATTTTGTAATGTAATAACTTGGTAGTTTAATGTTAAAGAATTTCCAGTGAAGCTCTCCTAACATTTGTCAACACTATTTTTTTTCAAAGTCTCTTCAGTCTAAAAATACCGAGTTATTTAACAGGTAAGATATCTAGAAGATTCTTAGGATTTTTGTGTAAAAGGTAAGTGACTTAATAAGGACATTGTAATTTTCAAATATGTAAACCACAAGACCAAATGCTGTGTCATTACATTTTTCAAACTGCAGTTTTAAAACACTTCCAGTTCCTTGCCTCACTCTCTCCTCTGCACCCGATGAGAGGTTTCCCTTGGCGATGACATCAGACTCGAAGGTCTGAAGTTCATTCTGACTGGCTTGGTGAGGTTCTGAGTTACGCCAGTCACTCTCACTTTATCCACATGCACTCTGTCATTCCTCTTCCCGAGTATAACGGGGCCCTTTCCTTGTTGTCGCAAGCTCTCAAAACTGGTTTTGGGTAGTTGGTACTCTGTCGTGGCTCTGATGTTGCTGCCCAGCCTCAGTATCTGGCTGGGACTCCTCTCAACCATGAAGTGGACCACCTGTTCCTGTTTGTAACTCTCTTTGCGAAGGTTGTCTGTCTCTGATAGTGTCAGCCTGGAACACAGAACATACAGCAGATAAACGATTTTTGATACAGTCTCTTTTACACTAAATTTAGAGTGGTGTTGTGATCTTCATATATCTCATAAAATCTTTCAAATAGCTTATTATTATTAGAATCAGGTCTGAAAGTTTCAACCCTAAGTCAAAATATAATATATTGATGCAAAGTATTTACAGTAGAAAATACAATAGATTTCAAATGAGAACAACATACCTGTATTGTGGTCTTGTTTCAAGCACCAGGCTCAGCCAACATGCTTGGTAGCTCTCTTTCTTCCACTCGTTTTCCTCCTGAAGATCACAGTAGGAGTTCACAAGGTAGCAACCCCCTCTGCTCACACAGTGCATGTTGTGTCTTTGTGTGTGAGTGTGTATGTGTGTGTAGAAAGGTTACGTTAGGCGTGTGTTCGGATGCTAAGACAAACTTCTCTCACCTGTGACCTACATGCTCGAGTAATGCATCAAACGCAAGGGAAAGATACTGAAAACAACAAGCTATACGAAAATATTGTCTTACTGTCTTTGAATGTGTGTACCAAGTAGCCTGAGATTTGCGTGTGTTGGGAAGCTTCTTAAATATCCGGCCTTGTTTCTATTTTTACTCTTCTGCATCACATCGTGGTGAATGCACTGAATGTCTCCACATCAGGCATCCTGGAGGTTTGGTTTTCATTTGAAAAACATCGCAGGCTTGAGTTCTTTCCATGAAACGAGCCCACCAGATGAAGATGAATCTGAACCCTCGTCAATTTTATCTGTTGAACCCCTTTGTGTTGTGAGGTGAGCTTGGAGATTAAAGGGAAGTGCATCATTACGATTGTAACCACCCCAGAGTCCTTTTATAATAGTGCACCTGTGTGTTTATATTCAGACTATAAAAGCATGTATGTGTTGACGGAAATATGAAATGACTAATCTGTTTAATGAGAGGCTCATCCCATCAGGTCAGAGAAATTATCCTTACACTCCTCAGATGTCTCTCACATTGAGCACATATCACAGGAAGGAAACAGCTGAAGGCAATTAGATCACTGACTGACAGCAATGATACAACTCATTAATCTAAAGCCACATCAGCTCCTTGGGCAAAACCACGTTTTAGACTTGCCACAGAAGTGTTTGTGACTATATTTTACTTTAAAACTGGCCCCTTTCAAGCTCAACAAATCAGATTTCTTGGTGACAATGTGGAATGTTTGGAGCCAGGGTTCACGCATTGGATTATAAATGGATATTAAGAGAAGTCCTCCACCACCTTCACCACTGCTTACAACTGTATAACATGTAGTTTTAGTGCACCTCTGTGCTGATGTGGAGGAACAAAGGGATGGACAGTCAGAGCTCACAATCAAAGTCTTCAGTTCTAGACATGTATTTCCATTATGTTTCAATTTCAGCTATGATGGATACATGTGAAGGAAGTTTGGGAGGCAAGTCACAAAATTTGCTGGATTTACACTGAGAATATATATGACAGTTGAAGAAAGATTAGATTATAAGAATAAAAAGAAAAAGATTAGTATCACTTGACACCCCGATAACTCTGACGTGTCACAGGCATGTTGGCAACATCCGGTTTCATCGAACTGTGAGGGTGAAACTGAATCAGAGGGTGTACGATGGTGTGACTGAGGCAGTGGAAGGTATGTTGGATTCACCCCAGCAAAAGCAGCCTATTCCTGCAATACAAGAGCCAATATTACATGACTTCAACTTGGCTCTGAATCCTGCCCAATAAATATTGTCGTGGCACCATGATCATACTCTCACAACAAGCATCCAATCATGTTTAATGAAGCGGCTATTCCATTCCAGTTTTATTGATACTAATATTCATATTAGTGTTTACACAAATACATTTGTGATTTTGAAGATTCTAAAAAACTCTTAATCCTCCTGTAGGCCATGATTTTTAATAGCAAATGTCCTTCAGCCACGTAAAATAAGACCCTTTTAGATCATTGGACTGGACGGTCAATAAAAGTATTAAATGGATGTTTGAGATGCCATGAAGACTGCAGGCACGTCATAAAAACATTACATTTCCTTTTATTAGGCCTCACAAACATTGTTGTTTCATGTTTTGCTGATATTGATATTAACTCTACTTTTTGTAGTGAAGAAAATCAATCACTCATGAAAAACTTCAACTCAACTGTAATATTAAAGCCAAATTACACACATTTCAACTTCATATTTAAAATGTTATAACATATTTTAAATGCAAAGACCCCAAAACTGATGTTATTGTAATGGTTATAATGGGAACAGTTTTTATTCACAGATGTTGAAAAGATGACCTTTTTTCTCGGTTTTCCTTTATGATTTTATGACTCTCTAAAATTTCCTCAAAACAAAAACAGCATATGCGCAACCATTATAATGACATTTTTGAACACATTTAGAACTTAATCTTCTTTTACTTTATTTTATTGTATTATTTTACTGACTGTGTTTTTCTCATTATCATCGTCCTATATGTCTCTTGATTGAAATTTCAATTTGCAGTGTCTAACTTAGACATCCGATCCTTCCTGGTTTGTAAAATACAAGGGAAAAGCAACACAGATCCAGCCACCTGTACTAGCCCTTGAAGTTCCAATATGTTTAGAGTGCTGAGCTCCAGGTTGTTAAGTTCCTGTGATGGAAAAGCTTTTTTTTTAACTGTGTCATGAATTATAGGCAGTAGTCTGCCTCAGAAGTTAAAGAAATGTGTATAAAAAAATGAATTATTTAACAAGTGTAACAGGAAGGTCCCTTTAAAAAAAGATGAACAAAGTCGATAAATATGATTTTTCATTTTCAAATAATAGATTTATTGTCAAACATAAAATAAGATACAGTACATTTCTTTCAGTTGAAAATCTGACATTCTTTACATTAAGTAAGAATCAGTGGAAACAATGACCAAAAAAAAAAAAACTAATATGTTGTTTTTTGAGGATTTTTTTACCCGCACATTAATGATATAGTTCAGGATATTCAGAGATAAGTCAAGCTGTCCTGACCTGCAGCAGTGTTTCCTTCCATAACTGTGTTTATGTCTGATATTCATTTATCAAGGCTCCCGGTATCAGTGCTGATCTAACATGAAAAAACAGATCACTTTATGGATTTTGTTTGTAGAAAAAACAACTGATGGATCAACATCTCATATTTACTGAACAACAGATCAGGCAGAATATGCTGCTGAGTATATCACATAGAGAATCTGTGTGTATCTGACCAGACCTGCATCAAACTGAAGGTATGCATCTACATACAGCTGTAATAACTCAGCATCACTGGCTGAACCAGGCAGGCCGCTTCCTGGATCTCTCCACTATCCTCTTGTCTTTGTCCTGCTGGCTTGGTGTCTCGCCTTCATACAGGACGACAGTCTCTGTAGCCGGTGCCCTGAGCGGACCGCCTTCCATTGCTTTAATCTGCTGGCGAATCAGAGAAGTCTCCCTGCACACCTTAGCGTAACAGAAGCCACACAGGATGTGTTTCTGCTTCAGATGGCCACACTCTGGACACGGCTCAATGTTATTCTGAGAGAGAAGAGACAGAGGATGCAGACTGTGGGTCAAATAATGTCACGGAGACACTGTCGCTGTATTACCTAAAACATATCTTTGGCCAATATATGCACAAACACTCACATATATGTGACGAGCTAATATCAGACACCCTCTACTAAAGATGTTAACATTTACACATTTTGCACCTCATGATAAACACAAGTCTCTACACGAGTCAGCAAGTTTTATATTAGCACATAGTGACTGGTTTAGTACAGAAGGTCGTATTGAAACTTAACATGGTGAGATAATGATGTCTTATTGAGGGGTTTTACACTAAAAAAATATCATTGACTATATTGAATTGCATGTGCAATCTCATTGGCAATTCTCGGAGGTTTGTTCTTAGCAATTCTTTCCTTGTGCGCTGAGATATACAGACAATATACACAGCGAGGGAGGGATCAGTCATGTACTCACAAGTGATCTGGTGCTTGCTGTTTTATGAAACTTTTATGGTATCTTTGTGTTTTGTGCTGCTTTGTGTGTACTCTGTTATTGAGGTTTGTGCTTTAATGTATGTAAATGTATGTTGAGTCTTGTGCAGTTTCATATGTATTTTACTGTCACATCCCCATCTAGGGACGGGCATTGCAAACTAGCTTGGGCTATAAATGCTGTGGTATGTGGCTTTAATTCATGCTATATACTGGTCCCCTCGCATATAAACATGAAATAAAATAAGGTCTGTGAAGTGAGTTGACATACAGCCTCTCCAAATATTTGCTAATCACTTCCAACCTATCAGTACAGATAGAGAGGAAGTCTAAGTAAGACAAACATTCTTATAGCTGTGTTTTGATGTGAAATTCCCATTTAAGAGGATCCAGGAGTGTTTCTATTCAGTGTACCTTGACTTTTAGGAGTTTGGCGTCAGCTCTCCTCCTGGTTCGGTTAACCTCTATGGTGCGTCTCTTCTTAGGTACTGCCATCCACAGGATGCCGTCCAGGATGCCAGGAGGCTGCTCCAGACTCTGCTGCTCCTCCAGCTCCTCCTCGACCTCAGGCTGAAGCTGAGGCAGCAGACTGGGGCCGTTCACTGCCAGCGCTGGAGCTGCACACAGCAGAGAAACACTGTTATCTTTTATCACTACTCCGGTGAAAAACAACTCACCAAGTCCAGCGTGACCGGAACATAGGAGGCAAATATAGAAAGACGACTAAGAGAAGATAAAGCTGCTGATAACAGGTACTGAGAGTTAAAACTTTGGTGAAAGTAAACGTAGATATGTGTGTGTGTCCTGATAGCATGGTTAGCAGTAGCTAACTAACCCTAAGCTCCAGACAGTCTACTCACCCAGCTGTCTGTCTAATGTTAGTCCCGCTGCCTGCAGCAGTCTGCTTTCAATGTGGAGCAAAGAGCATCTGAGGCTGTGCACTAACGCCGATAAATTCATCATTTTTGTTGTTAGCACGTTTTCGCTCCTTCTAACATGTCAAACAGCTCACGGTCATCGGGATACAATACGTCATTAAACACCGACAAGAAACTGCACTTCTTCGTCTGTTTAATTGTTGCAGGACAAGACGGATTTGAGCATTTTATTTCCATCTAGTGGTCAATATCTCCAACTGCACTTTAGTGCCTTCATACTCTTACGCATCTCAAGTCAATTCTCCAAAACAAACTATAGATAGGCTAGCTCTGAACTATAGAAACTACCTATAAAGTTATAGATAGTTTCTATAGTTCTATAGAAACTATCTATAGCCATACAACTATCTATAACTATACAAATTATCTATGACTTTATAACTATCAATAACTATAGAACTATTTATGAATGTAGAACTATCTATAACTACATAAACTATAACTATCGAAACTATAGCCTTTGCCTCCAGTTATCATCTCTTACTGGTACTATATTATCACCATGTGTTTTTAAGATCTTGCTTAATTGTGCTGTGAAATTCAACTGGAATATATTAATTTCTATCTTAAATTGTGTGTAGGATGTTAATATAGTTTTTAAGATATGTGTTAGTAGACAAAGAACAAATGTGAACCTTTAGAAAAAAAAACTTGTTCTATTTTTTTCATTTCAAAATTGATAGACACATAAAAAGAGCACAACAATTTATAATATCTCTTTTATCTCTTTCATTGTACCACAGCATTACTGTCATTGTCTAACATACTGGTGTATTGATGATGCTGAATAATAATCATTAACAGAGTATTTCCTTAATTCAGATTATAATTATTTATTAGCAAAATTACCTTGAATATGTGTCATTTTATTTTAAGACACAGAAATGATAAATCAGACGGAATGGTTTAACCTTTTATTGGTTTATTTCAGTCTCTGGCCGTAGGGTAGCACTTAACACAACATTAGTCACACATTAAAAGCAGTTGATTAGTTGATTAGTGTTTTGAATTGACAGGTCACCTATCTATCTATCTATCTATCTATCTATCTATCTATCTATCTATCTATCTATCTATCTATCTATCTATCTATCTATCTGAACGAATGAATTAATTAATATATATGAATATGAATTAAATTGAAATCATATTATCGGGTTTATAACGTAGCCTGGTGACACCAGGATGCAGTTCACACGCAGGTTTATAGGCGGCGGTGTTCAGTTTGAAATCGATTCGCGAGCCGCTAATCAACACAGAGCAGAAGAAGAAGAAGAAGATGGCGGAACGAGGCTACAGTTTCTCCCTCACCACATTTAGGTAAACTTTGTCAAAAAAGCCATAAAATTGAAAAAGGCATCCACGTTTGCTGGCTATAGTGGTTGTTGTTTGACAACGGCTTGATAAAATGAACGCACGGTTTTCTATTTTAGTGAGAAAATAAGGTTTTTGGAGCCGTTGTAGTCGATGCACTGTCATTGCCGGGTAATGAATCGGCTAACGTTAACGTGAACTGTTAGCACGCTGGCTAACATGTTTTCAAATGAAACAGTCAAGTAACCATTTGTTGTTGTTATCCATGATAAAGAAAACTTGATTAATGATTGTATTTGTGAGCCAGTTGTTGAACAGACCGAAACAGGTCAGCTTTACTTGCAAAATCTCTCGAGACGAGCGTAAAGTTAGCTAGCTCAGATGAGTCAGTTGTTTTAGCTTTTGCTTTCAGTTTCGTCGTTAATTGTTGTTACACTATCAGTCTGGCTTTGCAACTGCAGTAGTTGTTATATCAGCTTTTTGTGTTCGTGTATTTCTCCTCTGCCTCGCAGCATAATAATAATGCAGCATCCTGTTTTTGTATCTGCAGCCCTTCAGGTAAACTGGTCCAGATTGAATATGCCCTGGCAGCGGTAGCAGCTGGAGCACCTTCAGTCGGCATCAAAGGTATGGAGTCACCGAAATGTTTGGACCAAAAGTGAGCCATGAGTCTTTCTTTGAGGGTTATTGCACCATCGTCAAGAAAATCTTCAACTAAGTGGGACACTAAACTACAGGAATTTGAAGTCTGGTTGTTATCAAAAGATGCTACAAGATGTGTAATACAAAGTAACAGTTGTTATTATTACTGGGTGTATTTAAACAGACTCAAATTGGATGTAGAGCTGTTACTGGTATATTATTGCTCTCTTCAGAGTAATTTTTTTTGACGTGAATGTGCAAAATGTCAAATGCAGAGGACATTTGACTGTAGGTTAAATGTGGCAGGGGTGCACAGTTTGGAGAGTCTAACCTTAACAAAAAGAGAGCTAAACATTTTTATTGATAAACTATATAAAAGTAATACAAGTTTTGCTTTTCTGACTGCATAAAAGTAAAATCAGTGGGTTGAGCTAAGAGACCTTGGTGCAGTAACTTAAGTACTCACCAGCATCTGTAAATGCCATGGTCAACTAAGCCTAGATGAAGCTGGTTTGAGATTACAGTTTGGAGAATTTAACCTTAATAAAAATAGAACTGAAATTGATTAGGTAAATTTAACAAAGTGCATAAAAGTAATATAAGTTCTATCTTCCTACCTGCAGAAAAGTCAAATCATTGGGTTGAGCTAATAGATGCTGGTGCAGCACTAAATGCTATGGTTGACAAAGCATAGGTGAAGCTGGTTTGAGAAAATGATCATTAGTTAGGATCTGTAAAGACACTAATTGTGATGCTCTCTTTGTTTTTTCAGCTTCTAATGGAGTGGTCCTGGCGACAGAGAAGAAACAGAAGTCCATTCTGTATGATGAGCAGAGCGTTCATAAAGTGGAGCCCATCACTAAACACATAGGCATGGTGTACAGCGGCATGGGGCCGGACTACAGGTGGGGATTCTTTGTGGTTTGAAAGAATCAGAGTGTCAGTGTTTTGTTCTGCGGCCACTTGATGCAACAATATTCTAATCCTCACCAGCCTGTTTGCATGGCTATACTGGAAGGTTTTAAACCCTCAAGAAATGTCATGTATTCTACATTACTATCAACCATTTTCCAAAGCGTTCTATAAAGTTTTTAGATTGATTACCTGCCTTCCAGATAGTCAATGGCTTCAGTATTAATGTGTTTGTATGACCACTGATCCTCACATACACAGAAAAATTAACGAGGTCTGTCCTTGCAGGGTTTTGGTCCGACGAGCTCGGAAGTTGGCACAGCAGTACTTCCTGGTTTACCAGGAGCCAATCCCCACAGGCCAGCTCGTCCAGAGAGTGGCCTCTGTAATGCAGGAGTACACACAGTCTGGGTGGGTATATAAAAAAGACAATTAAATGCACGCTGCTTATAGACATATCACCAGATGTATTCGGCTAGCAGTTTATTGATTTGAGCTGTGTTGTTTTCTCCTCCAGTGGAGTGCGTCCTTTCGGGGTGTCGTTGCTGATAGCTGGATGGGATGAAGACCACCCCTACTTGTTCCAGTCAGACCCCTCTGTATGTTCTGTTGTTCATTTTCATATTTGTCATATCTGAATCTGACACATATTCCAGTCATATTCTCAGTTTGCGGTAATTCAATGTAAAGACTATACTCTTGATAATACTGTATATGCCTGAAGCATAACTTGTTCCTGACTTTTTGTCTTCTGTTTCTGACTGGCAGGGTGCTTATTTTGCATGGAAAGCCACAGCCATGGGAAAGAACTACGTAAATGGAAAAACATTCCTTGAAAAAAGGTACATGTTTACAGTAAAAGGCATTTTCTTTGTAATGAATAGAATAAAATGATGTGTGCAGTAAATGTGTATATATGTGAATTTTGATGGGCTGAGCTCGGTAGTTGCTGTACATTGTGTATATATATTACAGTTCAGTTATATTCATCTCACAGAGCAAGGGCTCTGTGTGTTTACTATGACTCTCAATGATCAAAGTTGATAAATACAGGTGTAAAAAGACAGTTTATTGTGGTACAATTTAGAGATATAATCAATTTAAACTTGTGGTTCAGTTTGAGGCATTTTTTAGCATTGTCATGCCTTTTTGAGCAAAATCAGAAGGAATAGAAATCGTTTGTGTTACTGATAAACTGCAAAACAACAAAAGAAAACTATAACCGGTATGATGTCAGCGCAGATACAACTGAAGCCCCAGTTTGTTCTACAAATAAACCTGAAGAGTACGGTGAAACTTTTTAAAATTGGTAGATGACCACTTTATTTTCATTCTCAAGGTATAACAATGATCTGGAATTGGAAGATGCCATCCACACAGCCATCTTGACTCTGAAGGTATATTGTTTGTTATAACAATACCTGAGGCATTAAAGTCTTTCTTCAGTGTAGCAACGTCTCTCCTTTTATCAGTCATTGACACTCCCCGATTTTTGTGTTTCAGGAGAGTTTCGAGGGTCAGATGACAGAGGAGAACATTGAGGTGGGGATCTGCAACGAAGCCGGCTTCAAAAGACTCACCCCAGCCGAGGTGAAAGACTACCTGGCAGCGATTGCGTGAACACCCCCTGCCTGGTGACGGGTCTCTCTGGCCACATTTCAAGACGGAGACATGACAGCGCAGTAGCCAACAGTTGCATGACACATCTTTTTAATACACCACAGAATCATTCATAAAGAGTTTGACATTATTGTGTTATGTCTGTAAAGTTTCTGCCCTGAGAACATGGAGTATGCGCATAACTTCACTATAACCAGGATTATTAATGTGAGCTAGCAGGATTAGACAGACTGGTGCATATTTACTGAAGGTGACAGCCTTTGTGTGTGTGCAACTAACTTGGCTGCCACTCACAAATGCACTCACTTGACTCCCATCAGTGATAAGTTGTCACATAACGAATTGGCTTTGTCAAAAACGTGTATCCGTATTGTGAAATGTGGCAGTTGGCTACTGTGCGTATGAGAAGGAATGTGGGCTCTGATGAGTGAAATCTCAAGTCTTCCACTGAATCCTTCAATTTTCTTATTTCTCATTAATGTTCCAGCAGCAATGCAATTTTTCTACAAATCAAGCACTGCTTTATGCATTTATTAAAATCTGATCACTTGTAACCATTGCTGAGTGTGACAAAGGGCCAAAAAATTGAAATAACTAGTCAGGCCAGACAGATCCTTATGTGGGTGATTTGTTCATCCTGAACTTGTTTCCCCTCAAAGCTCCTGACTGCACTTCATCAGCACTCTTCAAACACACTAGAAAGGGGGATAAACAAAAGCAGCAAGAAGGGAGGATCCAGTAGAAAGCTTGAGATTTTACTTAAGGAATCTGGTTGCCTGTACAGCAGTTTTACAAAATGTACTTTTTTTTCAGGCTAGAAACAATTCTAGAGTTTGTATTTTCTCTTCTGGTATCTGTCAGTTATTCAAATAAAAGACAGTGAGTTCATGTTGTGTGTGTGAGTCTTAAATTTAAAGCCATTGTACCGTTAAAACATGTAACATGTCAACATGCTGTCAGCGGCTACGTCATGGTCTGTGTACATCAACCGGGACACCTTTCCGAATTTTACATGTATCCCTACGCCCATGTTATGAATAATAAAAAAGTACTAAGACAGCAAATAATCACAACAGCACTGACCATCCACATCTGGTGCATCTCTGCAACTATGAAAATAGTACTATTATGATTATGCTACATTTATAATTTAGCCAACGGGTCTATTTTTTGAGACCGCTTTATTGAAACAATTTTATAGCACTTTCTGTACACAACTTGAGTCTACAATCGCAATATTGTAAGGGGGATTAATTGTAGTTGTAATAAAAAAATAAAATAAAATGGTAAATACCTTGTAAGGATTAAAGTGGTTATAGGTTTAAACAGCGTTTTTGTTTGTACATTCAGATACTGAAAAAATGTATTGTTTGATATGGACAGTCTGAAAAGTTTTTTTGGCTTTTTTCTTAAGAATTTGGATTTGTGACTATAAAATTTGGTCAAAATAGTAAGCAAATTAATCAGAACTGTGAACAGAGAATCCTGTCATATGCAGTGAATACAAACAACACATTTTCCAAAGTAATAAAAAGTGAGGGTAAATATGATCACCAATAAATTATGACAATTTAATCCACAGATGTTTTGTATGTGTGCAGGACTAAAATAAATGTAGCAGTATTTCTCTGAGCTCCCAGCAAAAGGTACAGCTTACATCAATGTCTTTCTTGAGTTTCTGCAAATCATTATTTGTTGATTAAAAAAAAACAACAACCTGTGAAGCGTTTTAAATGATATCGACGGATCTATTTTTCTGTGCGGCAGCTCCTCGATAGTTACGTCACAACCTCTGATGACGTTTGTGGCGCCAGAAATCAGTTTAGAGAGGAGCTTGTGTGTGTCAAGCTGGAGGATATTTGCCGTTATCTTTGCTGTGCTGGCGGCACTGTGAGCGTTAGGACACTTTTTTAAGGGGGGATAGTGGCTGATTATCCGTCGTTCATGCTTGTATAAGGTCAGTTTGGAGTCAAGATGGTGATACTACGCAGCAGCGGCACTGTCGGAGCTGAGTCGGTGGCGACAACTCCGAAGCGGAGGTCGATGGAGTTGGACACAAGCTCGGAGTTTCTGTCGCTGCTTCCCGCCTCCCAGAGAAAGTCCGCCCGGCTGACCCGGTCCTCCCGGCCCTTGGATGATAGCTTCAGCAGCCCGGAAAACAACACGACGAATGTAAGCGTGTACACATAGACAGCTGGTGTTAGATCACCACTTGTTTTGGTGGATAAAGTAGCTTCAAACGCAAACTTTGCTGTCATATATTGCTAGCGTGCTAAGCTAACTACCCTAGCTACCTTGTCAGCTTGTCACTGACTGATAGAGTAGTAATCATCACTCAAAGTTTCCTAACATTTGACTCAACTCGTGTCTCTCTTTGACATAGATTTTTTCGTGTCAGGTATAACGCTCACTTCTGAACTCTCCAGTTAAAATAAACAAATCCTCTAAATATTAATGTTTTGTTCAGTGTTGTTGTGCGTCATGGTCCTATAATAATAACGTTTGTAAGTTGTTAGACCAGGCTGTAAATTAAAAATGTCAGTACGCTAGATGTTATAAATGTCTAAGGTGGTGTGTTTTGGTATTTCTGTAAGGCAGTGGTTCTCAAAGTGCGGTCCGGGGACCCCTTTGGGTCCTTGAGGGGATTCCAGGAGGTCCCCATCAAAAAAGGGAATAATTTATATTCACTATAATTCCATCCATTAGTAACACAATGACAGGATGTATAACTATTGTGGTCATGGGTTTCATACATTTTCTGTAATAAAACATCTAAAAGAAAAAATCCTATCAAATGGGGGTCCATGGTCTAATTTATTTATGTCAGTTTAGGGGTCCTTGAAGTGAAAAAGTTTGAGAACCACTGCTCTAAGTTGCAGTTGTAGGGATTTGATTGGTTGGCAGGGGGATATGTTCATTCATGAATTCATTCTTTCGTTGAGTCATTCAGCTGGGAAACAAAACAAAACAAAATGTGCTTAATAGACTGTAACCAAACTTTTCACAGAGTCACTATTTTGTGAAACCGCACTGCAGCTTTAGCATGATTAACCTCTATTCTACAAACATATACTTTATCTAGTATATGTGTGTGTGCACGCTTGACATGAATGTTCAGTTATATGGGTCATTAACTGATAGTTGCATGACCTTCTGAGAACAAACTAGTTTTGAATAATGTGTTGCTTGAGTTTTAGGACATTATTCTTATTCTAAAAACAACACACTCCCTCACAGACAGAGACAGATAACAAGAACCTTTATCAGATTGAGTGCAGAGGCAGTGGTCAGTAGCAGCACCCATGGGGCAGATAGTGTTGTAGTGACTCAAAAGTCAGATATTACCGCATTTGCTGCTATGAGGAGCTGGCCTTTAGCTTCCAGTCATTCCAGTCATGGGACAGTGACTGCTACCCAGCAGCCCTATCTTTGCGGTTTACTACAGATAGAAAAAGTCATTGATTTATTTTAAACGACTAATCCACATACTTATACATAGCTCATGTTTGAAATGTATGGAGTTAACATGTTGTAGGAACATTTACAGATTGTAAAATAGAATTTCAAATCCAAGATACTAAAGCTGAATTAAGTTAACTGAAGTAAATGTGGTTACTCATAATTTCAGGTGTGAACTGACCTGCACTCCTGTTGACTCAGTAAACATGGCAAAGTAGGGAACCTCCTGCAAAGACCTGGAAGTTAGGAAATAAATATACTTTATGTTATGATTAACTTGATTTCCTTATTCAATATAGTAGACACTCTTGAACTTCTGCTGTTTATACTGTAAATTATAAACCCATAATGTGACCGTGCCAGGGACACGCTGATATGAAGCAGCAGGAGGGAAGTGGTCTCCATCACACTCCGAAGACCCGAGAACAAAGAGTTAAACTGGAGGTCTCCTTTGCGGACATGGAACCAAAGACCAGCAGCCCTGTGAATGAAGACAAGGCTGGAGGCTGCTGCACCAGGTAATACAGTCAGTTTAATAACTGTTTGATTATTAGCAATACTTTTAACAACCGCTTTTTAAGGGGTCATGGTAGGGGTGTTTGTCTGCAAAGTAGTGAGGATTTTCAGGTCAGGTATTACAAGTGGAAAACTTATCACCCACATAAAGTGATCAATGGCCATCACAGAGGGGCCCAGAAATAAAGGCAAACATGTTTTGTCTGTAACTTGACACTTGCATCAAACATTAAATAACATGTAATATCTCTGTTCTTTACAGTCAGCTGGATTTCCTCATATAGGACAGTTTCCACTGATTATATATGTATTCTTCCCCTGCAAATTTACCTCACAGCCTACTTTTGTAAACAAGTCTTATTATGTTTTTATTTATTTATTTATTTTTTTGGACAGTGTTGATGTCAAAGAAAGCAATACATTCTCCAAATTAGGCATGCAACTAACAATTATTATTGATTAATCTGCTAATTATTTTGTCAGTTAATCATTTGGTCTGCAAAATGTCAGAAAACAAAGCAACAAGAAGCAGGAATTTTTTGCTTAAAGCTGACATAAACGATTCAGTTATTATCAAAGTATTCAATTATTTTTTTGTTGATCAACTTATTTTTGATTTGTGTTTGTCCTTTCTCTCTTCAGGAAATCCTCCAGGCTGCAGAGAGAGGGGAATGCGTCCAGCAGCAAGCAGCAAGCAGGTGCGGTATGCTACCATATCTTTCTATAGTTACACAGCACATGAAGCACGTTAAACAGAAATGAGTATTTAGGAGGGCCTGTACTACTAACAGGCTAACAAAAAGTGTTTCTGTTCATGCTCAAGATGTTCCAGATGAAGTGGAGGGGTCCTCCACTCCCAAGAGGAGCCGCTTTAACCTGCAGAGCCGAGAAGTGGAAGAAGAGGAGGAGGAGGAGGATCGCTCCGTACGACGTAGTTCCCGAATCACCAGATACAAACTTGATTCCCGAAATCAGTCAGTGCTCTACGACCGCCTCATCACCAAGTGAGTTCAATAACATTCACTGCAGTGTCTTTAGTCTCCCTCCAACACTGTGTCAGTTTTGTATCACCATAAGTAGTACCCAGCTCACATACGCAAAGCTAATGAGTAATCTCAGTGATGAATTTTGATAAAATCTGATGAATTCTTCCTCCTCCCTTAGCACTGCTGAAGCTGTTCTCCAGAAGATGGACGACATGCAGAAGATGAGACGCAGACTGAGGAGCAGAGACACTGAAGAAGAGGTAATAATCCACACTCCTTATTCAAACATGGCATTATGTAACGGAGGGGATTTTGCTGTTTACTGTGCAACATGTTACAAACCTCTGTAATCATAACGTTAATCGGAATTTAACTTGTTTTCTGTGAGCAGCTGGGAGTGTACACCAGGGGCAGAATGGGAAGGTCTCTGAGGACAGACGTGGAGAGTAAAGACACACAGGAGGAGAACCAAGGTGAGACAGATTAGATTTAACAGCCACTTCATGCAGGCAGCTTGGGATCGAGATCAAAATATGCTTTATTTGTTTTGGGGAATATAAAGGCATGTTGTTCCTGCTCCATTCAGTGCTGGAGAGAATTCATTCAGCTTCATTCATCTCAAGCCCCCAAGTTGCTACTAGACGTCTAACAGCCAAGTGTGTTTTCTTCATCTTAACTTCGATGGGCTATCATATCATCAAAAGCAGAATTGTTTACATTTTGTTTTAAAAATGGCAATCAGCAATATATTTTGAATAATCATTGTGAGGCTCATTTTTATTCACTGGCAACGATGTGAGTTGTTGTTGAGTGGTTTAATTATTCGTAGTGTCTCTACACTACTGCATGGACCTCAATGTGTTCAAACGTTTAGCTTAAACTTTGTATGTAGATCACATCTTAATATCTCTTTTCTTTTCTTTTCTTTTTCAATTTAAATTCACAGCAGGGGATGAGGATGATCATGATGAAGAGGAGGAGGAAGATAGAGAGGATGATGATGATGAGGAGGAGGAAGAAGATGACGACGACGATGATGATGATGAAGATGGCGAGGAAGAGGAAAACCAGAAGCGTTATGACTTCAGACAGCGAAAGACTGTGGTTCGCTATCAGGCCCCACAGGATGGTACTGCTTCTGTTCAGCTCGACCAATGAAACAATAGACATTTTGATATGTAACAGGTGTGAATAATAAAATTAACGATGGCTGCCTCAGGTTCAGGGTCCTGGTACCGTGTAGCGTGCTGTCATGGGACACTGGAATAGAACCGAGCCATCGTTAACGTTATTAGTAACACTTGTGCTTTTCCTACTATGACTAAGCCTGTTGTGAAAAAGCCCTATTGATCATTAGATGGATCGATTCAACTCTATTGCCATTACACACAGAAGGCACCAGTACAAAAAAACGCAGTTAGAATCCAACCAGACCAGCAAACAATAGCAAGTGCTTAGATCATGTTCTTTAAATGAGAGATGTGCCTTCATGTTAAAGGGTTGAGATACAAAGAAATCTCTAATTTGTCCTAATGTCCCAATATGACAGTTGACATTGTTCAAATTAGTTTAATTTACTTCATAGCAGAGCTTGGTATACCCCTTTTTTGGGAGGTAGGGCTACTTTGTAATATACTCTTACAAAGTAACTGGATTATTTGTTAGAATTCTTAAAGCAAATTTGGTACAGGAGAAAAAAAAGATTAGTGACATTTACAGCTTAGTCTTTCTCTGTCCTCTCATACTTGTTACATAGTTGAATATTTTTGCTAAGTTATAAGCATGCCCTATTAAATACATTCACCTGAATATCTGCTAGCTTTCCACTGAATTTGACATTTTGATTAAATGTTTTGTCAGAACCCAGAGAGCCCAGGAAGCGCAGCATGTACTTCAAGGACCACTCGTCTCCTACCAGACGCAGGTTCAGATTCAGCTCCACGGCCCCCAGGAGCCCCTACAACAGAAGAAGAACCAGCCTGTTAGTATGACAACTCAGCCACCAACCATTCAATATGAAAGTATGAATGTGAGAAGTAAAACATCCGCTAATAAGGGATTTGTTTTCTCAGTAACCCTTGATGGTCCGCTTAATACCACATAAAATAGTCTTCCAACTTACTGTAGGACACATTTGACGAATTATCTTGAAACGTGACTCACAGTTAGGTTTATCAAAGTTTATTCTGCAAGAAAAAAACATTTACGCAATCACTTCTGAATGGCCTGATAGCTGTTACGCTTACTCATATCTCAAACACACACACACACAGAAAGAACATGGGCCAAACATTAAAAAAGTTGTTTCTTTGATCTGTCCTGGTGTCATAGTGCTGTCTCTAATAGGCTTTAGTATCATCATTGCATGTTAAATCCATCCCAAAATTCCCTTTTTTCCTCTTTTTTTTCTGATTCTCTTCCTCCCACCCTCAGGAGTAGTTCTGAGAGGTAAGACCCCAACTACTTATCTTTTGTTGGTGTTTTTTAGTCTGTAGTTTGTTTTTCGGGATGCTGTCTGTTTCTGCTAACACCGTGGTTGTGGTGGGGGGGGGCACTATGGTTGAAGTATTGGGATGCCGAACCAACATCTGAACTTTGTCACTGTTTAAGCATTGTTGAATGTCTTTTAGACAAACAATGAATACATTTGTTTTAATGCTTAAATGAAAAGTCTTTCAATTAGTTGACATGATAGATTGCAATGTCTCTGTTGCAAATCTGAAAATGTGGAATTGGCAGCCTTTCAAAAGTTTAAAAAGGGGATGCTCTTGATTTTGATGTCATCTGTTGATCTTCTTTGAATCATCAAACAGCAAATATTACTAACACTGTATTCCTATATTTCCATTTTTGACTGGACACCATCTTTTCATCATTTTGTGTTAATTGATATCTTCCTTTTTTGAGTTTTTATTTTTTTATTTTTATGTGCATCTAATTAGAAGTTTCCCTCACATTTAAAAAAAAGTTGATTTGTCAAAATAACCATTTAAAATCACTTCTGTAAATCAAGCACCCCTTACGTGTTGTTCAGATAGTATGTCAGTGTGGTGTCATGAATGGTGACGGTGTCATTCGAAGTGGTTGGATGAGTTGCCCCCGTGTTATTGTTGCACATCATACATAATCAAATACTGCCTTTCTACTAAATCCATGCATTGTTACTATTGTTTCAACAATGTGTATGTTTGTGTGTATTTGTGTATTCATGAAAAACAGCGATACTTTCTAATCAGTGAGTAGTAATTGTGGTGTGTTTGTGTGTGGAATATGAGTGTCTTGGCTTACTAGCATTGATTCCTGTGTTGTTGCAGAGAGTGACATCTGTTTATGATAAACTGATAGTCACCATGGTACAGATTGGATTAGAGCTAATGGGTCTTTTGGGTGGGGGGGGTTTTTTTGCATCTTTTGCCATTACAGACGGAGACACGCCATCCACAGTAGCGACTCCACGTCCTCCTCTTCAGACGATGAGAAATTCCAGAGGCGGAGAAGTAAGAACAGGAGCAGGTCGGTCAACAGGTGAGAGCAGCTGCAGCTGTCATAAACAAGTACAGGTAGACAACAGTGGTGTTTTGAACACAAAGGTGGGCGACAGATGATAATTCCAATCGGTCAAAAAACTAATGTGACAGCAAACTTTTTCCCAAAAAGTTTACTTTCACAATTTTATTAAATTATATCTTAATTACTGCACTGCAGAAAGTGGGTGAATAAAACACATAAAGCTTGCAGATTTGTATCTTAAAGATAACTTTTATAGAAGTAAATTACACTTAATTACTGTTGTGACCTCTTGAGTCCCTCAGTAATAATATTTTACATATTTCCACTACCCATCTTTTCAGTTGAACAATGATTTTCTACAGTAATATATACAGATAGATCAGTGGGATCACTGTCTTAATGTGTTTCATACAGTATACTCTTATTTTTGTACAAATCTCTCAGGACAATCCATATGCTTTTGCTGTAACAAATCAAAACTGCCGTATAATGAGATGTGATTCTCATGTGTTCCCTTTTTCTCGTGCAGATGTCTGCCTATGAACCTTGTGAAAGAAGACCTGCTGGGGATCCACAAGGACAGAATGAAGATTGGAGCCAGCCTCGCTGATGTGGACCCCATGCAAATAGACAAGACGGTAAGCTGCATGGACACAGACAAAGATGAAAGATTAGTTGGACAGAGAGAATAATGAGAAAACAATCTGACATAACAATCTTTGCGACCTCAGGTGCGCTTTGACAGCATCGGAGGTTTAAGTAGACACATTTCTGCGCTGAAGGAGATGGTGGTCTTCCCGCTGCTCTACCCAGAAGTCTTTGAGAGGTTCAAGATACAGCCACCCAGGTAAACTATTTGTGTTAGTCAACAGGAAGAAGTGTTGATGCTTTGCAAATTAAAAATGTCATCAGTTATAGCTGTGCATTTATTTTACGTTCTGTGGATCAATATTTTATTTAAGTGTTCTTTTGAGAGCAACCAAAAAGTATTGTTTTATATGTGTTAACATCTGTATATTTTACATGCCTGCTATTTATGTCTTTTCTGTATTTCTCCTGGTTTTCAGGGGCTGTCTATTTTACGGTCCTCCAGGCACAGGGAAAACCCTTGTAGCCAGAGCGCTGGCCAACGAGTGCAGTCAGGGGGAAAGAAAAGTGTCGTTCTTCATGAGGAAAGGAGCTGATTGCCTCAGTAAGTGGGTGGGAGAATCTGAGAGACAGCTACGCCTGCTGTTTGACCAGGTAAACCAAAGTGGTGGTTTCAATGTTCTCAGTCAAATCCAGTCAGAGATTTTCACATTTTATTTGAATGTTTTTGTATCTCTTAACCATACAAAACCAAAAGAAAGAATTTCATAAAGCAGATACTTTGAAACCAACACACTATACTGTATTTGGACACTTTATTAACAGAATAAATCAAGTTAATGTCTGTTCCTTTTTAGGTATGAGGTCTGAAAATAAACCAAATTCTAACTGATTGAATCTGTACTGAATTCCTCCCAGGCATACCAGATGCGTCCGTCTATCATCTTCTTTGATGAAATTGATGGTTTGGCTCCAGTCAGGTCCAGCCGACAGGACCAGATCCACAGGTGAGCAGCTGTTCTTAGCTTATGCAATACGTGTGTGTTACTGAATAGACCAACTGCATGTGTAATGTTGTTAAATGTTGTGCTCCAGCAGTGATTTGAAACAACTTTGATGCAGCTGCAGCTCAACAAATTCCTTTTAGAACTAAAAGTCACTACTTCACCCTGTATTAAACCTTAATTTGGCTCAGTGTATTGCAGTCATCTCCCCTCTGTTGCAGTGAGTGAGAAAAACTTAATCAGAGTCCGCTTCTGTCTCTGTAGTTCCATTGTGTCCACCCTCCTGGCTCTTATGGATGGATTAGACAGTAGAGGAGAGGTCGTAGTGATAGGAGCCACAAACAGACTGGACTCCATCGATCCAGCTCTCAGACGACCAGGACGCTTCGACAGAGAGTTCCTCTTCGGCCTGCCGGACAGAGAGGTGAGATACTGTAGAAGGATTGCGATGCTTGGCAGAGGCCATAAAAGAGAGAAATGACATGTAGGTTATAGTCAAATCATCAATCTTCAGACACACATTATGTTATGCTTATGTGTACTCCTGCTTATGTGTAGCTATTTTTTCTATGTAGTATTTTTGATGTCATATTTTTATGGCAGGCGAGAAAGGACATTCTGAAGATCCACACCAGACAGTGGACTCCTCCACCTACTGACTCTTTTCTGGAGGAACTGGCGGATAAATGTGTTGGTACGTTTGCACATACACATCTGAGTTTGTTGCTAAGCTTCCGCTCTACAAATAACACATTAGGTTGCAATTGTCCATACTTTATAATAACATCTAAGAAGCCATTTTTATTTTCTAAGAACATACCACATGTTACCATAGAGTAACATTTACCAGAAATGATTATCTACTTTAGCTCCATTCAGAGAAATTCTACAGGAAACACTGCACAAAGCTTTGTACACTCAAGACTACAGATAAAAGTTTGCTAATAGTCTTAGTGCCGTTACCAGCAAGCTGATTGTCTTTACTTGGTAGGTTATTGCGGAGCAGACATCAAGGCAGTGTGTTCAGAAGCAGCCCTGTGTGCATTACGGCGCCGCTACCCACAAATCTACTCCTCATCTCAGAAACTTGTGCTTGATGTCAACTCTATCGCCATCACAAACAAAGACTTTATGTCTGCCATGTCCAAAATGGTGCCCGCTGCCCAGAGGTATGTCCAAGATAACTTATTATTTTGCTTTCCTTTTTTATTTTAATATTCTTACAGCCCCAGGGTTGGTTTCTTGCATATGGTTATTGAATGAACGTGCTGATTGTGATTCACAGAGCTGTAGTGTCACCAGCCAAGGCCCTGATACCTGCCATCCGTCCTTTGCTGAGCGCCTCCCTGCAGAACATCCTCGACACAGTCAGCAGAGTGTTCCCGCACGCTGAGCAGGGCTTAAAGAGGAGGAGAGAACAAGGTGCAGTCCTGCTTCATTTTCTTCTCTAGTTCTGTCTTGCATATATTTATACTGGCCCTCATCTGCCCTGGTGTTCATGTTCATGCATTCTTTCATTTCATTTAACAAATTCATTGTCCCTATCTCCATAATTAATTACAGACTAGATCACACCTTAAATTGTTCATTTGCCAACCACTTTTGGTGCTTCAGTTAGACATCAGGAGTCACTGCTGGAGTGTGTGTGTGTATTTTCAGATCAGCCCTGTGGTTTGTCTGAGGATGATCTGATGTTCAGTGAAGATGAGGACTGCACCAGTGGACAGACCTCTCACTCTCAACTCAAAACACCTGCTGCTAAGGGACTCCTCAACCTCAACAGGTGCGTTAGAGATGATGCAGGAAGGAAATTTTGTGCAATTTGTTTACTTATTGTTTCAGATTTTTGTTAAGTATCGTTATACATAATTTCTAAATTAATTCATTTTTTTTCTTTTTTTTTAAATTTTTAATTTAAATTTTTTTTTAAAATGTTTAAGGTGTAAGAAACAGCTAAGAGGAAGTAAATATTAAAATACTGTATTGGCCCGAGTATAAGACAGGGTTTTTTTTTCCTGGAAATACATCTGAAAAAAGTGAGGTCGTCTTTTATTAGGAGTCTAAACTTTTAAATGTCAATATACGTTCACAACAACAGATGGTGCTAAAAATCTGTAAAACGAGTGTTCCCCTCCTGACTGAAGCGAGCCACCGTCCCTCACAACTAGCCTACATTGCCAGGGATTTTAAAGATGAAGAGACACAGTGATCGTCTCAAACAAAGTGGCTCAATAGTAGGCCAAGTTAATCAACAACTGAGTAACAGTAATGTAATGAATGTTGCCGTCAACTCGACTACTTCACTGTCTCTCCTCTGCTCTGTGTATGTGGAGCGGAGAGAGGAGAGAAACTCAGTGCGACCATAAGTGACAGCAAAGCGCATCGAAGTCACACACTGAGCTGAAATGAAACAAGTGCACATAAATTTGGTAAATAACATGAATGAACATAGTCTCTACTGCGTTTTGCTGTCAGTTATGGTCGCGCTGAGTCTCTCTCCTCTCATCCGTTTCACTGCGGGGGGTGCGATAAAAGTTTTGCTTGTAAAAAGCAAATAAGAGTAATTTAATCCAAGTTGTAAGTCTTTTTCCAAAAATGAGTCTTCTTATAATCAGGGTCGTCTTATCTTTAGGTGAATACGGTAATTTAAAAAATCTTAAGGTGGAGCAAAAGCTACATTGGGAAAGATTAGTCATCTATGGAGGCTGACCCAGTGTAATCCTGGACCCTTTACATGTCTTACTTCATCTCCTTTTTTCTTTATCTTAACTTGACATCACAAGTTCTGTGAGCCATTCGTTGTCCCAGCGACCCAGATCCTTTTGAAGATCATTTAGGCAACTTAATTAGCCCTTGACTTCAGTTCAGTGAAAATAAATCTGAACTCCCCATCCACCTCACACATCTCTCTGCCATCTCTCCTTTTTCAGAAGTGTGTTGAGCCAGCCAACCTCTTACCGTCCCAGGATGCTTTTAGAGGGCCGACCAGGTTCAGGTCAGAGCTCTCATCTGGCTCCTGCTGTCCTCCACACTCTGGAGAAATTCACTGTGTACACACTGGACATGGCTGTACTGTTTGGAGCCAGTGCAACTGCACCAGAAGAGACCTGTGCTCAGGTAAACAAAATACTACTCTTCTAAATAAGATAAAATATTGTAGTAACATAAAACAATTAATCAGATTTGAGTGGCGTGAAATCCAAATGGATATTTACAATTCATACACCCAAGATCCATAAAATTAGACCTGACACAGAACCAATTTAGACTGAAAACGCTGGAGTTTGCTTCTTCACGTCTCTTCTCTTGCAGCCTTGTCAAATTCAGTGTGTTCTTTTCAGTGAACCTCACTGGCCAAAGTGGCTGCCACAGAGAATGTAGTTCATGGGCCCCACTTCCTTCTGTCATGGATACTGGGGATAAATATGTACTACAGACAAATACTAGTATGAAAAAGCCATGATAATAGCAGGGATGAATGAGAATCAGTGTTACCAGAGCTTGAAGCTACGTCTTGAAATTACTCTTTTTTTTTTTTACCAGCAGTTAAACTACTCAAAGGCATTTAATTTATGATGATATTTCCACAGAAAAGCAAACAAATCCTCACTTTTAAGAAGCTGTCACCAGCAAATGTTTATAATTGTTACTTAACTTATATAATTGCAACAATCAAATTGATCCTGAAATCTACAGGATGTCTTTCAGCCTGTACCATCTTATGTTTCATTAAAGTATTATTCTACTAGCCTCTGTAGATTTATGTAAATATCTTTATTATTTGTAAATATCTATTCCATAAGTTAATGTTCCCATGTAACATGCTCTGCAGATTTTTGTGGAAGCCAAGCGAACCTCTCCCAGTATCCTGTACATCCCTCACATCGGACAGTGGTGGGAAACAGTGGGTCCGGCCTTAAGAGCGACCTTCCTCAGCCTGCTCAGCTCCATCCCTGCCTTTGCTCCCATTCTGCTGCTGGCTACCTGCAATCTGCGATACGCCCAACTCAGTGCAGAGGTATGGAAATAAGAGTGATACACTGTTGGCTTGGCACAGCATTAAAAAAAAAGTAGTAGTGGAGTCACACACTCATCTGCAAGAATGTCTTCTCTCACCTCTCACTTTTTCTTGCCACAGGTTCAGGAGTTGTTTCGGGTGGAGTATGGGGAGGTTTTCCTTGTCCCTGTCCCCACCAGCAGAGAAAGAAGAAACTTCTTTGAGGACCTGATCTTAAACCAGGCTGCTAAGGCCCCTGCCTCTAAAAGGAAAGCTGGTGAGAAATAGATGAGTTTGGAAACAAAATCCAAAGTAATTAATTTTTACTTAATAAATGATCTTGTGTGTCACATGACACCAGCATGGTTTGGTAACAGAGAAGGGTAGTGGTGATGTGTCATGTGATACACCCAGCACAACCATTACCTATAACACAGAACAGCACTCAGTGTGGTTAATGTGACTGTTATTAAAATGCCTGGCAAATGTTACTGAAACTGGCTGTGGGAAGAGGGAAAATATAAAGAGGAGTTACATTTCTTTTTAAGAAAGCAAGATAATGTGTTTATTAGATGGGAAGAACAAAAAGATTAAATAGTGCACAATACAGGACATTTCAGGTGCAGGATGTTGGAGAGTAAATACAGAGGACAGTGGAAAGTCTGCACAATGAAAGTCAATGTGATCTTAATGTTGTGAGAATAAATATGACTTTATTTTCAGTGTGTGTATCATGTCAAATTCCCAGTGTGAATAGACAGCGAGAACATCTTCATCCTTAAAAAGAACCATAGTCTAATAAAATCATCGTCTGTGAGCAAAAAGTGTGTGTGTGTATACACTTATAAAGGTATTGAATAAACACAAATGTAGTGTGCAGGGTTGGAATTTCACAGCGGCCATGGCAGCCACGGCCGTCGTTGCCACTCACTCTGGCCACGATGCCCCGAAAATCATCGTACACCCTACGGCCACCATGGCATTTGTGCCCCTGCTACTGTCAAAATCTCAAGATTGCTTTAAAAGTGTTAGTGGTCTTTTGGAACTGCAGCAGTCCTTGCAGCTTGGATTGGTTGCACACCTCCTTTCCAAAACAAACAGTCATGGTGATTAAACCGGTAAAAACACTGAATAAAGCAGTTACACATTAAAAATCACACAAGATGTCCTTGGGGGCTGTGAGCCAAGTTGCTGCTATTATTTGCTCAGCTTGTTCTTCCAGACGTCTGATCTGGTTAAAAGATACAGTTAAAATGACCAAGATCCAAAAGGTTTATCGTAAAAATGTGTCTTGAAACTTAAAAACACTTAAAAAGTTAATTTATGACAGAGTTTCTGGCAGACAACCACAACACAGACGTATTATCTTGTAGGTTTATACTCTTTGGTAGACGCCATTGTGGCAGACAACCACAATGCTGACACATGCACACAAGATGATTATCATCTTGTGCGCGCATACTCTTTGGTTGAGGGAGTATGACGCCATTGACAGGCGACCAAATGAAACTGACTGTTACCTTGATTAAAATGACTGATTTCTCTGGGTTTGAAAATTGTAAACATTTGGGATAATGTAAGATGATGAGTCAGATTAAAGACTCTCTCTCACACACAGTATTGCACTTTGTTTATCGGACTCTGTTGGTCCCAACAAGATCCCTCCTGCTGTTCGGTTTCATTCCCTTATTTGACACACACCCTCCCTCCCTTCCTAGAAGAACAGGAATGGCAATTGAGAGTGGTCAGAGAACAAGTGGAGGAGTGCTTTACTTCCTGTTTTTTACTGTAGGTTTTAGTAAGAGGCATAACTTTAAAGAGACATATAATATGACGACTTCAAATGTTTGTTTTTTTATTGATATTTACAAAGTGAATAATTTATGTTTTTCATGTCACTCATGTTTTTTTCTAATCAGAAAGTCAAGTTATTTATTTGTAAGCTCCAAATCCTCTTATTTCACTCAGTGGCCTTTGTGCCCTAAAAAAATTTGCGACACCAAAGGCCAAATGGCCCCTAAAATGACGAAGTTCCAAGCCTGGTAGCGTGTATGAAGTCTGAGTTTGTATGTGAGGTTCGAGTGCATCTGTTAACTCTTCTCTCTCCTCAGTGCTCCATGCGTTAGAGGTGCTCCCCGTCGCCCCTCCGCCTCCCCCACGTCAGCTGACAAAAGAGGAGGTCCAACGATTGGAGGAGCAGGAGGAAAACACCCTAAGGGAGCTCCGCCTCTTCTTGCGTGACGTCACCAACCGCCTGTCCCAAGATAAACGCTTCAAGGCTTTCACAAAGCCTGTGGATTTAGAGGAGGTAGCTGTTCTATTATATTCTGTTCTCTCCTAATCTAACAATGCCTCACTTGAAGCTGACTCACTGTCGGCCAAGCTGAGAATAATATCGTTGTTGTACTGTCCTCCATCAGGCAAGCAAGTAGGTTTGTATTCAGTCTGCCAGTGTCTTCTTTTATGCTTCCACCAGGGGGCGCCAAAGTCAAGAAATTTTAAAATCCCACAAATAAGGATTTTTAGAAAAAGTAAAATAAATGACTGATCTACAACACAGTGAGCAATTGATACTCACTCTGTTGCTCATATCAACAGATTTTATGCACTAAAAATTCAGTTTGATCCCTTTCCCCCTACAGTTGTACTCACAGCAGCCTCTTGGTCACGTATTTTAGGTTCCAGATTATGCTGAGGTGATCAAGAAGCCCATGGACCTGTCAACAGTTCTCACTAACATCGACCTTCATAAGTATTGGACGGTCAAAGAGTTCCTTCAAGATGTGGATCTCATCTGGCAGAATGCCCTCGAATACAACCCAGACAGGGACCCATCAGGTACACACACACACACATACTCCCCATGCTCACGCAGAACATAGTGTATTATTATTTACAATAACTGATTAGATGATGTAACTGTTCTAATTTATTTTTGTTACATCTATATTTAGTCTGATGAAAGAAATGATTGTGTGTGTGTGTGTGTGTGTGTGTGTGTGTGTGTGTGTGTGTGTGTGTGTGTGTGTGTGTGTGCGTGTGTTTCTTCCAGACCGCCAGATCCGCCACAGGGCATGTGCACTGAAGGACACTGTCCATGCCATCATTACAGAAGAACTGGATGAAAATTTTGAGAAGATTTGTGAAGAGATCAAAGTGTCACGCAGCAGCAGAGGTGAATGCTGTGTGTGTGTCCTAGTTAAAAGGCAAACGTCACATGATTAACTTTGCCCTAGCCTCGGGGATAATTTATTTTATCACTGACATTCTGTGTTCAGTTTTAAAATATCAACCAGTGAAGATAATTTTAGTTACTGAGGGCTGACTTCACTCAGTGACTTATTTAGTAGTTTGAAATACTGTTATGAAGTATTTTACCAAGCTTATGTTTTTAATGTGGTACTACCATATTTGCCTTTTTTATGTTACTCAAATTATTATAGAAATAACTTAAGCTTGTATTTTTTCACCCCTCTCTCTTTAAATACAATTCAACTGTGATTTAAACAAAGGCTGCACAACTGCATCTACTGGTTAAATCAGGTCATCAGTTTCAGAATGTTTATGGTTTGTTTGAGGTGGATGAAAACTGTTTCTTAAAGCTTTTTTTTTTTTTTTTGACCACCACAGGATGCTCCACTGGACAATTTGCTCCCACCTTCTACCATGTTCTTCCTAAACAGCCCAATGCTCCTGCAGAGGCCAAACTTAATGACATGACCCCACAAAGCGAGCCAGCCGGAGCCACAGCTGCAGTTACTCCCAATGCAACTGCCTCAGCTGTTACAACACCTAAACCCTCAGGTAAAAAGTCCCGTAGATAACAAAAAACTAATAATTTAGGTACAAGAATTACAACAAACAAACGTCAATATCTTTCTGTCCCTCCAGCCCAGAAGAAGAAACGCCGGAGGAGTCGCTGGGCCACTGGCGTCTACGCAAAGAAGAAGTCTTCCTCCTCTCCTCATGTGTCCAGAGATGATATTCAGTTAGGTTCCGATGAGGAAGAGGAAGATGGGGATGATGAGGAGGAGGTTGAGAAGGGAGGAGCAGCAGAGCATGATGAGGGGAATGGAGGAGAGGAGGTGGTTGATGTAGAGTCGGTGCCTGCAGCAGCTCACAAAGGTAGTTCTGAGTCCACTGCGAAGGAGCAGGACAGCCAGGAGGAATGCGAGGAGGAAGGGAGAGAGGAGAGGAGTCAAGCTGCTGAAGATGAGCTTATTGTGTGTGCAAACCAAAAACCAGAAAGTGACGAGCAGAGACAGAACGAAAAAGAAAAGGCGGACGAAGCTGTCACAGATCAGTCAGGGGGAAACCACCAGCACAGAGAGGAGGGAGGAGATGAGAGCAGTGAAATTACTGCAGTGAACACTAACAAGCACAGCCACGCTGAAATAGGAGAAAACCAGGGACAATCCTACACAGAGGATTGTGGTGAAACTCACAGTGAAAAGCAGACAGAAACTGAGGCTGAGAAATGTCAAACTGTAACACAGGAAGATGATAGGAGCAGCGAGGTAGCTACAGCAGAGGAGGCAGAGCAGAACAGCGAGGCTGAACCAATGGAGGTGGAAGCAACAGAAACGTCAACCACAGAGCCCTCTGCAGCTGTCAGAGGAGAAGACGACACTAGCACAGGTTGGATATTAACATTGTTGTACACTCAAGGATATAGGAATTTATGAGTGGCTTGTATTTGTATGTCAAATGACAGACCTCTAAAAATGTAGAGAAAATATCAGGGGAAATGCTTCATTCAGTAAATCCATATTGTAACTAATAAAAATCATTAGTGTGATGATGACTCTTCAAGGCATAGCATAGTGCAATCACAGTGACTGTATTGGCAGTCATTTATTATAGTGGGCTAAACATTATATGTCTCCCTGCGTGTATTTTGTGTCTCAGAGCGCAGCGGGAGGCGAATGACTCGGGCTCTAAAGAACGCTGTGTTGCAGCAGCAGGTGATTGATGTGGGGAAGGCTCTGCAGATCCTGGATCAGGAACCTCCTCCTCTGGTGGTGGACAGAGACAAATTAAAGGTGTTTGAATTTTTTCTGTTCTTCTTTCATCCTGTACTTTTGGGTTTTTCTTCAGATTAGAGTATGAAATGTGATGTTGTAATCTTCCTTTAATCTTTCTCTCCGTCATGTTTTCCTTTGCTTTCTCTAGGAGCTGTTGGAGAGCGTTGTGACCAAGACTGACGGCTACGAAGTCTACAAGCTGGAGAAACTCTACGCTCTGCTCTGCCAGAGCATCTATAGACACAGACGAGACTACAACAAAACTGCACTAATACAGGTTAGTATTACACTGTATTGCAGAGCAGATGTGATCTGGAGGCCTTTTTCAACGCAGACATTTGACTTGTCATAGCAGGAAAAGCACAAGTGTAACTAATGACCTTAACGATGGCTCAGTATTCAGTATTGGTTACATTTCTATTTCATGTTATTAACATGGAAGGTTATTTTTGCCTAAAGTACTTTCATGTTTCTAATCTATTGTCCTTTCCTCATCTTTTCATTGGATCAGGAGTTGGAACAAGAGATTGAAGACTTCTGTTGACTTTTCTACAGCCCATCCAGCCTTTCAGCTGTGTAAATATACAAACATTAGTTATATTTTGGTAGAAATACACAGGCACATCTTTTTGTGCACTAACTAAATCTTTGTATTACCTCTTTTGTTTATATTTAAATAAATAATTTTCCTCTGAAATGGTGCTGTGTGCCTTTTTGTGTGCTCAAGATGAACATCACACTACAACTGTAAGATTAGCAAATGTATGACCTTTGCCATGAATTTTAGCAAACCCTGACTCACTTGTCCACTGCAGTGATAATATCTTTGTACTATCTTTTTAGCCACTGGGTAGTTTACACCCAGGTAATAAGTTACTCTGATATATATCTCCTGTGGTAGAAGTTGTTTTTAACCATGTGAAACTGAATGATATAAATATATTTTTACTGCAAAACTATCATGCATCTACAAAATATTTAAAGTCCCCTTTCACTCAAAAATGTGTTCTGCTTATTGTTATGTCTGTATGATATTTGAACTTCACTGTGCAGAATGATGTATGTGCAGAGCTTGACACTGGAAGGCTGTTTTCACAGCTATCTGCTGGAAGTGGAAAGTTTCTATGCGCTCATTTAAAATCAGATTTTAAGGTGTGGGCCTACAGCAGGATTTGTGACATCATAAATAGTTTGGAAGCCAATCCTGGTCAAATATTAAATTTATACAAGTATGATGTGGAAACTTGAAGCCTCCAGTGCACAAACACTAAGAATGGACTTTACAGTTAAGTAGGATACATCTTGTGTCCAGCAGGAGAATTTCTGAAATGAAATATATTTGCATATTTATAAATTCTTGAATTTATAATGAGGAAGGAAAAGATTTTTTAGGGATTTTAACAAGATAATTGAACTTTTAGGGGGTGGAAAAAAACAGACATTATTCAAACGAGTATTTTATACAGATTTTAAAACATGTCTGGAGGGGCTCTTTAAACTGCTTACAATTACTTAAATTAATTTTCCCACAGGTATGGTGTATAATACGGCAATAAACGGCACTGCAGTGTAGTTATTAAAAAGTAAAGTAAAAACGGTCGATATGATGAACAGAAAAGCTAAACAGCCCTAACACCAGGTGTAGTGATGCAGGGAGAGTTTGCAGAGTTGTCCTCAAGTAGCTTCATGCTGCCCTGACAGGTCATGTAAGGACATATTGGCAGACAGCCTGCTCGGGAAACGCAGAGTTTACGGCCTTCTTTACACTATGTTACGCGCCATATTTGTTTCTAGACACTGTAATAACATTTCTTTCTAGACCACAGTAACATATTCTCCGAAAATACGTTTTTGCTTTAATTTCCTAAAAAATTTGAGAGCACACACAGCGAGAGTCGCCGAGGAATGACGTCAGGACGTATCACATAGAATGATGACGCCGTTTGATCATTATTATTAAAAAAAAATCAGCCGTTAAAAATATCAGAGAATTAGGTCAGCAAACTAAAACAGCACCAGCGGACAGGTTATCAATGTAACAGCTGTGCTTTTGTTCAGGTAGCTTTGTAAAAGACGTGACCGGGGCATGAAATAACCTGTTTCCAGAAGAGGAGAGAGAGGTGTCCGGTGTTTTCAGCATCTGCAGCCGGGAGCCGGAGCCGTTAGACCGGTCCGTCCGTCTGTCTGCCTCCGCTGCGGGGTTCTTAGGAGACCCGTAAGCCCAAATAACGTAAACGCTGCTCGGGCTGGGGCTGAATGGTTTAACCGGGGGAGAAGGAGAAACCTCGACAGATACTACCAGAGGCAGGAAATTACTCCTCGCCTCGTTTCGTCTCGTCTCGACAGCCTGGTAGCAGCACAGTCACATTTCTGTACTTCCAGTAAGTTTACCGCCAGACATGATCAATAGTAATGACCGGCCCGGCTAACACTGGCTAGTTGGCCCCAGCTCATACACATGCTAGATGCTGTAGAGCTATGTTAGATGTCCTTAGATGTGTTAATTTATTGCTTTAACGATACTTTGATGATAATAATGATAATAATAAATCACCGTAGCTAGCTCACACCTCCAAATGATTGAGCTGCCGACTGTTAATGATCTCATGATGGCAGTGCAGCATAGCATACTACTGTACACAGTCACTGTTATTGTTAACAGGTTTAACCAGCAGTAATGAGAAGTTGACCACACACATATTACACTGTCATACAAGTGGATATTTTGGGCCTTTGTTGTAGCACCTGTGTCACAGTAAATGTTATAAATAAGGCGGTTAGCCATCAAGTTAAACAGTGACCGTCACTGATTTCCTTTAAGACACAAATGCAAATTAAAATCAAATATTTTCATTAACCAGACAGTGTATGTAATGGTGTAGAACAACATTATTATATGATAATGATTAAATAATGTTGGTGGTATTACAATGTGAGCCCCACTAACATTGCTGGATGAACCTGCTGGGCCCCTACCAACCCCCCAATTCACTCATTTGTTCATTATGTACAGTATTCCTGTGCTGGACTTGTACCTGGGCCTGTAGGTTTGTTGTTTGATTAAACAGGGATTTATTCAGGGATATGCATAATGTATGCACAGTATCATCTAAAATCATTAATGTCTTTAAACCAGATTTTGACACAGGACTACTTAACAAGACAGGGCCATGGACATCAAGGGCCTAATTATGTCACTTGATATTGTGTTTTAGTAGTACACCTTCCCAAGCAAATTACCACAATCAAATTACTTTAAACCAGTTAACACACAGTGAGCCTTGGGCCTTCCTCAGAGTGTCTGGAGGTTTTGCCTTCTTTGCCTGGCTTGCCAATGTAACAGGTCTCTATGTGGGGTTACCCTGTGATACACTGAAGTGCATGGTTGACAAGAGGGGATTAGGACATTGAGGGCTGCGACAAACAATTATTGTTATCAATTAATCTGCCGGTTATTTTTGTGATTAATTGATGAATCATTTGGTCAAGAAAACATCAAAAAATGTGAAAAACACCCATCACAACATCCTGATGATGTCCTTAAATGTCTTATTTTGTCCAAACAACAGTCCAAAACCCCAAAATATTAAATTTACAGTAATGTAAGACCAAGAAAAGCAACACATTCTAAAATTTGAGATCCTTGACCCAACAAATGTTAAACTTACTACTTAAACATATGTATGATTATTAAAATAGTTGTCAATTGATTTTCTGTCAATCGACTAATCATTACAGCTCTAAAGACGTGCATCAATGTAGGGTTGGGCGCTAATTCAATATTATTGTTTACTTTAGTCTTTTAGTAAATTCATATTTTCTCATGGTTTAAGAAACTTTTGTAATTTCAGGGATGCAGCTAATAGGATTTTTTATTATCGATTAATTGATTAATCATTTAGTCCGTAAAATGACAAAAAAACACGAATTTCCAAATCTAAGGTGACAACGTCAGATTACTTGTTGATTTAAGATTAATTGATTATTAAAGTTGTTGATTAATTTTCTATCAACCGACTAATTAATTGCATTGCATTGACCTTAAAGTTAATGTCAATATTAATAACCTTTCATTTTGCATTCAGTTGCCATATCATGTGCTGTACTTAATCAAAGTTGGGGGGGAATCCTTGTCATATATCTTGTAATGTCACCCATCACAATGTAAAACTATATTTATCAAAGTTTTTATGTGATGATTACAAATCTCGTACCACTTGTTAAATCTGTTTACAGACCCACATGACTCATTCTGTTAGTCATCATACTGAAGTATATAATTACATTTCATCCCCCTGAGCACTTCATTTAATCCAGTCTTTTGTTTACTCTGCAGTATGTGTTTGTTTAGCTATATGAACGCCAGGCATTACACATGACATGTGGCTCTTATATGACAGTTGAATTGTGAAATACAGTATTATGCATTTGAGTAGGAACAAGATGCAATTTGTTGCGTTTTATATTAATCCTTTGTGGACTTGGTATGTGCAATATTTGTTGAATTACAGAAATAGTTATATACATACTGTATGCAAATGTGGTGTTGTCATTCTGTATTATGGTTATAAGTAGGGCTGCAACTAACTTTAATTTTTATTAAATGTATATATATCTATGACAGAAGTATTTAAGAATAAAATGTTTTTGTACAGTTTACTATTTTTTTGACAAATTACTTGTATGACATTTGCATATTTGTTCTTTCTTCCACCAGCAATTCCTAATTCAAGGACTCTATCATGTAAGCACAACCACCTAAGACATGTGAGCCTCGACACTTCTGTCACAGATCTTCTTTTGACCTGAGTAGAAGTTACCAGAGTTGGGTTGACAATGTCGAGCCGTCGGAAGTCAACCACACCTTGTATGGTGCTGCCCTCTGATGTGGTGGAGCAGGAGGAGGTGGAGGAGAAAATAGAAAGGACAAAGGAGGAAGAGGCGGAGGGGGAGGAGGGGAAGGTGAAGGAGGGAGTAGAGGAGGGGCCAACTGCTGAGGAGCTGGGTCAGGCGGTGGTGGTTGTCCCCACCCCACCAGACACAGGTAAGATTCTTTTTGTCCCATTCTCCCATCGCACAATCACACCTGATAAGCATGAAATAAACATCAGCTTAGTCATAAATTCACTGTAAATTTCAATTAACGTGAAGGAAATGAGAAATATCTGTCACAATGAATGTTGTATTATTATTACAGATGAGCCCAGTGTGTCCACCATAGAAGACAGTGAAGTCCTTGCTCCCTCGCTGAAGCGCAGCGCCACAAACCCTCCTGAGGATCCGAACAGTGACCAGTCGACCCAGGACCAGCAGTGTGATACCCCCGAGGAGGGAGGAGCAGACCCCGCAACTGTAGCCGCCATCTCTCTCAGCAAGACCCCCATCATGAGGATGAAGACCAAATCTGAGCCCAAGAGGATCGCCGTGTCCTTGAAATCAGCAGATGAGGTGGCGGAAGGTTTTGGAGGAGGCGGTGAGGGAGAGGTGGGAGGAGAGCAGGAACCCATCGAAGCTCCTCTGGGGCCGATGACGCCTGTGGAGATGCTGCTGCATGACTCCATGAAGCTCGGAGGAGGCGGCTTGCTGGTCAGCCAGCCCTCGGAGCAGCAGAGGAAGTCATCCATTTTAAACCCCACAGTTCTGCCTGCTGGCCTGGCACAGGTAGAGAGGCTCGATCGTAATGTGAAATTTCCTCAACAGAGACGTTAGATGTCAAATTCAGCTACAGAACAGCAGCCTCGCAGCTCATAGACATTCACTGTCTTGTTCTGGGACACCTGAGCAGGACAGCAGCTTGCCAAATAGAGCTTTTGCCACAGTGTTCGTATTAACAGTCTTTCTCATCTCTCTCCATCTCCTCCTCTATTCCAGGTGCTTTCTGCTTTTCAGGCCCAGCAGACTGCAGCAGCAGCTCAGCCCCAGCTGCTGATCCCTCTCAGTAGCATCCCGTCTTACAGTGCAGCTATGGACACCAACCCTCTGCTGGGCAGCATGTACAAGAAGTTTCCCTACCCCTCCATGGCCGAGATCAGCAGCCTGGCAGCACAGACGCAGTTCACAGAGGAGCAGATCAAGGTAGATGAAAGTGGGCTGAAGTAGGGATGGATTACCTCAGCTGACAGAGGATGTTGTGGTTTCACCCATCTGTCTGTTTGTTATAAAATATCTCAAAAAGCTACAAGTAGAAGCTCCTTACTCTGTATATTTTATTGGATAAAAAGCCCTTCAATCTTATTTTAGAATCTAAGTCTGAAGTGTACTAAAGAATCATTTCTCAATCACTTTCTCCTAATTGTTAGATACAGTCAAACATCTGTGATCTATGCCCAGGTATGGTTCTCTGCCCAGCGGCTGAAACATGGCGTCAGCTGGACTCCAGAAGAAGTGGAGGAGGCCAGGAGGAAACAGTTCAACGGCACAGTGCACACGGTGCCTCAAACCATCACTGTCATACCTGCTCACCAACTCTCAGCAGCTGCCAATGGTCTGCAGTCAATTCTTCAGACCTGCCAGATAGTGGGCCAGCCTGGCCTGGTGTTCACACAGGTAGGTAAGGAAAGAATATGTGTTATGTTTGGCAAGTATCGGCTTTGACTTGCCTCACTTTGAACCCAGTCAACTTAAAACTAGTTGACGTCGACAATAAATCAACTAGCATTGCCTGCCTTGGTTTGATTAATGACTGAAGTCAGCTTGGCTTAAATTTAAGTGACTTTTATTTAATAAACTTGATTCGACTTGAAACAATTTGATTGACTTTGATTGTATTTATTGGACATGGACATGATTTTGACTGTCAGAATGCTAACTAGGCACAGTGCTGGAAGATAACTCTAACTTTGATTATGGGCCCACTGATACCTGGTATTAGCATCTATTCAGTATCTGGAGACCTTATTTTGATAATGACATGCAATCCCTGGGCCGTTGCATTTACACCTGATATTAATAAGTGTTCTCGTTATCTCGATCTTGCCTAGATTGTGGTCGGATTTAAATATGCAAAGTAGTTGGGCGGGGCAGGCTGACTTGTCAAAAAACATGGCCTGTGCATTTATGATTTACACCTCCATCAACACATGTTTTCCTTATCAAGATAAAATATTATAAGTGTAAAAAGGGTCTTAATTATTCTGCGGTAGAGCTGGATGAAAGAAACAAATAGTTAATCACCTGCAGTGTACCAGGTAATTTAACATAGGTAATATATTGATATTTGCTATATGGTAAAAAGAAGCTTCTCTTTTGAATTTCATTTCAGTTTATTTTTAATACCAATGCTGATAATATTATTGTACATGGTAAATATTTTCATTCAACAATCTCTCAGACCATGCCATAAATACTGGATATGTCTCTCTCTCACTCTCTCTCTCTCTTTCTCTGTCTCTGTCTCACTCTTTGTCACTCTCTCTCACACATACACACACACACACACACACATAAAATCGCATCTACTCTCCCTCATTGAAAAATCCAGAATATTCAACTATTTTCAGTTTCAGAAGTTTAACTACTTGACACAAGATCTCTCTTTCTCCAATGTAAAGTCCATTCTCAGTGTATGTGCATTGAAGGCTTCAGGTTTCTACATGTAAGTAGCATACTTGACCACAATTGGCTTCCATACTAGTTATGATGTCACAAATCATGCTCGTAGGTGCACGCCTTAAACCCAAATTTAAGGTGAGCACAGAGAAACTTTCCTACTTTAGCAGAAAAATGTGAAAACAGCCTTCCAGTATCCAAGTCTGTACATACATCATTCTGCACAGTGAAGCTCAAACATCCAACTAAAGTAACAATGAGCAGATTTTGAAAAACACACTTTGAGAGGAGGTGGACTTTAAGCTTGCCAAGAAAGTATACAGTGACACAAGTTCAGTTATGCACCTGAAGCCAGTTTTAGTTCCCTACCCATAGATTAAAGCATTTAAAATAAAAACTACAGTTGGCCCGGTATTTGTCTGATCTACACACTCTATCTATTGTTCCTAGGTTGGCCCAGGAGGGAACCTTCCAGTTACCAGTCCCATCACCCTGACAGTGGCAGGGCTGCCCAGCCAGTCCCAGAGCTCCAGCAGAGTTTCCTGCCAGCCCACCCCGACAAACAGTGAGCTCAAACGGGCTACCACTGTCCAGCCTCCCTCCCTCTCTCCACAGGTGGGAAAAAATCTAATTTATGCCTTTCAGACAGATTATTGTTTGATGTTGTGCTCTTGTTGCTGTCAAGAAGCAAGTTAAAGATATCTTGTGTTCAGTTTGTGCACAAAGGTAGCACATGGTGTGTCTCTCTACGCATTCAAACACAGAAAAGTTTCACATGTCTCATCTCTAGCCATTTTGTCTTCCTCCTGGCAGGTATTTGGTACTGGCACTGTGAAACCCATGTTTAATGTATAACTCACCCCTTCTCTCTCTAAGGAGAACTCAGCCCTGAGCGCTGACACATTCAGTATGCGGCCTAAGAAGTCCAAAGAGCAGCTAGCAGAGCTGAAAGCCAGCTACCTTAAAAACCACTTTGTCAGTGATGCCGAGATCGCCCGTTTGATGAAGCTCACCAACCTGACAAAGGGAGAAATCAAGAAATGGTTCAGTGACACGAGGTACAACCAGCGCAACTCCAAAAACAGCCATGTCATCGTTTTCCATGACGGAGGGGGCAGAGGAGGCGGCAGCTGTAGTAGCACTGCTACCACCACCATTGTCATTGACTCAAGCGACGAGACACCCACATCTCCTCATCCTCCCCGCACGCCTCCCGTGAAGGAGAAGGAGACGCGACCCAAAACATGGAATCCATTCCCAGACTTCACTCTGCAGAAGTTTAAGGAGAAGACGCCGGAGCAGCTGGTGGTTCTGGAGGAGAGTTTTGAGAAGAGCAGCACCCCATCAGATGAAGAATTGAGCCGCCTGAGGACAGAGACTAAACTGACACGCAGGGAGATCGATGCCTGGTTCACCGAGAGACGAAAAATGCCATCTGTGAGCACCTCCTCCCCAGATTCTGAGGGAGGAAAGATGGAGACAGACGGAGGAAAAGCAGGAGAAGGTGGAGGGAAAGGAGGAGTTGCCTCTTCTTCTCCCTCTGCTTCCTCTTCTCGTAAAGGCAGTCAAACTCCTCCCGGTGGGCGCAGTAAGCAGCTGCCCACCACGAGCAGTACCAACAGAGACTTAAAAGATAAGAGTAAAAAGTCTCCGGAGCAGCTTCATATTCTGAAAAGTGCCTTCGTGCGGACCCAGTGGCCCACTCCAGAGGAGTACGACCAGCTGGCAGAGGAGAGCGGCCTTACTCGGTCCTACATTGTCAGCTGGTTTGGGGACTCTCGGTACTCCTGGAAAAACGGGAACCTGAAATGGTTCTTCCAGTACCAAAGCGGCAATGTCGAGGGGCCAAATGGTGGAGGAGGCAATAAAATAGGAAGCAGCGGCGCTCGAAAAAGACGGGGCCGTAATCGTGGTTGGGGGCGGTCCCGAACCCGGAAGCAGCCAAGGAGGTCTGCCTCCTCCTGTGCAGATGTAGACAAATCTCCCCTGTCGAAGAAATTCAAGACTGGGCGTGAGTTCCTGAAGGAGTACTACCTGAAGCACCGCTTTCTCAATGAGCAGGACCTGGATGAGCTTGTCACTAAGACCAACATGAGCTATGAACAGGTAATGGAATTATTTTTATCCACATGTGAGAAAAAACATATACATATATCATTGTGTCATGTTACAATCCACGACTCAAAAGCTTATAAGGGCGAAGAAGTAAAATCCATTTAACGTACCTTCTATGTTTCCCAAAAGCATCGTAACTAGCAAGTTGGCTGCAGGAGTAACCTCAAACTACATTTTCATTCAAGTTTATATTGTTAACCTTTAAGTTTAACCGTTATCATGACCAACGAAGCTCTCTGTGAAGTGACTTGGATGAATAAATAAAACCCACACAGGAACAATTGATTTGTGCAGTTTATCTGCCACTTTCTGCTGGAACCATCCTCCTCTCCCTCTTTTTAGCTAATACACCGTTCTGGCCTGAAATGCCAATTTCTTAATGCCTTGATGCCTTTATTTGATAGTACTTGTGGAAAGATGACAAGAAACACAAACCGGAGACGTTCATGGTTGGGGTCTGAATCCCTGAACCTCCCATGAAACTAATGCTTGATTTTAAGTTAAATTTGTGCTTAAGAGTAACATCTGCCTCGAACAGCAGTTAAATTGATAAAAGTTTACTTTCTTACGCTTACTTCCACACAGTTTTCCATAACATTTCTGCTTTGTGATTCATGTATTTTTTTGAGATGTTGAACAGCTTACAGATAGAACATGTGTTCAGCAGTCTTTTCAGCGCCAACAAAAGTCGACAATAAGAAGCCCTTAACGCTATGCAAGTGCACTCGCTCTTAAGTGTTACTTTGGAAAATGTGTAAGAGTGTTTGCAAATAGGTTCTTAGAAGCTGGACCCAGGAGTGTAACTAGGATTTTAGAAATGCTGAGTGCAAATTCCCCTAGTAGAACCTCACCCACCCAACAAAATTTCACATTTTATGTGTTTAACCATTCATTCATCTCCCTGCATTATGGTCTAAATGTTGTGTCAAAGTCATCTCTACAATGTCAGGTGTGTACTTCAGGTGGCAAAAACATTTTTTGCCTAATCAAAACCTTTTAATTTTAAGACATTTAGTCCAAACAATGTCAGAATTTGCCCCAAAGAATCCATGAAGTATATATGTGTGTAATCGTAGAATGTAAACTCATCTTCATGTCATTAAAACCACGAAATATTACAAAGGACGTGACCTTGGTGTCCTCAGTGGCAGCTACAGCCCTGCTGTCAACACGTAGTTAAGGTGTCTCTCTCTCTTTAATAAGGTGAGGGAGTGGTTTGCCGAGGTCCAGCGACGCTTGGACATGGGGTCAGATCCCTTCCTGGAGCCGACTGTAGGGAGGACGGACGGAGAGGAGGGAGGTGAGGAGGAGAGAGAGGAGACGCAGGGAGAGGCGTCGACGGCCACCGAGGAACAGACCGGCACCGGGATGGGAGATGAGGATGATGACGAAGAAGATGAGGAGAATGACGGCGATGATACAGATGACAGTGAGGTTTGGGAGCCGTCACGCAGCGTCAGGAAATCCTTGTCGGTATCTGAAGACTAGTGAATGTGGAAAGCGCAGAATGTTACACGAGAAATACTGTTGTGATTAATGCTGGAAGAGCTGTAACAGTTAGCTGAACCAAGTCTTTGTTGCCACTGATTTGCATGTGTACTCATCTGTAACATTAATTCACTTTATTTTTAATATTTCTAAATCATGTCTACATGAGAATAACAGATGGATTATTAGCTTCAGCTCCCTGTCTAAATACTTACCTAACTGACGGTATGTAAGGTGTAACATTTGAGAAGGAATCATGGTAAAAAGGGAGTTTTTAGCAACCCCTGCGAATCATAAATTACACATCAAACATAAACAAAATAGCAGTTCACCATATTTTGTCAAAAGGAATACCATGAAGTGCAGTCCTCATCCACACACATCCATACATCCTTCTTTAGAAGCAATTGATGAATGCTGACTGTTGTTAAGGGGAGACCTTTCGGAGGAATTGACAGTTTACATGTCCGCCAAGCCCCTTGTTAAATTTGCACTCATTTTTCACACAGTGATGCTGCATTTCCTTGAGAAAAAAGTGTTTGTTAAATGTATGTTGTTGTGAGCAAAGGCCTAAATTCAAACTCATATCTCCAACGTTACAAACGTTTCATCCCTGCTCCCAAACTGAAAAAGTGATCACAGGAAGATGTCACTGCCGAGCGACGTCCCCAGTGAAACACTTTGTCCACGTCTAGCGTACATCTGTTGTGGAACTGTTTTTTTCTAGCACCTGTGAAGATCATCACAGTTGTTGAAAGCCACATTCACCCAACAGGTTGTTTGAGCTGACATGGATGCATAATGACGTTGAAAGTTTTTATCTCTGAGATAAACTGTGATATAAGACAAAGTACCTTAATGCAGAATGAATGCCAATGATGTGATACTTTTAAATAACGCAGGATGTCTACTCAAGTCTTCCCTTCATAGCCTACAAATGAAACACCTACAAATGAAAAAAACTGATGGAAAAAGTCCACGGTATGTGTTAAATATGCACTGAAAGTGATGTTTTTAAACCAATTTCACACCTTTTTGATAGAACACATCCTGTGTTATTGTCACCTTTTTAAAGGAGGTTATGTAGATTCAGACAGTTTGAGACTGTTGTGCCAAAGTTGAATGTGTTGTCTCCTGAGCAGTGAGCTACAGTCTGAGGCAGAGGCGCCGTTCGTGAACTTAATAATGGCCACTGTGAGGCAGACTTCGGTCCACTGAAACGATAACAGAGAAAGAAATACAGTATTTCGCCGCAGTGATTTTGCTTCAAATGTGCTCTTGGTGGGCTTCTGATGGGTTGAATGGATGAATTTAATTATGGGGAAGCAACAATAGAGTTTTCCCCAAACCATGTAAATGCTACTGTAAGCACCAGCTGCAGCTCCGATGTAAATTTAGAGCAAATCAATCCACAAGTTCATTACCAAATCACCAACACCTTGCCTTCAGGCTCAGTGGAACCCAACAGTTCATGTAAAAACTGAGGCCTGTGAATCATTTTGGGTCCTGACCTGTACTTAAAGAAACGCTGTTAAACAGTATTTCAAATATTTCAATGATTTGACTCCAGTCTGCACTGAAGAGAAAAATCGTGAAGCACCTAAACTAAACTTTTTTTTAAAAAAATGCACTTTGTCCACTACATGGTGGACTGATTAGGCACCTTAATCTCTTATTATACCCTTAAATGGCTCTGAGAGACCAAATCTGTTTTATATGACTACAAACTGAACCAGTATTTTGCCTTTTTTAAAATCCTTAGTGTGTTTTCAGGAGGAGGAATCTTACCAGTTTATCCACTTTTCTAATAATGTCTTGTTCGAGAGTTGGATGTTTATATGGCTCGAAAAAACAGAACAATCACCCACCGCTTTCTTTTGCTAAATTGCACAATTTGAGCCCCATTTTTAATCTCTTCTCCTTTTGAAAATGCGCATGTGTTATGTTTTGTATTGTTGCTTTAAATCATGGTCTCCCATCTCTTCTTCTCTGCTTCCACATGATCCTGTTTGATTCTTCCCCTCTCCTCCAGTCCACTGTTGTAAAATGAATGCCTAGATTCATGATGTGCACTTCCCAAGACATGTTTCTGTGTCCTGTTGGTTTCTCTGTCTCAAGCAGACAGACAGAGCTATAAGGACATCTTCAAAAGACTGAAACTATATGTGTTCAGACAGTCTTTGGATATTTAGCTTCCTGTCGTTGAAGGAATTGTTGTGATGCCTGAAGAAACAGCACAGCATTCCCTCTGTGGTGGGAAGTCTACCAAATAACGTTCCTCTTTCCAACTGTTCTCTTCACGCTTTACCGCATTAAGATGGCAAGGACAAAACTGTCTCAACTACAGTTCCTCACCGATAGGAGACTTTGATGAAGCTTTGCAGATAAACCTATGTGCCTACATGGCTCGTACACTTGTTTGAACAGAATTTCACCAACTCTTGACAGATAATGACGAGAGAGAATATGTGAAAGCTTTGGAAATCACATACTGTCGAGTGATTCTTAAGGAAGGCTTGTTCAAACCAAGTTGTGACGCATGACCGAGCTCTGCTTTCCGCTGATGCTAAAAGATACTTAGATACTCTGAAGTTGACATTGGAAACTTCTGTTCTAAGTCCTCAAACAAATACCTTGGTGTTTCGAATTTTATTGTATTTTGTCACCAGGCACTTGTCACAGTACATGTTGGCATCTTTAGCTATCTGAAAGAGCAGTTTCAGTTACCATCTTTGAAACAAATATTGTCTGCTAGCTGTAAGCTAACTAAGCAAGCTAGTTGATAGCAACTGAAGGAGAGCTGAAACCTTTACACATTTTGCCGTAACGTGACATATGCCTGGCCATGAAAAATAACAAATTCAAAGATATTAAGGTATACCTTTTGTCTAATACTGCATGCAATAACCAAGACGAACAACTGCTCATTTTGTACATACAATATTTGGGTTGGTATACTAGTTGCCTAATCTGGGCTAAACAAGTTTTCTTGGTGTAGCTTTGATAATACCAGTTAGTAGTCAGTACCAAGGTGACTGCAACCATGGACCTGTATTGTTTTGTTAATGTTTTTCAAACTTTTCCAAATCATGGACTCATTTATTTAAGCCTTGCGTCACCTTTATCCTGGAGAGGCTTACTTCAATTAGCGAGCTCCATTTTAGTCGGAGTTCTTTGCTCTGAACTTGTTATCGCTACCAACTGCAGTCATTCTGCGGCAGCCACTTTGAACCCCTCAGTAACCGTTTGGTTTGAGGTGTTTCATGTGTTAATTTCAATACATGCTACAAAGTGGCTGTCCACGATTAGCTTGTTTTAGTCCACAGGTTAGGCTTAATCCTGCCCCTGAGTATCCAGCCCACAGTCTTTTACAGTGTGCTCTTTCTTTACTATAGTCGGTCTGTTTTGAATGGTTTTATATGTTTCTATCTATGAAAACTGTGTCTTTACAACTGTGTCCAAACATCAGTGGATTGCTTCTTAACAAGACAGACTCATACAATATGTACTATAGAGTAGTGTTTTTGAAATAGAATCAGTTTTAGAGTTCAGCCAGTGTTTGGTTGCAAAAAATATAGAATCAGAACTCAATAGAAAAGACATGCACTTTGTTGAAGGAAATACAAAAACTAAATGCCTGCTAGAACCTTAGAAATATTTTTCCTTGCTAATAATGTATCCATGCTTGAGGCTCAACACCAAATTTGTTTTGAAAAGATACATTAAATGCCACTGACAAATTATTTAAAACCTTATGAGCAACACTTTTAGTTGTTTAAAGGGGCACAAGTACGATACTACTTTGAAAACGGTTGTATAATGTCTTCTGTGGCTCTGGTGGGAACTTTCTAAAGTTTGAGAAAACAACCCCGATGACGTCATCAGTTAATATTGTCCCCATATTAGGTGAATGATAGGGATAAAAATACCATTCTGTTTTAAATATTTATCCTCTAATTAAATAGTTTTCCCAGGTCCGCTGAAGTGCCACGTCTGCTCCATGAGTTGTGATTTTATATCCAACACTCATCATGTATCCCAGTTAACGTTGTGCAGTAGAGCTAAGAGCTAACATTGTGATCTAAGTAGTTTACCTGCTGTCTATTATTGCACATACTGTATGTCATAACTGTATCCTTCGCTATACTTCTGCTATAGTCCTCACTTGTTGTCTGTATTTAGACAGGTAGTGGTTGAATGTTTCTTACAGCAGTCAGAGATTCAAATGTTTTCACTATACAGCAGCCAGCTTTTTTTTTCGGCAAAAAAATACACCATGTCAGAATTGTAATATATAAATGTGATTTTATTTACAGTGGAATTTTCACTTTCCAGTTTTTCTGATCTAATCCTTGTCTGTTGACAGTTTTAACCCAAGGTTGTTGCTTCTTATGGGCGTGCTTTGCTTTTAACTGTAAACTGAACAGCTTTCCCTTTGTTCCTGCTTCAATACAATTTACATTGCCAGACACGTTCCACTGAATGATGACCGTGATCTCTCAGCTCTTGCGTTACATTACAGTCGGGGCCCTGTGGAAAGCAGACACTGTGGAAAGAATACCACGATCCAGCTGTGACTTTCTACCTTAAATAAGAGGTTCAGTGTTAAAGATATAAAGTTGAGAAGGATGACACTATCATTTCAAAACTCCAACAAATATTTACTGTGTCATTGTAAAAATGTCATCCCTGACTTTCAGCCTTCAATCTGAACTGTCTGAGTGGTTTTACTTTAAGTGTCTGCCTCTACAGCCCCCTCTGGAAGACAGTTTCTGCCCCTTAGTCCCGGTTTTGTTTTTGTCTGTTTGTTTGTTTGTTTTTTAAATAAGCTGTGATATCAGCCCTGTAAAAATCCACCATCAGCTGGTACACCCGGTGAATGAAACTGACTTACTAGAGGTTGGACTTTTTCGTAGGCTGAAGACGATATTTCCATCTCCAAACTCCACAACAAAACAGCTGAAATCGGTGTTATACTGTGTCTACGGAAAAATTCCTTTTGTGGCCCCTGCAATCGTCAGCTTGTAGCTACCAGCTGTGAGGCAGACAATTTGTGCAATGTTAATTTAAATCCCAGCTGTTATTGAGGCTCTGGCTTGATTTCTAGCTTGATTTAGAAAAGATTTATATTTTATACTTGTTTGACGACAAAACCCAATAAATCTTGGTCACAAGATGTGCACTTGCGAGCAGAATGATGAGTGTTTTGTTTTGAAGAAATGTCATATGGACCAGTATGCCAGTATGGATATGAAAACAAAATTTAGATATTAGATAGATATTTAGATATTAAAGTTCTCCTGTTGAAGAGATATTGAGGAAATGCAGGAATATTTGCATGCATAGCAACACTCACACTCTTACTGTTCAATATCCTATCTTTGTAGTTCAACCCCAGAGATGGTATCGCAGTCATTTAATGTTGACAGATGCAAATAGTAGTCTAGGTGTTTTGACTATTGAAAGAACTGCTGAACTTTGAGCGGCAACCAGGAGAGATGACGCTGCTTGGGGTCAGTGTATTTTCATACAGGCAGCTGTAAAGCAAGGTAGCTACGTATAAATGTACAAATATAGCTGTACCTGCGAGAGGGCATCATATCAAAACAGAGACAAAGGTTTGGACGGAGACAAAGGCCGACAAGGTGAGTGATACCAGTTCAGCCTAAATTGTTCTCACAAATTCTGTTCTTTAGATGTAGGATGATACATTTGTGCAATTTTAGAGGAACTGAAAGCTTTATTCCTGATCTTCATTCACTGGCCTGTGGGCAGTTGTTTAAAACATCTTAACTTGTCTCTAGTCAACTGATGCCATGTTTTTTTCTTCCAGAGTAAAGATGCTGTGGAATCTATTTTTCATCTCTCTGATCTCTCTAGGTAAGTGGGTCATTTTATGCATGTGCACGTCTGTCCCTGCCTGACATTGTGATCTATTAAAAGATTGATTTTGATTTAATTTTGTCATCCTGTTTTTCCCATATACTACTTTTGCTATCTTGGTCTATTCTGACAAAATCTATTGTATGTCTGTCTGTCCTGGAAGAGGAATCCCTCCTTGGTCGCTCTTCCTGTGGTTTCTTCCATTTTTTCCCCATGAGTTGAATTTTTCCTTATTTGAATTGAGGGTAAAACAGAGGAGAGATAGAGGATGTTGGATGCTGTACAGATTGTAAAGCCCCTTGAGACAAATTTGATTTCTGACATTGGGCTATATAAATAAAATCAAGTTGAGTCAAACTTGATTGATTGAGATGTAGAACACATCCACAAAAATGTGAATCATGGATAAAATAATAAAAAGTATATAATACTATTACTTACTGTATTTTGCTCCTCACTCCCCAGTCAAGTTCTCACTCAAATTCCATATAAGCTACTAATTATTGATGGATGGGTAACAGAAAATTAAAATAATTACACCATACCAGTTTTTGCATGTTCTAATGAATTCAGTACAAATCTTGAATACTTAACATTACTGCCTGTTGCCCACATTTTCCACATAGTGTTGTAGATATATGAATATATTGTTTATACCTTCCTGTTATTTTTGATTCATCTCAACACAGTATGAGAATAAACTTGTAGAAACCTTATAATAATCCATCACGTCAACTTTTATTCTGTTATGTTGTTGAGTGTTAACGCAGTACAGACTTTTCAGAGTATTGTGTGCATTCATCAGACAATTCTTCCTGACTATAAAATTAAAAACGGGAAATTTTATGTAATCCTTTGGGGTTTTTTTTTACATTTCACAGGAAGGTTACACTTACATGCAACAGGTAGGACTAAGTGCTTTCAAAATGTTTAAATTATTCATAACTTTCATTTGTCTTTCAAAGGCATAAATAGATATTTCTACGCTAAATATGTAAGAGACAATATTTTGAATTGAATTGTTCTGCAATATTTTTCTGTTTTCAGCTATAGATACCTGCAACACACAAAATGAGATCCCGTTAAGAGAACTTAACACCTCTCAGTCATCAAACTACGCCGATACGAGTGGAGTCCCATACGTTTCTGGAAGAGCTATTGATGAGCATAAGAAAAAGTGTTCTCACACAATCAAAGAGGACAATTCCTGGTGGACAATTGACCTGGATCGTGTCTACAACATTTCCTGTATTTCTATCTACAACATACAACAAAAAAATATTGTTATGAATGATGTTCAGATCCGCATCGGGAACTCGTCGGTGAAAAACGGCACTGAAAACAAAGTGTAATACCTTCATATTATTTTGAATTGCTTTATTTCACATTTTCAAGCTTCAGCATGTCTAATATTTTTTAGAATTTTTAGAATCGACAAATAAATTAGAAGACGGTTTTGCTCATAATACACTTAGATTTTCATGCTCCCTGTGACATTTCTAACTCAGCTCCAATGTCAAGGTGTCTGTAGAACAGACACAGGCATCCTCTCAGAACCACAAACATCACACTTCCCATCCTTTCTTCCCCTCTCTGAATTTCTGTCTGTCCATTTTTTTTCTTTCTTCCAGGAGGAAAAACATCACATCCTTCGAATTAGACGTGTACAATTGCTTTAAATTTGATCCAGCCGTGTCGGGGCGCTACGTCACTCTGTACTCTCCAAAAACAAACCATGTAGTCCTGTGTGAAGTGAAGATCTACGAAGCCACAGGTACAATAAATGTTCTGTTACGCAAAGTGAATTGTTTATTCAGCGCAGTGCTCACATACAGTAACAGACTGAGAGCTGCAGAAGAGTTAATACTTTACTGTAATATCTCCTTCACAGTTAAATGTGGACAAAAAGCATATTAATGCAATAGCAGAAACCTCCTTAAACTATATGCTCAGAAGAATTGAAATTGACGCCTGTAAATTGAGATTGACAATGTTGAAGCTAATCATGGCAAAGGTTCTCATTTTTCTGAATTGCGATGGCCACAGGGCTGAAGTATCAAACCACAATAAAATCATTTGATATTTCTAGTTATGTCACTCCACAAACTTCAGGCGGTTCTACAAGGCAACTGACAGGCTCTGCTGTAATTCACAAATTATGTCACTTGGAGTCATTTTTATATGCAGTTGCAGAACAACAACAGGTAGTAGGGAACTGTGTTTTCTCAGATATTCTCTTTCAGAGAAATCTTCCTATTTCATAACCTGTTATTATCTATTATCTTTGTTTTATATTATGAGACTTACAAAGAGTAAGCATTGAAGTGAATAACAGCTGGAAGACTTAGTGAGTAGTCTACATCTTGAGGATGATGCCATCATCACAGAAAGTATTGTTTCTCCTAGGTGACTCAGTTCATTTGTTGGAACACACAGTTTGGATATTTTCACGTATTTGTTTTCATTTCAACTGAAACATTTCACGCTGTTTTTGTTTTCCTGGGGTTTTTTGTTTGTTTGTTGTTGGGTTGTTGTTTTTTTTCGTTTGTTTGTTTGTTTTTATAGATTCAAACTTTAGGCTGGTCGAGGAGAGCATGACGTGGGAAGATGCTCTGTACTACTGCAGGGATCGTCACAAGGACCTGGCTTCCATCCTTAACAACGAAACCCAGACTGAGTTGGCTAAGTTGGCCAAGAACGCAACCACAGACTTCGTGTGGTTGGGCCTTCGCTACACCTGCACCCTGAATTTCTGGTTCTGGGTCGATGATAACCGCTTAGACTTCGAACACTGGAATGAAAATGATAAAACAGAAGAATGTGACATGAGTGCTGCCATGGCGAAATCAGGGAACCAAAACTGGTTCAGCAAGCCTGACTACGAAACGTATAATTTCATCTGTGCAAAGTAAGAAAAATCAATGGTTGGACAGGTGTCGGTGGTGGCATTATTGTGTTGCGACAAACTCTCCTCTAATATGTGTCATAGGGCCCAGTGCAGCAGCTTTCCAAATAAAGGTGATGGTGATACTCTGTCTTTAACCATCTCAAGCAGTATATTTAATTCACTGTTTTCACTCTATATGTTAGGCCATGAATGCACTCTAGCTCTGTGACATTTTTGTAGTATGTTTAAAGTTGTGTCAGTGTATTCTTCACTTGTAAGTCATGATTCTTGGATGTGATATTTACATGTTACTAAAATTATTGCTTGTGTTTTTTTGTGTAATGTAATCGTGTATTTTTGAATATTAGGATGACTTTGAATGGGCTGTCTACATTTTGTTGGTTACATCTGACACGAAAAAGAATTAACACATCAGAAATGTTTGGGATGTCTCAAATTATACAGAAATTGAAAGAAGGCATTCGTGTATCATCAGATTTCCATTCGTGTTAAATACATTTTACGTGGTCACATGCTTTGTACATCTTTCCCGATATATAACACTTTCATGTTCAGCCTTCAATGTGTAGCCTATTTTTGATTGAATCTCGTGTGTTGTGTTTATATTTGGAGCATTTTTGCAAGTGCATAGAAGAACTAGATATATTCATATAGGCCTATAGATTTTTGAGGTTTGCGGCATTATGAAGGCACTTTAACAATGTATATTTTTGTGATATCAATGGCATGTTTAAATAAAAGTTGGGATATATTTAAAACAATTTGTTCGTGTCTGTTTGATCGATAGGAACCTTTGTGTCCAGGAACTATAGTCACTGCATAGTGTAGTCGTCGTGCATTTTAAAGCAAAGGACTGTGCAACCGCGGGATATAAACAATCCACGCATGAGCCGAGCTACAGCTTGTTGGACACGTTTATACAGTGAAATTGTGTGATTTAGTGGCATTTCTCGGCCGCCTGATGGAGATATTAGGAAGCACGTTTGATGACTCGGTGTTTTCGGAGGCGAGAGACCGAGTCTCTGTGTCTTTGTCCTCTTACAAAGCCAAAGTGTGTGAGCCGGAGGTGAGTCTGTTCAACAGCAGCTAACTTCACCACAGCTGACATGACTGACTGACGTTTTCTGGAAAGAACAACGTAAATACAGCATTAGTAGTGACTGACAATATATATTTTTCAGTTTTCCCTATAATTACACCGAATTAGGCTATACTATATATTTCCTATTTTCACGAAACTTCCAAGTAAATTATCAGGCAATTACAGACCCGTAAGATATACACACATACAGTAGCTGTTATACTTTACATGCCGGCTAATAAAATATATTTATCTTAAGAATAAACTTACAAACAAATCTATCCAAATTAGGGCTGGGTGATATGGACTAAATTGAATATCACGGTATTTTTGACCAAATACCTCGATATTGAAATTGCAACAATATTGTTGGGATGATTATTGGTGCTTTCACAAAATATTTACACAATGAGGTTTTTGATAAATAATCATCAGTAATGTGGATATAATAACTAAGTGGCTAAAGGCAAATAATAAATAATAGCTAAAACAGTCTGGTAAGTTTGGAAAATTACATCACTTTATTGTAATGCAGCCTTTGAAACCAGGAAAAGACAACACTTATGCCATATCATGATATTATGATATCCAAAATCTAAGAAAATATCAAGTGTCATATCACAATATTGATATAATACCAATATATTGCCCAGCCCTAATCCAAATGCATATTTTGTCTGCTTACATTTTCAGTAAATGATATTTCCTGGATATGTAATGTGTTTGCATCTGGTTCCAGTGAAAGTTTTTAATATTGCTTCACAGTTTACACTCACCGAGCACTTTATTAGAACACCTGTGCAGTCTAATGCAATCCAACACAACAGCTCTGCCATCAATTCTTTTTATGAAGCTTATATGTTTTTCAGTTTTTGTTGACATTATCAGAAAGGTGATAATTCTACTTTATGTATTATTGAGGTTTAAGTGGGTGGTGGTGGTGTACTGAAGTGCATTATATTGAAAAGTGTTTTGTCCACCCCATTAACCTACATGAAACCACCCACTACAACCTCAATAATAGACATAAAGTAGAATTATCACCTTTCTGACAATGTCAACAAAAACTGAAAATGTATAAGCTTTGTAAAAGTAGAATTTATGGCAGAGCTGTTGTGTTGGATTGCATTAGATTGCACAGGTGCTCTAATAAAGTGCTTGCTGAGTGTATATGTGGCTAAGTATCCAAAAAAAAAGTCTCCACCAGTCATTGAGTCGCTCCATGAAGGATTTTTTAAAATTGTTGTTGTTTTTTCTCCTCCTGTTTCTCTCTGCAGTGGTTTTGTGAGAGCGCCGCTCTCGATACAGACGATTCTTTGGAGAAGCAGAAAGTCCACAAGTTTAGAGGTGACTTGGCTGTGAGGCAGGGCAAATATCAGGTAATTAAACAGCAATTCAATTCAATTAATCATCGCTTGTTTAAAATATGCACCAAAGGCTATTGTGATTCTCTAGTCCCGGTTACAAATTTCCAGTGAAGTTGGTGACATAATTTCAAGATACAGAATAAAATAATGGAGGCACATTTACATTTTATTACTCGGCTTGTTTATGGGACTATTATGCAAAACTGTAGCCATGAACTGGTATTTGAATGTTTCTGTAGAGCTACTGTGGAGATAAGAACAAACAGGACTTATTTATTCCCATGTACACATGAACACTTTCCAACAGAACAGAATATCTGTTGTTCAGTTTTTTTAATATGGGTTGCCATTACTTGTTAGTACCTTCCATGTTCTTGGTGTAATATATTTATAATAGCCAGCAGTGTGTGCCACAGAGACATTTCCTGACAGCATGGAAGGGTCTCAGGAAACACATTTAGCTACATCACACCGGAAATCTTTTTGAAATTGAAACATTAAATACATCTGTAATCTGCTCTATTTGAACAACCCGCTCTCTGCTATCATGGTATGTAATAATGATATGATGAAACACTTAAATAGAAATAAATTAATCAAGTTCCAGTACGTTTATATTAACAATAGCACACAACAGAGGCTGCTTGAGCTTTTACATGTCACACTGTTTTTTTTTTTTTTTTAAGGTGTATAATGTTCAAACTCTTCATTTTCTATCCTAATGGTGTGTGTGTGTGGTGTAGATAGCCCTGGATGCGTACAGCAGCTGCCTGGAGTGGATTGCTGACAACAACCTGACCATCAGAAGGGATGTGCTGGAGGGAATGGCTCGATGCTGCACCAAACTGGGACAGAGAGAAAAGGCGTTGGACTTGGCTGACTTACTGGTAATTCAGTCAGTTTTTCATGCTGAACAGTGTCCCACACAGGTGACTGTACCTGGAACAACCTGCTGTCGGTGTGACACCCTTTGTATACCACTAGGTGTTCAAAAATCTAAATTAATTACACTGATTGCTAGAACCACCAGTGCATGATAACAAAATATCTTTTTTTTTTTTTTTTTGTACTTGATAAATAGTCATTGCAGCCACCTTGCTTGCATAAAAAGGTTGCCATCCTACAACCATTAAGGACAATGATACACCATTGCAGACTTTATGTTGTCTGATTTAGATGAACAGTACTCAATAAGTTAGATTCCTTTTAAGAGTGAATTTTAACAAGAAGCATCGCCCAAACAAAAAAATATATGCTATAAGAAATTTAAAAAAAGGTAAACTTCACTATTGACATTTCTTTAAGTGCACCAAGGTTTTAGACATTTAGTATCTTGACCTGTGGTTGATTTTCACTCACCTTTCATGGTGTGAAAATCAGAGTGTTGAGGCTTGAAACTTCATTGAGACAGTTTATTTCTGTCATTTAATTCAGCGTGAAGTGCTAATGAAGTTTGAAAATTTCGACTGATTCGGAAAAAAATGTCTCTTAGTGCTTCTTACATCAAGAGTTGGCTCTCAAACAGAAACATCTTTAAAACACAAACCCACCGGAGTCCATGTTTACAGATTGTTGGGGTAAATTGTCCAACAATGCAGCTCGTGAATGCAGTCTATGTGGACGGTCAACTCTTACATCTTAGAGGCTAGAGTTTCCCTACAGCACATGAACACACCACTCTGGAAGACTTCAAATCAATCCATGAAATAAAACCATAACTTTGATAAACTGAGAGCTGACAGGCTCCTTTATGTCTCTGTATGTGTCTCTCTCTCTCCAGAGCAAAGAAGCCTCCAACACCTGTCATCTCATCGGCCTCCTGCTGCTCAAGGTAAACATTGACCAGAACACACACAGCTGGGGATGTTTTTATATTTGTACTGCTTTTATTGGCGCTACATCGTTCTGTGGAGATATAACATATTTTAATAAGCTAACAAGCAATGCAAAGGGAGCTTTATTGATTATATGCAACATACTTTTTTTTACTAAAGGTCAGCATCTACCAGCATTTTGGAGCCATAGGATCAAAGGTGTCGTCTCTGCAGCAGCTGTGCAGCCTGCTGCCCTTTAACCCTTGGCACTGGTGCACCCTAGGACAAACGTGTCTGCAGCTGCTGGAGAGGGACAGAGCCACAGGTAGGATGGAGTTCACTACCTGTCTGATTTAAAACCAATATAATATATATTGCTTTTTTAAAAAAAAATCTGCTTCAATGACTGGACACTGATCTTTTTCTGTAAGTTGTATTAATTAAGACGTAGATGTAAATGTGATTGATTTGTCCACATGACCTGAAATGATCTCTCCTGTATTTACCCTTTACTAGGATCCTGTTCCCCACAGAGGTGTGAGTCAGCAGGAGAGCAGAGGGATGGAGAGACTGCGGAGCAACAGGAGGAGGCAGCAGAGCTCGATGAGGACAGGATCTGGCTGAAGGCCTGCACGAGCTTCATCAGGACAAGGTACAGCTCAAAAAGGAGAAGAGCACTCTGTAGAGACAGACAGACAGATCTAGAAAGACCAGTGGGCCTTGATGTGTTGTGCGTCGTTTGTACAGAGAGGAAGTATAAATGATAAGTGTATTTGTCTCTTTGATGTCTGCCTTCAGACTCCTGTTGAGAATCCTTCGGCAGCAGCAGTCGTCCTTTGTGCTGCAGCGCAGCGAAAGTGCCCTCCAAACAACAGAAAAGGCGTTACAGTGGCTAAATCCCAAAGAGACAACTCTGCAGGCCGTCACTGAGGTGAGCCAAGAGCTCCTGGTTTTGTGTATGAATGCTACGTAAAGGGTTGATTCCCAGAAAGTTTTGGGTTAGCGAAGGCGAGGGGCTGAGTCACTGGATAATTTTTACACAGCTTTCAGTGTGCCTGTTCCTTTTGTTTCACCTCCCAGGTGATGTCAGAGGACCTGATCCCAGAGAAGATGAGGGAAGACTACCAGGACGGGGAGAGTTTGGCTACCGTGTGTGTGCAGAGCTTCAGAGAACGCTGGTGGAACAAGATCTTACTGACTGGAGTGCTAGAGACTGATGGATGTCAACATCGGACGGACACAAAGTCCTGATGCTCTAGTGTTACCTGTTTACAGAGAAGTTGGTGGGGAAAAAATCACTGTACAGATCCCATCTAAGAGCAGAGAAAGACAGTGACGAACCAGATCCACCTCCAATGACATGACTCCCTATAAAGTACATGTCTAACTAGTGACGTTCTGTTGCATAATCAGGGAACAAGGACTGCATTTACTAAAGAGCCATTTGGTAGAACTTCACACATTGTTCCCTAAAACGTAACAGATTATTTTAATGTGTGTCCCTTCATGTAAAGCACAGTGAGAACTGCACAGTGGGTACAATAATAGTTAATCCCACAGTACCAAACACTGAATGTGTCACCTATTTAATATCGTGGTATGTGTAGTTGATGACTGTGATCCTACTCTGCCTTGACAAAGGTCACAAAAGGAGACAAAGTCAGACGTTTTAAATTCTTTAATGTTCTCCTGAAATCTAACTTATATCATAACATGTTCATATCTTTAAAAATCATTTTAATAAAACATACATATTTTGTTTTTACACTTCTGTTTGGTTTTGTTCTTGTTGCTGAAATATTGTCAACCATTTTACAGAAATCAAAAGTGTTTCATAGCAGATATTTGTTGGACATGTGAGATCAGGAAAAGCACAGGTGTAATTAATAGTAATAATAATGGCTGCATCCCATTTATTTGTACCAGTGTCAGGTCCCTGCTATGGTTCAAATTGGGTTACTAAATGTAACAGTAAGGCTTTTAGTTCCACCTGTGTTTCTCCTGATATGTTGTGAAACAGGCCTGTTGTTTTAGATGCAGGCACTTCTCATTTAAACATTTAACTTCACAGTTCAGAAGCAGTCTGCCTTCATTATTAACTGTACTCAGAATTGATGCTCACAGCTGGCACTCCCCCTCTTAGTAGTCAGGTGTTCTTGGGTTACGTAGCAGAATATTAAACACGTAATTTAAGTGCAGTCGGTAAGTACTGGATTCACATGATATACCAACGCAGGTGTTTTCACTAAATTGCCTGATTAGACCTCATCAGGACTGTGGGTGTGTACAGACTGTGCTTGATTGACATCTTCTGTTCTGTTGTATCTTTTACAACGGGACACTCAACACCTTTAATCCCTCTAGTTTTGTGACATCACATACTGTATCTCCAACCTGAGCGGAGATCTAATCAGCCTAATAACTGAGAAAAAAACTGTGTGTATGCAGTAGACACTACAAAATCATGTGACTATTCACAAGATTAAACCAATATTATGTTTTTAACATGAAAAAATCTTTTTTTTTCTAAGTACTACACACAAAACAGACAAAGGTTGATGCTCCTACACACTTACCTACTAGTTTAGTACAGTGTGATACACTATATTTCACAGGGACAACTGAATACACCATGCTCCACTGACCTGTATGATTACATCTTCTCTGTGCCTGTGCGTGAAGGTGAATTTAGATTATACCACCAGATGTAAAACCTATGTTTGTCCACAGTTTGTATATTTCTGTCAGGTCTTGGTTATGTTTGGTTCAGGCCTGCTGTGTGTCAGTCACTCAGTCATGCTCTTGCTCCTTCCCAATGTTGTCATCCCGCTGCTGTGAAACGCCCTCCAGCCCAGCTGTCCACCCATCTCTTGTCCAATCCCGTAGGCGCTGCCGAATGAGTGTTGTCTAGCCACGGGTCTGGGTCTCCCAGTGTGATTCCAGTTTAGTCTTGCAGACTGCTGGGAGGTACAGTGCTGTAGGTGCAGCTTGGTTCCTGTAGCTGGTAAGAACAGCTTGGAGTCTGTCTGGAGCTGAACCTTAAGATGAGTCTCCATACCTGTTGATGCTGACATTAACCCTGGCAACTCTGTGGATAAATGACGGTGCCTCTGTGGCTGATCTTGCCTCCTGGTTCCAAAGGACCAAAATTTGGTTTCTAATCCAGATGTGTGGCCTCTTGGATGGGTTAAAGGGAACTGAAGCCCTGTGTTTGTTTGCTTTTGCTGTGACATGGAGGGAGAGAAGACATTAGGATTATCAGACAGAAAGTCCATGTGTTGTTTTAAGTTAAGTGTGTAGCTCCATTGTCCTCTTTGTGTGTTTAAACCTGCAGCGATCCCTGAAGGCTGTGTCATCCTGTGTCTATGTCTTTGCTGAAAGAAAAGTGTTTCAGTACCAACATTATGGTAATCAAGATTAGAATTAGTCTTGAAAGGGGATTGATAACGGACAGTATTGTGCTGTGTGTGTGTCAGGGAGCCCAGAGTGTTTGACTCTTGAAGCTTTGCAGCATTTTCAGCTGCAGTGGTGGTGGTGGTGGTGATGGTAAGGCCGGTGAGCTCAGGCTGACTGCATGAGTCGTGGGTCTGACTGAGAGGATTCGAGTGACTCTGGATCTGGTTTTGAGCTGGATCTTGTGTCTGGTTTTGATTCTTCTCCAGAGATTCCACGTTTATTTTTGCGTCATGCTGGGTTAAGACTGCTTCCACTGCATGCTTCGGCTTTTCCACGGATACACTCTGCGGTGTTTCTGCTTGAACCACAGTTTTCGAGCACAGCTGTGTTTGGATTTGGATCTGTGAAAGAGGTTTTGTCTGCGTTTGTGTACCTGCAACATGCAGAGGGTGTGTATTACCATCGCTGCACTCAAACTCTGCACTGAGTTTAGATAATCCACTACTTGGGACATCTGCGGGCATTTTTGCTTTTGTCTGCGTGTTTTGTGCATCTTCAGACCAAGCCCGGCACATTGTTTTGTTCTGGCTTGATTTCGACTGACTGAAACTGTCACTGTAAGTGTGAGGCACAGTAACGAAGCCGGGGACTGGTTTAGAGCTGCAGTACAGCCTGTGGAATTCCTGATGGAAGGGTGTGACCGCGCTGCCCTTTACAAGAACAGCAAGACTCCGATGGACCTGCCAGGACAGCCAGGAGAAACTGAGGAGACGACACACATATATATACACACACACACACACACACACACACACACACACACACACATATTAGAGGATTACTGAGAGCTCTAGTAAAGCTGAAAATCAAAGAAAGCAGTCTATACATGCAAATACATACAAATATATAATTCGAGCACATTATCAGATGCGCAAACACACTCACACACAATCAAAACTCTAAATGAGGTATTCATGTATGTATGTACCTGTATGAGCCAGTCAGCGCCTCATTCCAGTCAGTGATGATGAAACTTTCAGCAATTTGGCCAGTCAGCTTCCTGCCTGTCTTGGCACAGTAAGTCTGTCCATCAACACTGCGAACTGACAGCTTCTATACACAAATATGGTGGAAAAGTAACACACACCAAGGGTTGTAGTGAAGTGCTGATCACTGGAGGTAGACTTGAGAGTAGGAAAAAAGTGCCGCACATTCTGGCTCCATATGCTTTTCTCTTTTATTCAGAAGACATTTGGGCCCTCAGGTCTTCTTCTAGATCAACAATCACAGTAGCACACAGGCATGCGGGCCACACCCTAGTAACACATCTGATGGTGATAATCATGTTCCACCATTAGGGTGAGAAAAAAACAATCAAGAGGCCTTCAGCGAATCAAAACTTTTAACAAATAGTGACAGGAACTACAACCAATCAATTCTCTTCAAATAAAGTGACAAAAACCAACATGTTTCATACCATATATAGAGATTTAAATTCACTTATTTTGGTATATTCAAATATGTTAAAATACATTTATTTTGAATATATTTCTAAAAGATATACAGAAAAAGTTAAACCTCAGCTCTGGATGAACATCTGGCTTGTTCTAGGAGCATCTGGATGTTCATCCAGAGCTGAGGTTTAACTTTTCTGTACATATATTAGAAATGCATATGGAGCCAGGATGTGTGACACTTTTTTCCTACTCTCAAAGCTTCTATACAAACACACAAACATTTTATATTCGTATTTCCTTTGCTCAGCTATGAGGCCAGCTGAAAGCTAAGAAGTTGTGATGGTTTTATTTGTTAACTAGGATAAATTATGATGGACATTCTTTTCATTGCAACATAAGATTAACTGAGTGGCACTTTAGGACATGGACGAAATGTCTGAAAAAGTGATAATAAGTAGACATGAAAAAATGTCTAATATAGGTTTTTGTAGCACTGCTCATCACTTGTTGCAGTTTCTGTTGCTGTAAATAAAAAAGTACATGAATAATAGCAAATAATTATCTTACAATATACAGTAGTGTTTATCACAATTCAGTTATTTTTCAACAAAGTGTTAAAGGATAGATTCACAATTTTTCAAGTCTGTCTTAAAACAACAGTCAGGTGTCCATGTGAACACTGAAAGAGGTTTTCCTCACTGTAATCATTCCTCTTGTTCATACTGACCATTAAAAGATCCTCTTCAAATGCACTTTCAATGTAAGTGATGGGGGCCAAAATCCACAGTGTGTCTACACAGTCATTTAAAAGTTGATCTGAGCTTATATGAGGCTTCAGCAGTCTGAGTTAGTCATATTAAGTTGATATCTGCCACATTTACAGTCTCTTTAGCATCAAATTCCCTCTTTGTGTTTCCTCAGACAGTGTTTTTGAACTGTGGTGGAAGTATAGTAACGAGAAGAGTTTACCTGAAGCTTCATATCAGCTTCAGGTAAACTTTTAAATATATTTTTGCACAGAAGGAGGAATGTGGATTTTGTCCACCATCACTTATAATTAAAGCACATTATGAAGGGATCTTCTAATAGTCTGTTTGAGCAGGAGGAATAATTATGGGAAGAAAAACCTATTTTAATGTTGATTTGGGTACCTGACTGTTGTTTTAAGACAGACTTGAAAAAATGTGTACCTGTACTTTAAAAATCTGGTCACTGCAGCAGCAAATTAAATAAAAGAACAAAAAAGATTTAATGTAGAGCTTTACCATGATGTTCTACTGCACTGGATCATGATAAACACATGCTTATTGTGTGTTGGATTGTCAAGTGACACATTTAGATCCCAATTCTCAATCTCATTATTCAAGAAACCCCAACTGGACTGATGAGCTCCTGACAAACTACTCCTGCTGTTCTAGGCATAATTTAGGATTATTAGGATTAGGATTTGATCCAGGACTGACTCTCCAGAAGTCCCCCGCTTTTCCAAACACTTGTAGGGTTGTGCATAAAACCCGCTGGGCCCTTGTTTACAGTCTGCCCAAGGTGCTTTCCATGTTCACTATGAGTCTAGTGTTAGCATCTGGCAGGCAGCCAGACATCTGTGCTGTGTGGTGCTGCAGGGAGAAGCTGTGGTGCTTTGGTTTATGGCTGAGTGGTTACAAGAGGAAGAAGATGACTAAATGACACTAATGACAATAATAATGATGCAGCAGGTTTTAGAAAAGCAGCGAACACAAGACTTTTTCATTTTAGGTAAACAAATCTCAGGTTTATATTTGAACTTTTTTTTTTTTTAGCTTTTAACTCAGTGAGGCTATAAATAATATAAAAATAACAGCAAAAACAGAAAGAGGGGGCAATGTAGACAGGCAGGCGGTGAGACAGGAAGACGGACAGACTCACTGGGAAGTTTTTGCTGTTGAGTTTGAGCTCTTGCCACATGCTGACAAACAGGTTCAGGTTGAGATGATCCAGCAGCAGATGAATGGACACATTCCTTCTGCTGGCCTCCAGAAGATCACACAGCAGCTCCACGTCACTGAAGCTGTCCATCACTATGACCAGGGCCTACACAAACACACACACACACACACACACTCTTGCTCGGTGACAGATCACTAAAGGCATCAATCACCTGCACAGACAGATATCACTCACTGTGTATCTGACCTTTCAGCACAAAAGATCAAATATTGACATTTTTCAAATTCCCTCACATGTACAGCATGTCATGGTGTTTTTTTTTTTCATGTAATGACACCTCAGCGTACCGTTCTGGCCTTTCTGATGAACTCCCTCACCACGTCTTTCATGCCGGCTGCCTTGCTGTCAGACTGGAAATAAACCTTGATGCTGGGCTTGTCCAGGACAGGATCACTCCACCTCACATCTGGAGAGAGTAGAAATATTTGTTGAAATTCTGATTTGCCAAGAAAAAGAGTCTATATTTCACTAGTATCAGAGTAGTATTATTTTTCTGAGAAACCTTTCAGTCTGGTCAGGTCCAAGGCAGCCACAGTAGTATCACTGTCTGTGGACACTGCAGGGCATTGTGTGGGCGACTGGGAGTCAGCACATGAGCTCTCCAACTCTGTGTCATTATCAGCAGATGCACCAGGATCAACTGTGTAAAGCAACAATAAAAAAACACTTTAACATGCTGCAAATAGCAGGATAAAAATGAGAGTTATGTATAAAAATGCAAAAACAAACATACCTGTGTCAGCATCCCTCACATTTTCCTTGACGTAATTCTTCTCCACATCTGACAGAAAGTCCACTTCTCCCTCTGTGTTTAACATCTCATGGTATCCCTCTAAGCCCTGGTTGAGCAGGCAGTCCACTGCCAGCCGAGCGCTCTCGTTGTGGCTCAGGTCCAACGTGGGTCTGCTGGCTATAAACTCATTGTAAGAGGAGGAAGAGATGCGGAGGTCTTGCACCCGTTGCCTCACCTTCCCTACAGGTTTTGACCTCCTGTGCCACAGCACAGAAAGAAAGCTGGCATCCATGGCAGGTGGATTCAAAATTCAAGTCCTGTTTTCTGCAGTTCAGTTAGGGGAAAATATTAAATGCCAAAATCTTGAGTCCTGCACACCCATATCTTATCAGGGAATTAGTTAAACCACAAACCGGCTGATGATACAGCTGTGCCTGCTCCTCAAAGCCTGAATGGAATAATTCTCTGAGGCAGAACTGCAGGTTAAAACACACAGTAGTAAAGAGAGTAAAGGGAAAATGGGACCCGCCCAAGCTTAAGGCAAGATAATTACTTAAAACATGATGAGAGGTGACAGGAAAGAACTGAGAGCAAAATTCCTACTATGTTTTACACAATGACCTCCAGGATTTTAAGTTAGAGAATACACAGAAAATATTGTCTATGTATAAAGATAATATGCATTTGAGGCTAGATGTTAGCAGGTGAGAGGTGTGTTGTGGCAACTAATAAAGTGAATAGCAGAATGTGTGAAGGAGGTTATTCAGTAAAAACCAGCCTCAACACACGGTTCGACGTTTCTCTGAGGCACTAAGTTTGTGTTTTTGCTTGTTAATCAATTAGGTCAGCGAAGACAGAACAAAATAAGCTCTCCAAGGATCTAAGACAGGCTGATTCAGATAAATGATGGGTGGAGGGATAGAAATGAATGAGTGACAGGAATGGGGATGGCTGTCATTTCAGCTTATGTCAAACAACACCTGGATGCTTACAGGACCAGAAACAAGGACAGACAGTTACAGGCACACCCATGCAGACACAAGTCCTGATCAGTTCTTATAGTGAACTTCTGGACTTCAGTTGTCCAACCTGATCTATCTGTCTGTCTCTTTCCCACATACATATTAGTTAAGCTGTCTTTACACAAGCAGAAACAGACCATGAGCTCCCTAAAACAAACTCCCCAAAACATGATTCATCTGATCTAACTCGCCTGCAGTGATGGCTCCTTAGGAACCCAAGTTACATGTGGTCTACTTTGTGATACACTAGCTATTTGATGTATTCTGTATATATGGAATGACAGCAGGAGTGTAAATTAATATTTTCATACATACTGAACTGTGATAAATGGATATTTCAAAAAGCACAATGAGACAGCAGTTTTAAAATCAGGATTTTTTAAAAACATTTTTATCCAAAACAGGTTTTAAATAAGCGAGGTCATACAAAATTCATTACATTAAAAATTCAAAATGGAGCACTAGTGCAGGTATTGAATAAACATACTAACACTGTGTCATTGTCCATATAAATTCCAATGAAAACCATGAACCGATGTTTTCAAGAGATAGTGGTTGATGACGTACAGTTGACTTGTTTGAAAGTAATAAAGTAATAGCTGCTAGCTAGTGCGCTCTTCAGTCTGAGTCATCCTTCCTGTTGTTCTAGTATAGTCGAGACAAGAATATGTTGACTGACGCTGTGAAGCACTTTGTGGTCACTGGGAGACAGAGGACAGCGTGTGGACAGACTGTGAGGAGGCAGAGCTGCTCTCTCTGGCTCTGGCTGCCAGCCTCTGTCTCAGTTCTCGGACTTCCTTCAGCAGTTCTCTCTCGCTGCTGTCCAGCTGGGCCCGTCCTCGGTCCAGAGAGACTGACAGGAGACAAAGCAAGAAGGACAAGGACAGGAACATTATTAATACAAAAACCCAGGAAAATGATCCTCATGCTATAAATGAAAAAAAATTTTTTATTTCACTTTATAGAAAGAGTGGAAGAATCTTCTACATTCACTTTTTGGTCTCTGCAATTGAACAATCTTGCTGTGTGGAAATCAGGACAGCACTCTGATCACTATCTTTCCACACTGCCACTAATGACATACTAAATCTGAATGACTTGCATTTATTTGGTAAACAAATACTCCAAACCAGCATGATTGCAACAGCCAGAAACCAAACAGAAGCTGTCTTAAATGGGGAATAAATGAGGAGAAAAATACATTTTTAAGCCAGTGGTATGCAGACTTTAGTTTTCATCAGGGAAACATATTTTCAGTAACTTACAGTTGGTGGAGGTGCTCTCTGAAGGTGAACTGCTGTTCAGACACACCATGTTGGTGGCAGCGTTGGATCTGACTGCTGGACCGGCAGCAGTGCTACCAACATGAACACCAGTGGTGGAACTTTGTCTATGAGGAAGTCCTCTAGTTGAACACGGTGACCTTATCCTCATCTGTTTCTGGCCATCTGACACAAAGCAAACACTTTTTTTTTACACTATTCCCATGTCTGAATAACAGGCAGATCAGCTCACAAGCCACAAACAAAACTGGTGTATGTGTGTGTATGTGTGCGTAGTGATACCTGTGTGTGCTGAACACCTGGGCTGTCGCTGCTCCTGTAACCGGGCCCTGGTACTCATCACTTCATCCCACTGCAGCACAAAACCACACACAGGTCAGACACGTGGTTTCTTAATGAATAACATAAATAGAAATTGTTTTTTTTATTCTTAAGATCTATTTTGTGAAACTGATGGTAAATGTAATAGAAAAACCCATAAATCATGTTATAGTACTTTTACATGTAATAGTGAAGCCAACACATCCTGTAAATTGATCTGTTGGCAAACACACTTATGTTGTTCTCACCTTCCTTCCAGCCACATCTCTCATGGTGTCAGCCAGTCTCTCCTCCTCTGCCAGGGTTTGCCTGTGAAGCTCTGCCAGTCTCTCTCTTTTCCTCTCCTGCTCGGCGTCGACCTGCTGCAGGCGCTCCGCCACCTCTCTCTGCCAGTCCGACTCCAAGCCCAGCTGGCACGCCCCCGCCAGGGACTCCTCGAGGGCCTGTTTGAGTGTGTCGGGAGAAAGTGTGGCTTTGATAGTTTCTTGTAAATATAAGAAAAGTGCATCGAGATCAAGTTGCTAACATATGCCAAAATTATAACATTGGCTCTTTTCTCAGAGTGCTGTTGGTTATGTTCGCTCTGTGTGTATCGCTGACCTGCATGTTTGTCTCTGCGCTGTGTAGCAGCTCTGTGTAGCCCTCCTCCTCTCTTTCTGCCTTCCTCATCCTCAGCTCCACTTCTTCCTCAACCTCTCGTCCCATGCGCTCCTGCTCCTTCAACAGGGTCTGAAGGAAACAAGGTCAAAGAAAAAACAATTAGAAGAATAAATATCACCGCAATTGAGAAGTAGACAGTGATGTTATAAAAAGGTGGAAATTCACTGTTAACAGTAAGAAATGATATGAACATCAATGAAATTACACATGTAAATAGAAGAAGGTGATATTATCAGCAGACAGACATTTACTTTACACAGAATATGAATGTTTTTCATTGGTTATGACAAAAAGTCAAGTCTCAGTTTTAAAAGTAAGCATTTAAATCTATTTAATGTCCAGTAAGAAAACAGTGGTAACCTTTAAAGCTTCCAGATCTTTCAATGGCAAAATGTTTTCTCTGTTGATGAACGTCATCAGTGGAGAACGAAGTCACAAAAAGAGAGGAACAAAAAGTAGAAGCTGCAAGAGAGGAACGGAGGTTAAATACGAAATGTTTGTCACCTGTTCAAGTCGCCTCCTCTGAACCTCTAGCTCCATCTGTCTGACTTCCAGATCCTGGACCGCTGCGGCCGTTTCTCGCTCACGGAGATCCATCTGCAGCAGAACATGAAGGTTATCATCGGGTAAGTAGTCAGACATGAAGGTTATTACACCCAAGAAAAAAACATACCAAAGATTTTTTAGTAGGGAAGCACATAAAACACCAGTGTTCACCTGCCTCAATCAGGATCACAGTCCTGTTCTCTAACATGATCAACCTCATATAGTAACCTAATAATATTACCATTGATTAATTATGACACAAACACACAGTTAAATATTTTAAACACTCAGAACAGTTATGACTGAACTCAATTAGACAAGTCAAATTAATATCTTCCAAAGTTACTGTTTTTTTAGGATCAAATTTCCTCTTTTTGTTACTATCCCTCCTTTGCAGCTCAACAAGAAATAATGTCTGGGAGGAACTGTGTACTACAAAGACTAACAGTGGAAGATATCCACATCATTTGACTAACTTTTTGCATGGAGCCAGAACTGGATTTTGTCCCTCAATGCATTGGTTGTATGTAGAGCTATATACATAAATAAAAGAACAAGCTGTACTGTGTCATATATGACCAGTGAGGAATGCTGTCGTTACCTTTCTACCGATTTCCTGGTCTAGTCTTTGTATCTGCGAGGCTCTCACATCCTGCTGCTGTTTGAGGAAACGTCTTCTAGTTGCATCTAGCAGCTGTAACTCCTTCACCTTCAGCTCCCTCTTCATGGCTGCCAGCCTGCAGAGGACAGAGCGGTGTCGGTAACTAATTCTGATAAATCCCATCATTCTTTTTTATCACTTACAACTTAACTGTGGAAGTGTGTGTGTGTTGTGCTTTTACTTTTTCCTCTGTTCTGTTAGTTTTTCCTCTTCTTGTGCCAGGATGTTTCTGCGCTGCTCCTCTGCCTTTTGCAGAAGATCCTGCATTCAAATCAAAGTAGTAAAGGAGGGAAGTATTCAAAGACTGTGTTTCACATATGGGTGATCTCTGAAAAATCATTTCTACCTGTTGTGTATAATAGGCGTCCTCTTCAGCTTGGCGACGCACAAAATCTGCACGCAGCGCTGATACCTCCTGCCTGATGAGACGATGCATGCGCACACTTTAATCTGTTGCATCTTTTGTCCCTGCTCACTTTTAGTTGTACTATCTGACATGAATTTTAGCTGAATGAAATTTGTTTCTGCTATTGTAACCATCAATACGTTATCTGCAATCTCACCTCTCGCGGAGGTACTCCATCTCCTGCAGCCGTATCTTCTCCCTCTCCCGGCTCTGATATTCCACTATGAATTCTGGGTAGTGGTTGAACACAGGGTACTGGCCCTTGGTCAACGGTGTGAAGTCAGAGAGCATAGTCCGGGGATGGATGTCAGCCGGCGTGCTGCTCATCAGTCGGTAGGCCTCTTTTATCATGGCTCCCACGTCCAAGTTGTTACGATGGTGAAAAAAATACTGAGGAGGGGAAACAGGAGAGAAGAGAGAGGATTTTATGAAGGTGAGGAGACGGAAATGTTTTTTGGCTGACTTTGTTTAGTTTTACAGGTAAGGAACGATGAGGAGAGTTACCTCAAAATCCTGTTTCTGGGCGCAGAGAAGCAGAGGTTCACGGCAGCAGGTGACGTAGGCCACGCAGGCCATGAGCAGGAATGACGGATGGTTGGAGAAGACGTTGTCAAAGAGTCTGAGCCACTCATCACGAGTTAAAACCTCTGAGAATAAGGTCTCCAGCAGGGGCCACACGTAGACCTGTTCCAGACAGAGATGCATAAAATGTGTAAACTTAAAAACAGTGCAAACATGCAGTCACCAAGATGTGAAACTGTGAGCCTGCAGTTCCAGGAGGACTCGTCTGACCACTCGTCCCTCCTACACCTCCAGGGTGTGTGGAGCTGCTGTTACCTGTGAGGTGATGCCGCAGTCCATCAGGTGCTGCAGCAGCTCCTTGTCATGGTGAGCCAGAACGTTCTCTGCCATGCTCAGGATGTTCAGAGGAGGGTTGGGGAAGTACTCAAACCAATGCTGACACCAGTTCACTGTAACACAACAGATCTAGGTCAACAAAACTACTGCTAGAATCTTTATTAAACTGACAATACACTGACATTACCACACTGATTTAAATCAACAAGTACCTATAACAGTGGCCACCACCTCGTAGCAGAGCATCGGATTGTTCTGGAAGAGCTTGACGAAAGGGAAGGCTACCAGTGGAAGGTACTCCACCTCTCCAAAGATGGATGCCCAGTGAGCTAACGCAGACAAAACCCTGTGGAGGAGAATAGAGCACTAAATCACTAATGTGTTGAAATTTTTGTGGTTAGAACCTCAAAATGTTGTACTGAAACTGTGAAGTGGTGTGGTGTGCAAGTACCTCTGCAGCCCCCTCTGTAGCTTGTGACTTTTGATGGGGTACTTATCATGCAGAGTGAGGTAGGCTGAATGCAGGCCTTTATCTGTCAGACTGCTGTATGCTGCATGGTTCTCTGGGAGACACAACAAGGACCGCCACACAAACATCCTGCAATACACACACACACACACACATTCAAATGTATCATGTAAATCTTTAAAATGCAGAGATAACAATTCGTTTTAAAAATAAATTTGCATACACTTATAGTCATGAGATAAATGCAGGAATCCTCCACTTGTGAAAGTAATCTTTACCTGTATTTAGCAGGATATTCTCCAAATGCTTTGAGCAGAGCCACCAGTCGCTTCTTATTCAGACCAGCAGGGAGCTCATTCTTTTGAAAGAAAGATAGAAACATCTTTATAATGTATAAATAAAACTTTACATCATTCTAAATAAAGAAAATGAAGAAAACACTCTAGTAGAAATAAAGAAAATGTATATGAACGGTGGTGTACGTTTCTGTATGTTGCTCCTACCTCTTTATCCTCAACTGTAGACCCAGCAGGGGGTCTCAGTATCTTCACTTGAGTCCGGCAGCCTGAACTTTTGGCTGGTCTCTGAACACCCTCTGACTTGACCTTGACCTTAAGGTTTGACAGTTGATCAGCTTCAGCGTCTGAGACTACTGCCACCTGGGAGGGAGGAGGCTGAGGAGGAGAGTTAGCTACATGTTAGCATAATATCCACCATATCTTACATGCAGACACATACAGAACACGCTTAACAGTGCATCATTGTAGCAACTGTTACCTTGTTTAATTCCTGTGTGAGACTCTGAACGCTGTACACATTGATGCTGCCGTTATCCATGATGGCCACGACATGTCGGCCGTTGGGGCTGACTGACACTGCGGTGATGGCGTCGTCGTGGGAACCAATGTGGAAGAGCAGCTTGCAGGTGTGAATGTTGATGAAACGCATCACGCCATCCTGGCTCAATACACCAAGTGTCTACAAAGACAAAAAAACCATAAAACAAATGAGATTCTGTAACAAGAGAACAGAGGAGATAAGAGGGGAAAACAGAGGTAAACTGATCCTGCTGTGTGTGTACCTGGCTGGCTCCTCCGTCAAAGCTGTCGGGCAGGAATTCTAACTGTCTGACGGTTCGAACCTGCGTGGGCATCTGAATCACCCTGACTAGCTGCTTGTTATCCAGACACCACAGGTGCAGCAGGTTGGAGCGCCCACCAGCAGCAAGGCTCTTTCCATCGCTGTCAACGTAAGCCAGTTATATTAGTGTTTTGGTAAAGCCTTAAATACAGTCATGAAGAAATACAATAAAGAGCTACACAGTCACTGGTTGGGATGTAAGAGACCCACCGTGTAACAGCAAAAGCCTTGTAGGAGATTTTGGGTCCACAATCAGGGACAGGCAGCTGGTATTTGCAGAACAGTGTGTCACTCTCCCAAGCAAAGATGGAGTCATCGCTGAAACAGCTGAGGATGGTGTTACTGAGAGGCAGGAAAAACACCTGCAATGCAGCAACAGAGTGCCATGAGCACATGACCATGAACACAAAGTACAAAGCCAAAATCAGTGCATACCTTAAGTTTAATAGACAAAAATCCTTAGCTGATGAAAAAACATTTACACAAACTGTATGAAACTTCACAGTACATTACTTTTTTTCTTTAATGAAACTGGCAGTTTCCTTAAGCAGCATGTTTACATCTCTACCTTCTGTATGCCGACAGACTGTCTGATGTTGAGCTTCCTCTTCCTCTGGAAGGTGTCCAGGTCCCAGAGCTGAGCTGTGTCTGAGGACGTGGTGATGGCGTAGCGGCCTGAGCTGTGGACAGAGATCGACGAAACTGTTCCCTCGTGACCGCGCATCCAACTGACCAGCTGCTTTGTGTCTAAGCAAGTAATGAGAAGGCAAAATAGCAGAGAACAAGTTAACGTAGTGGTGAGTGATAGACAGAAGTGAATGACACACTCTTTCTTGGCTATACAACAAACTGACCAGCTGTTTCGTGTCTGAAAGATAAGAAAGATAATACTGACTGTAGTTTGTTGTTAAAATGGAGAATATGTTAGGAGTATAATTTTATCTAAACAAGAGAGCATCAGAGAACAAAAGAAAAATAAAATACATAAAAATAGCTATTTTTATTCAAAATTAACTTGTGTAAAAAAAAAAAGGAATTGCAATTAGAAGAAGGAGACAATGTTTTGTGTGGATGTGTCTATCTTACCTTTGTCAAAGCACTTGATGGTGTAGTCAACCAGAGCCACAAGGAACTCTGTGGTCCTGCGGAGGCTGAACGCCAGAGCGGTGCAGGCCTGTCCTGTCTTCTGCACCAGACGAAATCTGTCCCAAGAAAAAGGAAATGAAAAAAAAAAAAAAAAGACAGTAAGACTTTTTTATGATTAAACATTGTCACGTACATGGAGAGGAAAAGAAAAAGTTTGACCAAGTTAGAAGTGTGTGGATAATTTTTGTTTTATGTGCTCTAAACAGAAAACATTGAAATGACTTTAACTAGCATTAATAGGACCTGTGGGCACAGTAATGACAGAAAGTGGACCAGAAGATTTGTGGAAATGTTCCCATGTAGCCAACTGTCATATAGTGAATCATACAAATAAAAAATAATCCAAGCATAGAGTCAATCACCTGTTTCTACTGATGTCAAAGACATAGATGTTGCCATGGTGATCGCCAGCCAGAAAGGAATCTCCTGTAGTGTCAAAGGCCACATGGAGGAAACGCACTGTCTTGGCCTGCTGAGCAGTGCGGACCACCGTCACTAACACACTGTGAAAGACAAACAGCAAACATTAAAGGGGAAGCATACACTGACACTGTACTCAGATTAAAAAATGACACATGGCTGCTCTCTAGTGGTTACCACTGACCCTGAGAGAAGTGTCAATGAAACACTGTTAATAAACCATCTGACCTCATATCCATGAAGAGATACACATAGGTGACAAATTAAAGGAACAAACAACATTAAGTGTCTTAGTAAGGTGTTCAACCAGAATGAACCTCCAAAACAGCTTCCTTGCACCAGTTCTCCAAGTCTCTTGAAATCTTCTGGAGGGATCGACACTATTGTGGTGTTTTGATGTTGGTAGCAGAGAGTGCTATCTTACACGCCAGTCTTATCTCTTATAGGTGTTAAGTCGGGTTGAGAACTTGATATTTGACTGTGTAGGCTGTGGCATTAACATTCATTTTCATACTCAGTAAACCATTTACTGACCTCCTGTGTCCTGAATGGAAGCATCTATCGGTTTTGTATTTTTTCCTTTAATTTGACACCTGTCAATTCAAATATCAAAAGTCAATATCAATTCAAATGATTTCAGGACTTTATTTGACTGGTATACCTGAGGTGCAAGAACAAAGCTGCTTGGTTATTAAAACAACCTTATTTATGATTTCATAAGGACAAAATTACCCATCACTATTTTAGACTGAATGAAGTATGAAAAGTACTAAAAACCACAACATAATACTGTCTTGATGAAGAAATATTACAATATATTATTTCATTTTATTGAAACGTATTGACGAGTTCTAGGCCAACTGCTAGACAATTGGTTCTTAAAGTGGGTTATAATAGCGAGGAATATTGAATTGACTGTATGAGTAGCCTAATATTTTATTGATTTAGCTACGTTAGATGGTAAGATATTTTTGCTGGACAGAACTTTGATTTACTCCACCTTCCCTTCTCAGTTGTAAGTGCTGCATGTGCTAAAGGTGAAATTTAAAAAAACAAAACAAAACAAAACAATGAATACTGTGAAGTTGTGGATCCGAGTTGATCACATGACCTGTCAGTGTTTTACATGCCAAACTCAGCTGGCACTATGGATGTAGAAATAACGACAAGAGCAACAAGTGTGACTAATCTAAATCTGAATCTAAATAAATTGCAATGCAGTTTGCCACAGTGCAAGGTTATTTTAGGCCCAGAAGTATATCATAGAGACATTTTACAACACCTCCCTGCAGCATCAGGTGCATACAACAAACTAATCAAGCAGCATATACAGATGAGCTCAAACCAAGCTACCTTTTCCCCGGTGCTGGTTTTCGATGCCAGACTTTCCCTTCCTCTTTGTTCCCGATGTCCGTCACCTCCATTTTAGAGACGTTTGTGGAAACTCGGATTATAAAATTTAAAAGGTGATTCACCTTAACCAATGTAATGTTTCTGCCCCAGTTTGGAGCAACGTGGCTAGTTAAAGTGCTAGCCGGCTAATCTCTTTACTGGCGGAGCGAACAGCGCGAAATTTGAAAAGGAAAAAACGCAACATTTAGTCTATTTAGCTTAATGTACAAACACATATCCTGTAAAGAGTATCGATAAAAGCTCAGCAACGTTTACTGTTCATCACAGAAGTTCAGCAGTCCCATAAAAGTTTCACATTATACTATCAATTTTCTTCAACTTCAGTGTTTTCAAGACGGTTATTTTGACGCCCAAAGTCGACGTAAGAGGTAAACAGAGAGGTGCATCATGGGAGTTGTAGTTCACAACCTCAAACTTTCTGCGAGGGCGTCATATACGATTATATCTATGGAGGGCGTAAACTAAAATTTCCTCCATCTCTTTTCTTCACTACAGTCATTTAAAAGAAAGGTAAATCAGTTATGAAGTCCTCAAGTGGACATAAACGTAACTGCTTCTGGCACACCTCTTCCTGCTGTTGGCTGCCTCTGGATGGACAAGCGGCGCTTTAACAAACTTCACAGGAAGTACTAAAATAAACCAAAGAAGATGTTAATTTGTTAACTAATACGACTACATCCGGTTCTGGCATTTTCCTTCAAATTACGAGCATGATATAAGTCTTTCATATATATTATTTATTTATAAATAAATATATGTACAAGCCCACTACTTGTTCATTGGTGTTTCTCTAAAATCAACCAACAGTGTGTTTATCAAATCATAAAGTATTAATTTTCTAACTATTCAAAGTATTTTAATATTTGAGTAATGACATTAGTTGTTAATGACATTAAAAAAAAACTTTCTTTTCTTCTTTTCTTATTTTTCCTTACAAATAGAAGTTTAGTCATCCATCTCTTCTGAGAAACATTATTTAGGCTTGAATGTTCATGGCAGTGGCAATTTTATTTATATAGCACATTTCAATACAAGTAAGCTCAATGTGCTTTACATTGAAAAACAAAATATAAAAATATGGGCATAAACATGAGGTAACATAGGTAACATAGGTAACATAAGCTATACAAACATAAGAATATAAGCATGAAGCATACACCCAACGTACATTAAACACACCACACAGCAATTAAAAACCCCAAAACATCAACACAACACCCCCAAATCAACACTACACAAATAGAAACCTCTGCCCTACATATAGCTGCACATGTAACCAACTGTCAACATATCATCCACATCTTAACTAGCAATAATTCTCCTTGAAATGAAAAAAGTGTTGATCTTTCAGTTGTTCGTTCTTTGTAAATTTCTTTCTTGCCTGATGTCACACATACATAAGCACATATATTTCTACATACACATATAGATATTTATTCATATATATAGGTAGGACACATACTCTTGTTGTTTATATTCTTATCTATTACTGTTGCTTTTACTATTTTAAGTTTTTTTTTACTGCATTGTTGAGGAGCTGAAACCAAAGATTTTTACTTTTTTATACTTGTGTAATGAGACGTAACAATAAAGAATTTGAACTTGTTTGTTGGTTTCATTGTTTAGCTGGTTTATACACCTACAATCTTCTTGTATTCTGGTATTGTTTGCACCAGTACTGTTGTACTTGTGGTATGTGTTTACATAGTATGTGTAAATGTATAGATGTATATGTATGTGAATGGTTGAGTCATTTCCTGGGTCTCTTATTTTTGATCAGCTGATAACTTCTAGCAGTAGTACTGTAGTATTATATTTGGTTTTACTTTGAAAAGCTGATCCGGATGTGTGTGCTCTCCTCTCAGTAACTTCATTTTAGTAAAACTAGCTCCTCATGATTAGCCACGTCATGTAAACTTAGCAGTGGAGCATTTCTGGTTTAAGAGCAACGAGGGGTCGCGTTTTTGGGGGGATATTAGTTAATTCTAAAGCGTATTTCAGGGTTATAATCTATCAGAAACCCTATGGAAAGATGTCAGACATCGGCGACTGGTTCAGAAGCATCCCGTTCATCACCCGGTCCTGGTTTGCTGCCTCGATCGCTATTCCCTTTATAGGGAAATTTGGGCTGGTTGATCCCAGGAACCTCTTGCTGGCGCCGGAGTTATTCTTTAACAGATTTCATGTGAGTGTCCCTTGGCCTGTGTTCGCCTGTGCGTGTCGGAGGAACCGCTAAAAACTGCGGTTGTTGTGTTTTGAATGTGCTGGGTTAGCTAGCAGGTGGCTAAGCTTCAACAGGCCTGAGCTGCGTGACAGCCAATCAGAGAGCGAGACGCAGCAGGGTAACGTTAGGACTTTAAAATTCAACAAGACCTCCTATAAATATAACCGAATAACAAAAATAGTCATTTATCTAACAAGAAAAGGTCGTGTAGCCATAATGTTAATGTAAAATGTTAGATTGTATTGTTAATAGTACTAGTATAGTAGTAATAGTAATAGTAGTAGTATAGTATTTGGCCAGGCCACGAATATATTTCAAGCTACTTTATACCTCACTACATTTCAAAGGGGAATATTGTAGAAGTAACAATAACCCATAAGTATGGCCTTCAATTTATACAAGAGTGATGTGGAAACTTGAAGCCTCCAGTGCACACACACGGAGACTGGACTTGACAGTGAAATAGGAGACATCTTGTGTTCAGCAGGAAAACTTTTGAAATGATAAATATTTGCATATTTTTAGATTCTGGAGTTTTTAATGAAGGAGGCGATGTAGTTTTACAGATTTTAATAAGATAATTGAACTTTTTTTGTGGAAAAAACACATCAAACACAAATTATTATTCAGAGTATTTTATATACATCATAAAACAGGTCTGGAGGGGATCTTTAACTAAGCCTTTGAATGCAGGACTTGTGGTATTTTTACACTTGTATTGCTGCTTTTACTTTGTCTGAATACTTCTTCTGTTACTGGTTACTTGAGCTGTTACACTCTCTGTGCTGTTAAATGACAAAGAGCAGTCTGCCTGTGTGCTGTTTAACCTGCCAGAGAGCAAGCTGGGGTGACAGTTACAATAGGTTACTGATCTCAGGCAGTGCTACAGCTCAATGGTGTATTATTGTATCCTGTTTACCTATTGTTAAGTTTTGACATTTGGCAACAAATAAGAGACTGACTCTCGCCTTGTAATTTACTGTAGATTGTCGCAGTTTTTCACAATTGTTTACACATGTTTTCCGAATCTTTGGCTCATTTTCTTAAAACTCTAAACACAAAAAGACAAAAAAAGCAAAATAATGTTCCATTCCCATCCCTTTCTTTTGGCTAGGTTAAAGCCAGCCTCGTCAATAAAAATATAAAAATGCTGAATTGCAGCAGCATCCAGCTCCAAGACTCTGAAACAGATAAGACAATATGAGAAATAGATCTAGATCAGTCAATATGGTGAAACACAAATACACTGGATTACAGTACTATAATGTGTCTACACAGTGCTGATATGATAGTAAATTCACAGCATAGTACTCACTTGCACATATTCATAGTGCTGTTCTTTAACCCTGTTGTTTCGCTCAAACAGCACCCTGTAGACCTGTTTCATCTGGATTTGGTTGTGCTGTAATACACGGCCCAATGTTGACAAGCCCACCTGATGGATGCTATTGAATATTGTGTTGTCTGCAATTATGTAGATGTGGATTTCTCATAGTCTAATTGTTTGCCACCACCATGTTCACAATAGCGGTCTTCTGTTCTGGTGTGAACAGCCGGTGTCTTCACCGTGGCTCGTCTCTCATTTCTGCAGAAGATCCAAAAATATGATGTGATTGGTTACAGTAAGCAGTATGTATATATGTATATTTTCAGTATGAAATGGCATTACTGTAACATTGACCAATAATCACTGAGTAACATGGGCCTACTGATATGTCTGACTGCAGTATAGTACAGTATACATGCATAAAGAGCAGCAGCATGGTGTAGATAGTAGGTATTTCTGAATGTACGGATGATAGATGCAACCATGTAGCAGCTCAGGTTGGGCTGAACTCTCTGTCCAGCCTCCCTGATACTCAATGCATGGAAAAGCACATGTTCAACCAATGTAGCCCTGATCTCATCTGAGACAATTGTCCTTCCTTGTCCTCCTCTTCCTCTCACTCCTTGACCTCTAGCTCTTGCTTCACCATTGACTTCCATTTTCCATCAAAACAGGAGAGCTCATCTGTGGCCTTTTTATTTATTTCTTTACACATGTGAGTAGTGCGTGTCGCCAATTGGTTAATAAAGGTTGGCATTTTGATCGGCGTTTCTAAAGGAACACAAGAGATTTGAAGTTTTAATGTTGTTCCTAATGTAGAGAACTGTGTATAGTGTTTTGCAAAAAGTGTGATTTAGGATTGAAAACTGAGTGTAAAGCAGACATTGTGCTTGCAATTTTGCAGACTCGGTTGAGGGATTTGGTACGTGAGTTTCAGGTTTCAGTGATTGCGTTTCAAGTTCCACTTTTAGTGTGTAAGCAAATGTGAAAAACTGTAATCTGGATTTGTGGTTCCTGTTCATATTTGTGACACCTGATCTACAAGACAAGACCATGACTATTTGCATTATTATGAAATATATTACTACTGTATAACCACTTACAATATCCCTTCCAGACCCATGAGGTTTCCTCCACCATACACTGATTTTCAGTAGCTGGCAAGTCCTGCTATCTCTCTTGTGACAGATGAAAGTGAACCTGTCCTGTTTAATTTCAGTCAGCCCAATTAGCATCACTGTAACTGCTATACTGACTTATCATACGGGAGGAGCTGCTTGTCACAGAAGTCCATTTTAGAAAAAAACTAACCATGGAAAATATATTCCAAATTCAAAAATCCATCTGTTGTGGAAACGTGGACAATATCAGTACATATTAATGAATACTCAGTGAACAGATGTTGATGAATCTGTTGATTATTTTTTACAGTGAACTGAGACATCGTTTAGTCTATGTAATGTTAAAAACATAGCGAGGAATGCCCATCACAAGGTCTCAGCAATCAAATGTTTTGTTTTACCCAACATCCAAAGACTTTGACAGAAAAGCATTAAATCCTCATATATGAGAAGCTGGAACCAGAGAGTGTTTGGCATTTTTGCTCGATTAAACAGCTGCAACAATTAGTCGTAGTCAATTACCAAAATTGTTGCGCTGTCGAGTGACTATTTAATTAATTGACTAAAGCTGTTGCTCCCATGCAGCATATCTAGCTACAGCCTATGCACGATTACACTTTTATTCCACTCAACTTCAGCATTGTGTTGTTATTGTGTCCTGTCATTTTCCCCTTGATTAATAGTAATTTCACACAAAAGATGCTTTTGTCCTATCATCACCCTTAAAAGTCACCTCTTAATTACTGTATTGATCTGACTTCTGTTACCACCAAACCAAATCTTTGCATCTAATCATGAGGTAACCGACAGAAGTTATCGTTTGCAATCCACACGAGATTTCGCATGTGTTACTAGCAGAGTCTTGAAAGTCTGGATCGGAAAGATGAAGAAGTAGCTGATGATGTGGTTTTTGAAAACTTGGATTGCAGTGAGCTCTTACACAACCACTAATCAGGCTCCAGCGTGACAGAAGCCGCAGTGATATGGATAATAGTTGACCTTGCATTAAAGAAATCTTTTCTGGCTGGTACATGTCCCTTCTTGAGGCTGCTTCGTGTCAGACAAGCTGAAGAAATCCTTGACTGCTAAACTCCATTTCTGTTCAATTAATCTGTCTGTGTTCTGTTTGTTTCAGCTCTGGAGACCAGTGACAGCCACCCTATATTTCCCAGTATACCCTAATACTGGGTTTCTGTACCTTGTCAACCTGTATTTCCTCTACCACTACTCCAGTCGGCTAGAGACAGGTGAGACAGCAATCCTCAGTGGTTTACACACATGCAGTCACGTGCACCGAATGCTCTTTTTGTCACGCTAAGTGTTTCCTTGCTGTTCTTGTCTTCCAGGGGCGTTCGATGGCAAACCCGCAGATTACATCTTCATGCTCGTCTTCAACTGGCTCTGCATTGTTGTATCCTTTTGACCGGCATCATAAAAATGCCAAACCCCTTCAAACCTTCTATTTAAACTGGGTACATGATAAAGTGTTATCTCTGCTGCCTTCTTTGCCCCTTTTGAATTTCTCTTTCATCTGTCTTTTCTGTACCCCACTCTCTCGCTCTGCAGCAGCGTGCCATGTCAGGGTGGCTCTGTGCCAGTGGCCCAGTGTCGGTCTACCCCTGCAGAGCAGAGAAACCTAATCTAGGTCACATGCAGCACCGGCAGTACAGCTCGGCCCACATCTCAACACTTTGCTGTTCTGTCGGGGAGCTCAGCTCTGATTGTCAGCCTGTCTGGGTTTTCAGACGTTTCTTGTTTACGTGTACAAGACAAATTTAGGCAAAATCCTATTCTGCTTAAACCTCCTTTAAAGGACTAGTGTGTAGGGATGTGCATTTCCATCACTGAGGCCGATGTGATACACATCTCGATGCATCGCCAACAACCCAATACATTAAAGATATATATGAAGCAACTACCAATGCGATACAATATGATTCACCCCTATTGCAATGCAGTGCGATCCGATGTGATTTGATTCAACACAATGTGATTTGATGCAATGCAAAATAATGATGCAATTCAATATGGTACAGAAAATTTGATTTTATTACTTAAGCATACAGCAGATCATAAATTAACTAAAAAAGTGCATTTTTTACTTTTCTCTAATACCGCATCTCAGTAAGCATCTCATTTATGCCGTTTCTTTAAAAAAACACTTGGACCTTTCACAAACAGGCCTTTTCACAAGTCCTTTGTAGTGTAGTGTTCTCTGCCTCCGGTTTACATGCATGTACACTGTGACTTAAACAATTACTGTCAAAATAGTTTAATAATCCACTTACTCAGACGTGCGGAACAATAATTCTAGACGGTCGGATCCACCCGGAACATTTTAGCAGCACACCACTTAGCTTTAGCATGCTAGCGCTATTGAGAAACAGTTCAGAGGAATCAATCTACTACTGTAGAAACATGGCGGTGCAACATGGCGGGCTCTGTGGAAGAGGACCTGCTCTCTATGTAGATATAAATGCTCATTCTAAAGGTAACGAAAACACAACAATTCCTATTTTCAGGTGATTATGCACTAATTAAAACACACTTATGAATATTATATTCCATTTCTGCCAATAGATCCCCCTAAATCTTACACACTGGTCCTTTTAAACAAAATGTTCAGTTTTTTGTGGCATTGGGTGAGAAAAAAAGTGTCTGCCAAGGTCAGATGCCTTGCTTAAGGGGAGGAGGCAGAAGTGGCAGGTGAGAGTCAGCTGGTGTGGGGATTTGAACTGGCCACCTTCCAGTCACCAGCTGCTCTGATGTTACGGCTCCGGCTGTGATCGCTCTGAGCCACAAGGTTTTTGTCCTTGACTCTGAAACTGTAGATAACTGGGCTGCTGATGAACATGCAGGTGAGAATCCTCCTCTTATTTTTTATTATTTATTCCACACCATGAAATTCAGACCGCTGTATAGTATATAAAGCATATGGCAGTAATCTGCAATCATCACCTTTTAGATCTTAGATGTGTTTCATGAAGCAGGATCACCAGTTAAACCAGTTCAACCAGATTTAAAAGACAAATTTGACATTTAGAGAAATACAATTGTTCGCTTTCTTGCTGAGAGTTAGATGAGAAGATCGATACCACTCTGTACGCTTAGTATGACACTACTGCTGGATAACCAGTTGCCAGGCAACCAGTTGAGACTCCAGGAACTGGTCCCAACCAAGAAATAGTCTGGTCAGCCAGCAGATGTGCCTACATACACATGTTGGTGCGTAGAATACAAAGAAAGTTAATATTACTCATTCGAGAAAAACAAGTCAGTTATCAGTTTATTCAAGACCCTGCTTTTCTTCAAACACCCCTCAGATGTTATGTGGTATTGCACTTGAAAAAATCAAGACTGGTCCATAAATCTAAATAAACCTCAAGCTTTGAAAATGATTGGAGACTCACAGGTTGTTGTTCATGTTGTTGTTTTCAGTTGCTGATGATCCCGTTGATCATGTCAGTACTGTACATCTGGGCTCAGTTCAACAAAGACACGATTGTGTCCTTCTGGTTCGGAACAAGATTCAAGGTACCTCATGTTTTACTGTCAACACCCATTACATTACAGATGGAATAAATATGTAGTAAACAGTGTTAGGTATCTGACATGTCACAGTGATATCAGAACACATAAAATAGCAGTAAGCATAAGTTTGATGGTATAGAATGTCAAATAATTAGTGTAAAGGATAAAGTTGGCTCTTTTTTATTTTTATTTGACTAGTTATCTCCTGAACTGGATGTTTTAGGTCTTGGGTATTTTCACTACCTGGATGTGAAACTTTCTTATTACTCAACATGAAGATAATCCTGATGCTCATATTAATGATAGTCTACATGTTCCCTGTCTTAGGCACATTATCTACCTTGGGTCATCCTGTTCTTCAACTTCATCATCGGAGGCTCGTAAGTAACTCCTCACTCTCGTGACTCATTTGTTGACAGCAGTTTTATTTAGTGTAACTGTTATTACAGTCAGCTGAGTCAAAATCACAGTTTATAGTGATATCTTTAACACGCTGCGCTGTAAATGTAAATTCAAAGTAGTAAATGACTCAATAAGCAGCCTTATATGTTTAAGTGTTTGAATTGAATGTGTTACACCAGTGATGATGACGTCTCTGTGAGGTTTGATTAATCTAACTCCTTCTCTGTGCTGTTGTTGTGCAGTTTTGTGGATGAACTGGTCGGGAACCTGGTGGGTCACCTGTACTTCTTTCTCATGTTCAAATACCCCATGGACCTGGGAGGACGCTCGTTCCTCACCACACCAGAGTTCTTGTAAGTCTGTGTGTATTGTGTTTATGCACTGTTTTAGTCTTGCCTTGAAATGACGCCTTTCATGGTTTGTTTTCTTTAAGGAAGTAAGAATACATTTAGAGTGAAACTGGCTTAAAAGAAATATTTGTCGAGCGACTATACTCAATAACTTAGGTCTTTTTGGGAAGTGGGGGGGGATTTCTGGCCTGTGTTCCTATTAGTTGTATCATTTTACTCACCAGCTTCATTGCTGAGATTTTGCAATGTCGAGGATTTGTTACACGCAGCTTGAGAGCGAGAGCAATAAAACACACCCTTTCTCATTTCAGTGCACTCAGGGGTTTTGCTGGTCTGGTATGACCAAGGTGGCTAATGTTAACTTATGATTGCTAACTTAAGATAAATGTTGCTCTTTACTGACTTTTTGACTCTTCTCTATGTTTTTGCATTTACAAAATGTTAACATAAGCTGGCTTCAAAATAAAGTGCGACTAGTTTTTACTATATTACCTAAACTAAGACAGACAGACAAATGTAAAGGCGTCTACCCAAACTGTTAATGCTCATTAGATTTTGTAGAACTACTTCCTGGTTCAACTTTAACCATCTGTGCTTTGTGCTGTTATTCCAGCTTGCAGTGTTACAAGGAAATGATTTGCATTCAGTTTTGGTTTCACATTCCTGCAGATATTGGTGCAGATATTCAAATAAAACTGGGGTTTATTTTAAACCTTTCTAAGTGTGTGTGTGTGTGTATTTTGCACCATTTGACTAACTTATGTCATAAAGCAAGTAACTGTGGTGCCATGTGCTCAGATCTCAAGAAAAAAAAAAGCCCCAAAAACAAAATGATTTTTTCTTAGAAATGTAATTTTGTTGCTTCATCACCAGCTTGCAAACCTGGGGGATTCTTAAGGATTTGAAATGCTCCAATGTTTTTTAAGAGCATTATTTCAACCCCTCCCTTCTCATCCCTTTGCACATCTCTCTCCTCACCCTCTCCAGGTATCGGTTCTTCCCTAACAGGAGGGGAGGGGTGTCGGGCTTTGGAGCTCCTCCAAGCAGGAGACCAGCTGCCCAGGAGCAAGCGGGCGGAGGAGGAGGAGGAGGAGGAGGACGCCACAACTGGGGCCAAGGCTTTCGTCTGGGGGGTGAATGAGAGGAGGAGAAAGCTACGCCCCCACCCTGTTTGCTCCCGATACAAATGGCTGTGCAGTTGATATTTCAGGTTAAAATGCTTGCTGCTTCACATTCTTCCCTGTTTGAGGGAATTAAAAACCCTGACTTTAATTTGACTGACTTTAATTCACATTCACGTTTCGTTTTAAAGGATACAACAAGATGAAATTTGAGGAAGCATGCATTTTAACCACTAAAGCACAGCAGGACTCAAGAGCCTGGCTCAAGTCACCAAGTAAAGCCAGCTATACTATTACTACTACTGTCCATGTGAAGCAGATAGAAGGAAATAAGAATAAACAGATTTTTTTTTTTTTAATGCGATGATTCTTGAGCTTTCCCCTTTTTCTTTCTGTCTTCTCCTCCAGCTACCCTTCCCCTTTTTTTTCCCCGCACCCTGCCATTGGACTGTCAAGGCAGGAGATGCTGCAGCTGCACACCAGCACTCTGTTGGTTTCAGCTCTTGTGTTCCTTTCCCTCCTTTCTCTCTCTCTCTCTCTCTCTCTTTGAGGCCGTATCAGATTACTTTGTAATTACCAACGTACTGGGAGTGTGCTCTCAGACATCCCTCTGCAGAACATGGGCAAAGCTATTTAGAGAGCGCTGTTTCCAGGTCTGAATTTACATGGGTGTAAAATGTTTTCTAAGCCTCTGTGGCGCAGACCTCATCTTTCTGTCCTATGATCTGATCTTCAACAAAATGAGGTAAAGATGGGGTTTAGCTCCTTTTTGTTTTTGTAAATATAACAATTGTTTATTGAAAGGATGATGGAGTCTGACTGGTTAATTATCTCACTGTCCACGTCCGTCCTCTCTGTCGGTTTTTGAATTCTTTTTTTCAAGCCAATTCACAAGTGTTTGTGCTTCAGAAAGGTTAAAAATTAATGTTTTGTCACTGAAAAATTGCAACACACAATAACTGATGATGGTGGGTTTTTGTTATATACTAATATACAGACAGCTGGAGTTTCCCTTTAACCTGCAATTAGCAACATACCAAAAAAAAGTGCAATGATCTCCAAATGTACAGTATTAAGTGTTGCACTAACATGTTTCCTGTCATCAAAATCAAGTCCTATTAGAGAGTCTTGGCCAACAAATTGTGAGATTATTTTTTGGTTTGCTTAAGTGTGTTTAATAAAAAATGTCCTCCAATGCATCACATCATAGAAGGGGAAAAGTAACCCTCAAACAGGCCCGAATGTAAAGTTGTAAAAGAAAAAAGTGACCTGACAAGCCAGTGTACAGTCTAGCAGTGATGTCTCTGCACTGTTTCACCTATTTTCTACAAAATCATTTTGTACTTGAGTAAATAAGAAATCATAACCAGTCTTCCTCTCCAAATCCAGCTTTATGTTTCTATTTTTGACACATGCAGTTTATACTGGAGGAACAAGACGTGCTTCTACAGTTTGGTTGTGTATTTATTGAGTTACAGCAGACCTAAAAGTAGAAAATGAAAATGCAAGCGGTATTCCATACAAGCCAACCAAATGTACAGTATCTCAGATACTTGTCTGAACATGAAACTAAAACAGCAGCAACAGACATTCAGCCAGCAAACAGCCAGAAACCTGCTCTTCAGACCAGGTCGATTCAAAATGACAGTTCAATTTCAAACTTTTAACTCTGTGCTTGCACAAAAGGATGCGAGGGGGGTTGCAGTTTAACCGATAAAACACAGATATCCCTTTAAATCTTGAAAATTTGCTGTTTTAAGAAATATGAAATTGTGAAGCTCATGCAAGCAGATAACGATTATTTGCCAAAGATTTCAAATTCTTTTGCCGTTTTCCGGAAAAAATCAGCACAGGTTTGATCATTTATCTCTGTAACCTAAGAATTCATGAACCATCTGAATTAAATGAAGGAGCTTCAGTTATTTTAACATGCGTGAAAAACATTTGCACCACAATGTTCTTGGCGAGTCCAGTCAAGAATATTTCAAGTTTTTAAAACAAAGAGCTGATGAGCTGAAACCATCATCATCATCATCATTATCAGCTTGTACTCGACCCAGTTCTGAGGCAGGCAGGACATGTCAGATAAAGAAAGCTGAAAAGGCAGCGTGGTGCAATCGAACAGACACTCTCTTCTCTATGCGATTCATCATTTCAATATCAGAAGAAAAGAACATTCTGTACTGTTTGAGCCTCTTGAACATGCGCCCGGTACTGATGCAAGAGCACACCAGCTGATTAGAAAAGACACTAGAAGTTAGGACGTACAGTGCATTAATTCATTCGTTTGTCCTAATGCGGTTTGTCTTGGTCTGCGCATGTGGCTGCTTGTGTTCATTCTCTGGCCGTCGTGCGCTCTCAGCACATTCATTCCCTCTAACTGCCCCTCTACAACTTGTGAGTGATTTCTGTTCCATCACCAGCACGTTTTTATGAGGGAGAGTCAAAGTGACGCAGCAAAAAAAAAAAAAAAAAAAAAAAAAAAATTAACAGTTTCTTACCAGTTTGAACAGCTAAGCTGGAGATCAAGTGGCCTAGCATGAGAATATCTATTACTACAACGCGGATATATGCAAGTGCCATCAAATACTACTCACAATGAGTAGTGACAAATTATGATTTTCAAAAAAATAGGACTGATTTTCAGCAAATAACAGACTATTATACACTTTGATCTTAAAACAACAACGAAAACATTCCAGGTTTCGGGGCACCAGTCAGACTCTTTTTTTAAAAAATGTAACAAAACTTGCCCTCCCAGTAAAACTGTACAAACCTTTTTTTTTTTTTTTCTTCCTTTTTTTGCAATACAGAAAAATATTTACATGGATGTTTCTTTAAAAAAAAGAAAAAAAAAAGTGTAGTAGTAGTAAGAACAATGCATCAAGTCCAGCTTTGGCACTCCTCTTCATGTCAGCGTCTGCACCACACATCGGTGCTTTCAACAGTGGAACTTCCAAAGGGCGCTTTGCGATGACATCACAGGCAGACAGTTACATCACTGGTTCCACATTTGGTCATCTTGAGTTGTAACGTGATGGTCGGTGACTCAGCAGTCAGTGATTTATCTCATCTGGAACATAATCAGATACAAACAGGGACTCAAATTAACACCTGGGCTCACCAAGATGCCAAAGCACATGACAGTGAAATGTTTTTATTGTGACTGTAAAGCATGTCGATCGACCTGTTAAGCAAAGAAAACACTCACCCTCCAATCACCTTGAGCTACCCACTAAATATGAAGCACTTCATGAATGTATTAGGACTAGTAAATTCAAGACAGGAAATGGTTTGTTTCCATTTTCTTAAAGTTTATTATTCAAAGTGATTCTCTTTTTTCCAGATGTAGTGTTCTGGTCATTTCTGCAAGTCACTGCTTCACTATAAATTTAAATTAGTGTCTTCTCTAAAACAAGGATTATCTCATAAGAGATGGATTTCTGTTGAAACCAATTTAACTGTCATGTTCTCAGAAGCTCCCAATAATAATTAGACTACACTTGGCATGAGCAGAAGATGTGAAAGTATCCCTAGCTATTATTTATTTATCAATTAATATATTAACAACTTATTTCTCTTCCCATGCTTTATTTGTAGCCTCTTTAGAGGGTAGGTTGAGCCTTGGTAAAGCATTGTAAATTATTATTTGACCTTGTACCAGGAATAACTCACTCATCAAGTTTATCTGGTGTAACTGTGACCGAGTTTGGCAACAAAATATTTCACATAATTCCAAACCAGTAAGCATCTACAACAACAGGCCTTTTCCACAGAAGAGATTTTGACAAGTCACAGTAGCACAGGTGTGAATAATAAAATGAATGATGTCTGAATTCCATTTAGCTGCTTCAGTTTCGGGCTCCTGGTATTGTGCACACTGGCTCACTGCTATGTTGTTCAAAAAAAGGTCCGTTATTTACAGGCTCTTTCTCCTACAGTTGTTGAAAATAGGTATCGTAAAAGTTCCTCCCAAGTATAAATCAGCAGTTGTCTTAACCAGATTTCTCAACTTTAAGTGTGTTATCTGAAGTAAACAAAGAAAAGAATTTGCTGATATAGGAAGTGGAAAGGATATTTTCTGAGCTATTAAAAGTTGCTTTTAACTGTTTCCTGTGAACTATAGGATTACCTTTATCATTTGATTTTCATACAGAGGTGGGAAACAATGTACACATATAAGTACTTCTTTACAATTTAGATTAGATTAGATTAGACAACTTTATTAATCCCCAAAGGGGAAACTCATTTGCCACCAAATCAACTCATGCAGACAACAAACACTATAGACAATACATTCACGTTACACAACAAATAAATAACATCATAAAGCCATTTAGACATGATAGACAGCTGAAAGGTGCTATGGATCTAAACCACATCTAAAAGTGTTCATTAAAAAATTGCTGCTGGAACAAAAGACCGTCTGAGTCATTCACTCATGAGGCGTCACTAGTCGCTCACTGAATGAGCTTCTGACTCCATTAAAAACACTATAAAAAGTTCAAAGTACAGAACTGATTTTAGTTTGGCCCTTGTTCTCTTTTCTCCAGTGACCTCAAGTGAGTCTGGGGTAAGACTAATCACTGAGCCGGCCTTTCTGATCATCTTATTGATCCTGTTTTTATCATCCACAGTGATGCTGCCTCCCCAGCAGAGCACAGCATTAAAGATTCTCTGGTAAAAAAACATGAAGAAGCTTCTTGCTGATATCAAAGGATCTAAGCTTCCTCAAGAAAAATAGTCTTGACTGAGCCTTCTTGAATACAACCTCAGTGTCCAAGTAGACACCAAGATATTTATAAGACTGGACAATTTCTATCTGCTGACCCATAATTATCACTGGGAAGACATCCTCCTTCTTCCTCCTGAAATAAATAATTAACTCTTTGGTCTTTATAGCAAAAACACAGTTCTCCCTCATATGAGCAAAGGAAAGGCATGCCACTATTTTATTAATATTGTTTACAGATTATATTTTAAATCAACCCACCTAAATTCACCATCAAGCTTTCTTGTTTATTTCAAAACAAATAAAATTTGGAATCCATCTTAACGCTATTTTTGTTGTTGTCAAAAAATACACAGGTACCCTGCTTTCCCCCTTTTATTATATGAAACTCAGATATGAACTGCAAAAGTGATTCTTATCAAGTGAAAACAAACACAAGTGGAAGAAGAAATTTGTCTACATACACTTAGTTCTGCCTCCTGCGACAGTAACACTGTGTGTGTGTGTGTGTGTGTGTGTGTGTGTGTGTGTGTGTGTGTGTGTGTGTGTGTGTGTGTGTGTGTGTGTGTGTGTGTGTGTGCGCGCATCTGTCTACATCTTCGATGCTAATGATGGTGTGGTCCAAATATCATCCTGCCATCCCAGCATGCCATTGGTTTGAAGGACCAATCGGAGCTAATTACACACTAATAACTTCCTAGGTGGATGGAGGCTGCAGCTGTGGCATCTTAAAGGAACAGTTCAACATTTATTCATGTATTTATTTAAGCCAAGTCCCACAGTGAACACCATTCATCAATCTATTCTCTATAGCCAGTTATTCCTGTTTAGGGTCACAGGGACCTGGAGCCTCTCCCTGCATGCATTGAGCCTGCACAGCAGCAGCTATGTCTAACTCATCTTCTTGGTTTCACTCACAGTTAACCCTTTTGTGATCAGTACAGAAGTAATAAAATCTCTTATCCTTTACAGCTGCATGAAACATCAGAGAATAATCACCTGGCTCCGCACTTCCCCTCGGCTCAAGTGAGCTTTTTAGCATCTTTCAGCTCATTGTTTTGGTTCTATAGGCTGCAACTTTACTGTTTTGGTTCACTCTCACAGCACTCAGTGTTGTTTCAAGATGCAGCAGGCAGCTGTTTTCAGATTAAAAAAAAATTTAAAAAAAGCTCTGCTGATAAACCCTCTGGATGCTATTTTCTCTGCACCCAACCGGACATGCAGATAGATGTTAGTCAGTGACTAATCTAGAGAACATAGATAAGTATATCAAGCTGAAATGTGTTTCTCAATACATCTGTCAGCTGACCAAATGGATGCTAATGCTGCTCTGTGCCTGCTAGATGTGTTAACAAGCTATACTTTGCTAACATGCTAGCCAGATAAACTTCACAAGGTCATAATATATCAGGTACATGTAATATTTAGCTTGTTATGGAGCTCTGTCCCTACATGGCAAAAGAAAAAAAAAAGATCTCACCTACCATCAACCAGTGACCCTCCCAGGTTGCTCCAAGGTCAGAACATCAGTTTCTGTTGCCAGCCGCTGTCTTTCTAATCCTCCTTCACTCTCCTCCCCCACCGCCACGGTTACCTTTACCCACCTGCCAAACAAACAGACACAAAGTTTAAACACAAACAGATTCCTTCTAGGAACTGGAAACTAGATCAAAAGAAATATTTTTTTTTATGTTTTGCAGTAATAATATTTCTGTGAAAGATGCCATAAACCATGCATGAAAATCTATCTGATGCAACATTCAACAAGTGCAAACAATGGAGTAATTCAGCATCCACAAATCAATTTGATATTATTTCGGTTACATGTCACAATCCCTCCTGAACATTTTCTTGAAGTAAACTTGATATGTCCAAACAGTGCTGTGTTTTTAGACTGCTTTCACAGTGAGCTGGCCTTTATTTTGTCTGTATAACATATTTATCACACCATAAACTAAATATAAGACAAAAGATCAGTTCCTCTCCTTCTTTTCACCCACCTCCCTTTGTCAGCAGTGCTAGAACTGGTCTGGTCTGGTCTGGTACGGCTCAGGTCCGTCACGCTGTGAGCTAGTCTGTCTGTCAACCACTGGACTTTGTCTTGGTCGGACAGTTTTGAGTGCTCTGTAGCAGCTGCTGTGTTCTCACCAGCCTCCTCCACTACACCGAGGTTTGTGGGATTTAAAATGTGCACAAAAACAGAGAAAGCACAAGGTCAAATAAGGATAGATGTATAAAACATAAGTATAAAACATATAATATGAAACATATGGTATATATAAAAAATACTATTTAATTTTCTCCTCCAAAATCTACCGTTTACAGCTTTGGCTTCCAAGGAAACGCTCTGGATTTTCTCAGAACTGTTCCCATTCTGCTCCTGGCCTGCTTTCTGCTGCTCAACAAGGTTTTGGTTTTGGAAACCTTCCATCCAGTCCAGAGTTTCACCATTCCTCAGTGCCGAGCGGTGGTCCTTGAACCAGCGGACAATGTCAGTACGTCCCAGACTTGTTTGGACTTCCAGCTGGCTGTACTCTTCAGGAGACGGCCACTGGGTTCGACAGAACATCTGTCAAGATAGATCATGGGACCAGACACGAAATGTTAACATCATAAAAAGAATATTTAATTAACTGATATATAAACAAAGTGATTTATTAAGACTATGGAATAAACAAACATGCAAACATCAACAATCTGGGAAAATCAAGAAGTATAATACCAGTCAAAAGTCTGGACATACTTTCTCATTCAAATGAATGAGACAGTGTGTCCAAAATTGGGCTGGTACTGGATGTCCAAATTTTGACAAAAGTGAACCTGAGGCCCACCTACTACCTTTTTTGGAGATTTCAACTACATCTCATGGTCTTCCTCACATGTGAGGAAGAATGCGAGATGCAGTTAAAAAGCAAATTAGTGGACCTTGAGTTAAGATGTTTCCAGTCACTACTGTTTTTTTGGAAAATATTGTTTCCAAGGTAAAGATTTAACTCTCACACTAATGTCCACATTTGCGTCTCATTTTCTATAAAAGGGCATGTATTTGCAAAGCCTTTTGACAGAGTTTATGGTTAAGACACACTTATAATTGATCAACAATATGAAACTTCATGCGTACATTTTTTAATCAATTAAAAAAAAGTAATTGATTAGATTAGTAAAAGGTTAGATATATGGCAGACTTTTTTAGGGGAACTATTCACTGAAAGCATGTGCTTGTGCAATATGTTACACAGCATGAAACAACTCATCTGCAGCACTCTACTGAGGCTTTTCAAGTCATCACATGAATGCACATTATGTTCCATTTAAAGGCTTTCAAGTCCTGTTGGAGCAGTATTGTGTCTAGAAAAGTATCCAACTACTTCCTTTAGTTTGTCAGATCTGACCTGGTGGTCACCTACCGTCTTATCTCACTTGTGATATTCAGGTGTCAGCCCGTCTTATCATGTTATGTCAATCACACTGCTTTTCTTCAAGCACCATTACAATACTGTCTCACAATGAATCCCTTAATTTCACACAACATCTCACTTCACATTCTATTAAAAAGGTGCCATCTCATCGACTAATCTCTTTAAAAGTTGCAACTCATTAATCTCATGATACCATTACCAACCTATTTGCAATTAAAAGAGTATTCAAGTTCTACCTTGTGGTATATTTTAAAACATTGTTATGTAATCTGCGGTGATGTTGACCTCGCCTTACCTCTCTGAGCAGGGTGAGGGAGCGGCTTGTGATGGGAGCCGGGCTGGTGGAGGCGGACAGGATGGGAGGATGGGGAGAAGAGGAGGACGACGAGGTGAGGATCGGAGGAGATGCAGAGGAGGACAGGGTTGGGGGATGAGGAGAAGAGGCTGCGAGCACAGGGGGGGAGGAAGACGAGGAGGAAGAGGAGAGGACAGGCGGGTGAGGAGAGGAGCGGAGGGGTTTCCCGTCCTGCTCGCGATGAGAAGCCCCGTTGAGCAACGTTCCCGGTCGGTCTCCTCTGTCCTCGGTGTTCTTAGAGGCCATGGTGAGTAAAGCCTTCTCCATGTTGTCCCTCAGTGCCCTGCGCTCTGAAAACCAGCAGTCCACCTCAGTCTTGGACAGCCTGGTCTCCTGGGCCAGCTGGTCTGCAGCGGAACAGAGTTCAGTGGATCAGATGAACAGTGTTACCTATAAGTGGATGTTTTTTGGAAGCCTGGGAATTCAGTCTCCCTCTAGGGGACTTCAAATGGGCTCATTAAAAACATTTCTGCTATTCTTGTCATGCAGGCACCCTCCAGAGACAGACCAGCTCCTTTTGGGTGAAAGAAAATTAAGTCAGATGCTGTGAACTTGTATAAATAGAAAAAAAACACGACTGAATTTCCTTAAAGTAATTTAACATCTAAGTTACAAAGTGAGCATTTCAGACTTGGCAAGAACACAGCCAACTGCTAATGCGACCATTGAGTCTTACCCAATTTGTCTTACTTCAAGAAGCAAAGTTTCTGATGAGTAGTTTGAAAGTTCTGTAATAATCTCTCAGCAACTTCACAACATAAACTTTGCCTTAAAAAGAGATATGTGTGGAGAGCTGCCGAAGTGCAACACGGTTGACAGAGGCAAATATTATGCCCTCACATAGAGCATCTGAATTTAGGACTAGAGATGAGTCCATCAAGAAATTGTTAAGTAAAAAAGATATTTGTTTGAATGCACAGATAAGCATCCTGTACATAAACTCCCATGAATTGTTTCTCCAGTTAGTAGCAATTTACATTAATCTCAGTTTACATACATGCCAGTACTTTGCCAGTTTAGTATTTCTGAAAAGGATATTGTTTCTGATGCTGTAGTTTCACATGTTTAAGTGACTAATATTTTATTACTCCCGTCTGGCACAAATAAAAACCACAGAGCATGCACAATGAAATATTTTAAAGATTCACTATTTATCTTTTTTTTAAAAATCCTGATCTGCTGATATCTCAAAACTGTCCCAGTCCTAGCCATCACTTCTCTTTAATGACTTCCTCGTCTCCCATCTTTCCTGCTACCAAGTGTTGTAAACAACAATCCAAGCTAGCAAAAACAATCTAGAGTACCTAGCTCTGTCTCAGTTGGAGAGCTGCTTCTCTGGAAACTCTCCTCCAGTGCTTTCAGCTGTTCTGATGACTTCCCCTTCACCCTCTCCAGCAGAGGAAACTGGCTGGGGACCGCCTTCTTTACGGAGCCATCTTTAGGTGTTGGCGTCACCTCTGCTTTCACCAGCACAGGGGGTGGAGGAACACCTTCAAGAGGTACAGAGGCAGAGGGAGACTTTAAGGACCAAGAATGCTTTTCCAAGACAACACGTGTGTGTGTGTGTGTGATATTATTAAAATGACACAGCAGCACAAATACAGATCTTAAAAATCATTATTAACCGACTACTGACCATGATTAAGCACAATTTGCTTTCTCAGTATGATTTGTTTGTTCTGATATATTTTGCAGAGATTTGAAATGAGCTTGTTTTTCATCGTTTTTGATGTGTAGCACTGATCACACCAAATACCTTTGAGATTAAGGAGCCTCTGTTCACTGAACCACTTCTTTATCTCTCCTCTGGACAGCCCCGTGGTCTCTATCAGCCTGTAGATCTATCACACGACAAGATGCAACATAAAATAAAACAATAACCACAGGTGTTTATCAGTGACAGTCTTGTGTTTTAAAAAAAAGGCAGCAACACTAAATTAAAACATAAAAGCTGACACAAAAATAACACTGCCTAGAAACCTTCTTCTATGTTGGACTTATATGGCAAGGCACAAAAAAATATCATTTCACTCACTTATTCTTACCTCATCTTCCTCAGGGAAAGGACACTGTGTGTAGCTGGATCTCAGCACCGATAGCTGCTCGGCTGTTTTATTGGGGTCAACTGTGAAACTCAGCACTTTAGGTGATGCCAGCTTGGATGTGGGCATGGGCGCAGAGACAGTTTGAATGATGGAGGGTCGCTTACTCTCTGTGGCGATCACAGGAGACGCCAGGGGTCTTTTGAGTGACTGCGCCACCTGTGGTAAACAGAAATTTGTGGAAAGTTGATGATGGAGTTTTGGAAGTTATAGGTCTGTTAAGTTAAAGCAAGCATGTCTCAAGTAACTCCATGTTCTATTTGGTTTACATGAACGTTTACTGCAGGAAAACAGAGTTGTGTTCAGATTCTTTACCAGGTCAGATTAATCTAGATGGGCTGTAGATTATAACTAACTAATCTTGGCCCACAGTTGGATAAATGCCCAAATGGTTGTTTTCTGTTCTGTTGTCTACAAGAATCAGGGTTTTGTACCTGGTTAGCCACGGTGAGTGCCAGCGGCGCACATGTGACAGTGGAGCCGTTAGCTACAGGAGTCAACACCAGGCTGGTCTGTCCCAGGAGCTGACAGGGGAGGGACTGGAGGACAGAGGCTGCAGACTGCATGTGTTTGGAGGCTGTATTGGGAGCAGACGGGTTGGTGGATGATTGGGAGTTGAGCTGAGGAGTTACGACGGTGAAGGTCTGAGGCACAGAGGAGATTGTACCGTTGAACATTTTCTTCCTGGCTTCTTCCACCTGTTATGGGAGAAAAGTATTCGTTATACTTGCATGTTTAAAAATGTGTGTGTATGACTGCTAAGCTACACAATTCTGGATAAAATGATACTATAATCCTGATGATTGTTTTGCATTGTTGCTTCTTGACATTCTGACAATTTTCAGTCACATTTGATAATCAAAAGGTTGCATGTTTACAAATGGACAACATGGTATAAATCATATCTTACACTGTAATCTCATATTTATTTCATTATATATTGCAGGTCTGTTGTTTGTTTGTATTAAGTGACATGAAAAGTGAAAATGATCTATAATTTGATCAGTAATCAAACAAAAGCTTACTCCCTGATTAGTGGTTATTACAAAACAATTCATCTACTTCTGCTATGAGCAATAAGTTGCTTTAGAGTGATGTAGTATGGCACATTTCCTCACCAACCTAATATGCAGCTCAGGATAATAATTCTCAGTGTCTAGATTCTGAATGAAGAGCATTTCAAACATAAAAAGGTGCTAGATGCACAGTTTCTATCACCATTATCATTTCTTACTTGTTGGGAAACCTGCTGTTGCTCTGTTTGAGCTACTGAATGACAGAAAAAGATCTGAAAAAATACACCAAACAACACATAGGAAAAAAAAAAACATTATTATTACTACAGTTCCTACCTCCTCAGGTGACCAGCTAATACCCTGTTTGAGCCTCTGTGTGGTGAACCAAACTTTGATTTGCTCCTCTGGATGTTTTGAGACAGCAGTGAGCCAGGAGAGCTCAGCCTGTGTTGGGTAGGGGAACTTGTTGAAGGAAGAGATGAGTGTCAGGTTGTCGTCCAGCGAAGGATTGTATTTGGTTGTGTTGAGGGGCACTGCAATCTTCGGCACCTGGAATAAGAAAGTCAGCAATGGCAAATGAATGGTGTTTTTTTGTGTCCCAGAGAAGAAGAATGACTTCTACAAGCACTGTTTTGAGTTACTGTGTTCACAGGAATGCATTATGTCTCACATGGTACATATTAAAAAACAAATAAATAAATAAAATAAAATAAAAAGGTAGTTCTTTTTTTTTAAAAAATAGGTTTGTAATTTCCAAAAGACATTTATTGAAAATAACTATATAATTAGCTTCCAATTATGCATTTCCTACAATACATATATGCTAATTTTAGAAAATACTACATTTTCCACTTTTAAAAGCTGACTTTCAATAGAGTGCAATAATGTAAAGGAATAGTTTGACACTTTGGGAAAGACACTTATTTGCTTTATTTTTATACCACTCTTGTTTCTGTCCGTTAAATATGTAACTAGAGCCAGGAGACGGCTAGCTTAGCTTAGCTCAGCCTAGCATAAGGATTAGGAGCAGGGGGAGAAGGCTGGCCTGGCTTTGTCCAAAGGTAACAAATCTACTACTACTACTAGCACATCTAAAGCTCACTAATTAATATGCAATGTCTTGTTTGTTTAATCTGTACAAAAAAATGGTAGGGGTATCTTTTTTTTTTACCTTTGGACAGAGCCAAGCTAGACGTTCCCCTGGTTCCAGCCTTTATGCTAAGCTAAGCTAACTGCCTGCTAGCTCCAGCCTCATATTTGGAGAGTGGTATTGATCTTCTCTTGGCAAGAACACGAACAAGCACATTTCACAAAATGATTCCTTTATCTGCACAGGAATAGTAGATGAAAGAAGAATGCCTCCATTGTGTCCCACCTGGGTGTAGTTTAGAGGCCGCTGTAGTGAAGGCATGATGTGAGAAAGGCTGTCTGCTTTGAGCAGAGTGGACTCCGGGATGATGACCGTCCCGTTCACATTGACCGCTGTGATTGGTTTCTTGGCCAGATCAGTGGTCAGTTTACCCAACTGAGACTCTGTCCGTTTATTATCCGATGACATTATTTTTGGTTTACCGATCTTGACTGTGGTGGGTTTGCTGAGTGGCAGAGTGCCCAGTTCCTCTCCTTTGCCAGAAATGTTGCTGGAAGTGTTGTAAATGACTGCATTGTTACTGCACCCCTCTATCGTCTGTTCCAAGATTGTCTGATTGTTCATTTTGATGCGTTTGAATTTAAAGTTGCTCTCCCCCGGGTGACACCTCTCGTTGTGTTCTGTCAGGGTGTCGAACTTCTTTGTGTTGAAGTTACAGACAGCACACAGGTACAGGGGGTTGAGGATGACGTTAGGGTGGTTGGCGTCTACGTGTTCTTTGAAAGTGTTCAGGTTCTGTGTGGAGAAGGGGCAGTACTTGCACTCGTAGCCCCCCTGCTGCCTCCGCTGAGGCTTGGAAATGTCTGGTGGCTCAGTCACTGGGTTGTCTGGAGCTGCAGGGGGGTCAGAGGCCTTTCCTGTCAGGTCCAGGTCCACAGATGGTTCTGCCTCTGTTGAGAGATCCGTCTCCATAGCACCCTCCTCAGTATGGTTCTCTGTTGTTGTCTGGCAAAGGAAGACGGCAGTTTTCAGATTAAAAAGGACACATCTGGAAGCATTATTCACACACTGATATCAGAGTTCCCCTATTTTTATGAATTAAATACATATGAGATTCCATAGAATCCATGGAAAACTGAAATGAACAACAATTAATTTACCTAGGACAAGAAAAGGATGAAGATAAATGAAATGGTGTGGCATAACACACAAAAATTGCTTACAATCAAAACTTTTTTACATGATTTTGTACATTAAAAATCCACCTTCCCACAAATTGTTCAAATATTGATTCATTAATTCTGTCATATATAAAAAGTAGAATATATATTTATAAAAAAAAAGAAAACAAGCCATAAAAGAAATAAATATAAGAATTTAAGTATTCCATCTCATTCATTTGACTCTAATGTCCCAGACATAATGAAAGTGTACCTCCATGTTGTGCGATTCCTCGGCCTCATCATCCAGCTCAACCATGGTCTGCTCCGGTCGGATCATACAGGGAATGGAAGCCTTCCGCCGACTGGACATGATGATGGTGGATAATGGGTTTGTCCCGGTGGACAGCTGTCCTCACTCGGTGCTTTTGTTCGGCCAGGGATGTTGTGAAGGAGACTATGGCTGATGAGCCCAGGATGCAGGAATACTGTCAGAGTAGTGGGTGAAAGGTACAGTCTAAGGTGCCAAAGATTAGCCAGGGGCACTGGCTTGTACTGGGACACAAGCCTGGACTGTCTTTTATAAACAGGAGAGGTAGCAAGCACAGGACAGTTCCTGGGATGGGGCTGAGCAGCCAAGGAGTCAGAGGAAAAGTCCTCCCCTGTGGGCAGGATTAGTGGCTGGAGAGAGAACAGGGCAATGCGAGGTGAAGGTCTAGTAGAGATGGGGCTGTTGTAGTATAATGCAGGCTGGGCTCGCTGACAGTGTCAGCTCCAGTGCTGGCTGACCTCCTGGAAATGCATGACAGGACACTACCTAGAAGGGAGAAAGGAGGAGTAAAAAAGATTTTTTTATAAATATCAGAAAATAATTCTTATTTTCATTTTGTTTAAAATTTCTGCTCCTTCACCTTAATGACTTCTACTTCTCCCATTTAAGATTGAAGTGGATTGAATCAGTAAAACCAGCAAGGGGCCACAGCTCTTACATGGATTTACGTGGTCACTCAATATAAATCAAAGGAATACAGATGGACTCAATATTTTGTACCATGTATATAATTATTGTACAAAAATCCATGTAAAAACAATAATCTTTGATTAATTTCACCAAATAAATCCAGAACTAGCAAAAAATTTAAACATTGGTAAAGAAAAATAGATACCCCTTTCAAGTGCCTTTGAATAGTTAATACTGCAGGTATAAAACAGGCTGGTTTGAGTGTGTGAAGAACTACAACCTGATGGTTTATTTAAGCTCAGCAGTGTCCCATTGTATCTGCAGAGAGCCACAACACAAAAAAAAGGTAGAGCCAACTGCTGCCAGCGGGCAAAAATGTCTCAGTGATGAAAAAAGGTCAAAGAAGGCTGACAAACAAACAAACAGTGCAGCATAGCAGACAGTCTACATGTGGTCAACTGACTCACAACACTGCTGCTGAGAAGAAAGTGCAGCATAGGCTTGAACAAAAATGTTTTGTAGCCAAGAATCTTACAAAGAACTAGAAGCTAATAGCAGTGGGTTAGACAATGAAATCATCAGACACTGGAGGACTGAAAAAGCCTTACGAGTTTTTCTGTTTCATGCTGATGGAAGGAAGCAGCAGCGTGTGGATAGATGGACTTGCTGGCAAACCAGCAGAAAGCTTTTAGCACTGTGATGAGTCTAAAACTAGAAATATCACCTCATAGTTGTATGCCTCCGCCAACCAGTCAAGTTACAGTTTACATCCATGTCTGTCCAGACTCATATAATATTTGTAGAGAAGACTGAAGGAATGTAATAAAAGGTGTTAGATGTATTTTCCTTGTATGTGTTTACATGTTCTGCCAATAAAGCTGATTCTGACAGAACACAAAGTTGTAGCCATGACAGTAGAAGATGCTTCAGATATGGATATTGTAGCTTTTATAGATATTGTAGCTTCTGCATGGAAGCTACAATATCTATAACGTGGATGCTTCATGCACATCTTCAACCCGGCAACACAGAAGATCTAAACAATCACCACAGTTTCAAGATGGGAATCCAAGATTAGTGTCACCAATTCAGTATCTGAACAAATGTAAAATATGGTCACAATCTCCCCTTCTGTTCCTGAGTTATAGCGTTGGATAAAAGCCAAAAAAGTGTTTTTGCATTATTGCAACATTATGATATCACAGTGAAGTTGACCTTTGTCCTTTTGGATATAAAATGTCAACACTTCATTTTATCCTATTAGACATTTGTGTGATACTTTGTCATAATTAACACATGAATTCTTGAGTTATGTGAAGTTTTGTGAAGTCACAGTGACCTTGACCTTTGACCTTTAACCACCAGAATCTAAATCAGTTCATGCTTGAGTCCAAGGGGACGTTTGTGCCAAATTTAAAGAAATTCCCTCAAGGTGTTCCTGAGATATCGTGTTCATGAGAACGGGACGGACAGACGGACAACTCGAAAACACAAGGCCTCTGGCCACAACTGTCGCCGGCACAGAGGCATAAAACCCCCAAATTTGGGCTTATGTTTGTTTTAGGTCATTCTCCATTCATCTCTCTCTTTTTTTCTCCCCATCATTTCCTGTCACGTGTCTTCCGTCGGCTCTATAATGAAGGCATAACATTCCCCCAAAACAAATTTTAAAGAAGTATGAGTCAAGCTATAAAAAAAACACACTACATACTACAATACCCATAATGCAACTCAATAGCACATTTAATTTGACCTCAACTGCCTACAAAATGCTCTAAATGCTCTCCCTCCAGAGTCACAGAAGACAGTACATAACTGTGCAGGCTGAGTCGGACTTATCGTGTAAACTGAATGTCTGCTGTAAAATTGGTGGCGTGTCCCTTTAAGCTGATATTTGCTACGAACCTCCCAACACTGAAAAATGTTTGAGTGACACATTGAGTGTGTATGTTATCATGCCCACTAACACTACACGCATTTACAAAAACACACACAGTATGCATACAGGTCTGCAGCTGTCAGAAAAACAAGTTGTTCTGAGAAATATTGACTATTTTCATAAATCAGATCATGCTGCAGAGCGTGAACAGAGTGAGAAACCACAGACAAAGCAGCGTTAGATGAGCATCTTGAAAGCAGAGAGCAGCTTTATTTGGGGTTTAGTGAGATGACACCGCCGTCGAGAAAAAGCAGTTATGAAAAACTGAGGGAGAGTGAGCAATGGAAACTTTCCCAGGGTAATATTATAATGAGAGGAGAGAGAGGGAGAGAGGGAGAGAGAGAGGGAGAGAGAGAGTGAGCAAGAGAGAGAGAGAGAGAGAGAGAGAGAAGCTTATCTGACTGAAAACAGTCGATTGATATTCTGGACTCATGCTGAAGCTTCATACTCATATTCACATGAGTAAAAAATCAAATAAGTCGATGCGGCGATGGTGCTCTTTTATCAGGACATAATGAGGTTCCATAAAACCAAGTCAGCAAAGAGGGCAAGGGAAAGTCCTTCCAATTTAAAATCTCCTCTATACAACGCTACTTAAATATGTTATGCTTATGAGTAAATATTGACAGAAGAAATCGGTTTAACCCCACCAAACACCAACGCTATTTAACAGTCTGATCAAACTCATATTTTAAACCAAGTTACAGTGCAAAAGGGTGGGACAGCAGTTAGTATGCGAGGAGTAAGACCTCGGCTCAGCAGGTTTGGACTATACTCTGCAATCAGTGTCACATATTTAATCTGGACCTCTCCAGCAGCTACGCATGAATCAAATCAAGGCTTGAAGGCTGTCATTTGTTAGTCTTCTTATTGTCCCGAGATATCTCAACTCCTCAAACAACCCACTGAGGCATCATTAGAATGCAGACTCATTACCATGGTGTCGCTATAGCAACTGTGGATGTAGAGCTGTAATCAAGTAGCTGCTACATCCGTATTACTGATAGAGACTGTACAGTGATGACCCGACTGCATGTGGGACTGTATTTGGTGTGAAGAGGACGGCAAGATAAGACAGAAAAAAAAATGAAATCCTCTGGTAAATGGGAATCTTGCAAAAATTACTGACAGGGTGTGTGTCTTGAAAGCCTGAAAAATCTCATTCCTGCAGGATGCACAGAGTGGTACATACTCAGCTTCACTCACTGAGTGTTGACGGGGAAGGTCAAGGAACAGTCATGAGGAGAAGAAAAGACTCCACTCAGAATAATTAGTTAGTCATGGACAGAATGTAGAAAAGATGTCCCTGCTAGCGGGAGAGGTTACAAGGAGGTGTGAAGCTATCTCATTATCCTACTAACCCACACACGTGATGTAAACACGACCGTGTAAAGCACGGTGGCATTGTGCAGCATACCGGTGCGCACACTTGCTCTTCCATTCGCTATCACTCTGTCTCTCAGAGTCTGCCATTGCCCCAAATCCGGCAATGTAGCCAACATCTGGTGAGAAGGGATTGATAGATGCATCTGCCAGCTGCATCTGAAGTGCCACTTTATGTGACCTGCTGAACTTCTGCTCCCTCACTGCTGACACAGCCTCAACACTTTTTAGATGTGCTGATGAGTGATAGCGGCAGAACAGAAACGGAGAGACAGCGCTAAGCTGTAGATGAACTCTTTACCTCCCACTGGTGTGTTGAACCCACACAAGCTGAGCAGAGAGCGGATGAGCAATTCCATTTATGCAACATCCATATTAGTAAGCTGTAAACACAACCGCTACAGAACTTAATTAAGTCGGTGTTGTCAACTCTGGACAAGGAGGACATCAGACACTGGTTTGCATTACAGCCTGACTGATATCTTGCTTGGCTGATGTTATCAGCTGATACCGGCCTATCCCACATATATTACTATAGACATATTTTTTTAATTATAGTTATTTATAATTATTAAATTCCTAGTTAAGTTTACTGTTTCACTGCACTGATGTCATTTTGGTCAATAAAGTTTAACTGTAAAATATCCTGCCTCCATTACATATCTTTGTCACATTTGAGGGATTATCATCTAAAAAAAATCAACATCGGTCGGGCTCTAGTTTGCATATTAATTAAGTGCTTATTGAGTCATTTATAGCTAGAGTGAGATGGGGGATTTTGAGCAGAAGCTGACTCAGAAAAAGGAATCTCTTACACAATATAAACACAAACGGCTCTGCAGTTTGAGTTGTAGCAGTTGAGTTGAACTCGTGTGCG